>NC_138125.1:34865354-35321122 GCF_964188305.1 Podarcis bocagei
AACAGGAGTCTTGCATCTCTAACAGTTGTGCAGAGGAGGGGATTTCAGCAAGCTGGAACCTGCTGAAATTCCTTCCTCTGTATTAAAGATGCAGGTGGAGTCCCATTCTCTCTCTCTCTCTTTTTTTTTTTTTTTTTTTTTTTTGCTTCTGGCTATCCTACATGCAGCAGCAACAGCAACAACAAAATAGCTGAAGTAGAATCTTAAAATAACTGTGAAAACAAGCAACACCAGTAACACAGCAATCATGAAAAAGCACCAGCAGACAGCAGCAATAAAATACCATAAATCATATGGAGCCCACCTGTTTTAGTAAGAATGGAAAGGAAAGGGGAAAACTTTGGAGGCTATTCCCTAAATTGGGTGCCACCACCAATGACCACATGTCTCTCATTTCCACAACAGCCACAACAAGGGTGCTTGTTTACACATCACAAAAAAAGGTTTCCACAAAATTTGCAAATACTAATTTATATGTAAGATGGACATTTTACAACAACAATTTATTATTTATACCCCGCCCATCTGGCTGGATGGACCCCCCCCCCACCGGGTGGCTCCCAACAGAATACTAAAAACACGATAAAAGATTAAACATTAAAAACTTCCTTAAACAGGGCTGCTTTCAGATGTCTTCTAAAAGTCAGATCATTGTTTATTTCGTTGACATCTGATTGGAGGGTGTTCCATAGGGCGGGCGCCACTACCGAGATGGTCCGCTGCCTGGTTCCCTGTAACTTCGCTTCTCGCAGAGTGGGCACCACCAGAAGGCCCTCGGAGCTGGACCTCAGTGTCTGGGCTGAATGATGGGGGTGGAGACGCTTCTTCAGGCATACTGGGCTGATGCCATTTAGGGCTTTAAAGGTCAGCAGCAACACTTTGAATTGTGCTCGGAAACGTCCTGGGATCCAATGTAGGTCTTTCAGGACTAGAAATAGAATACAACTCATCAAAGTGATGAAGACAGGGACCAAGAAACCCATTGGTCTGGTGTCAAGGTGCTAACGGTTGACAGGCAAGTTGACGCCTTCTTTAAACTTGATAGCTCTCTAATCCTTTAAACAGAGGACTGTCCACTGTAAGGTAGGCCACACGACTTCCTCAGCCATGCCTAAGTTGGTGGAGAGACAAGAAGAAAAGTCTCAAAAATTATTTTCACTGATTTTAATATATTATTATATTGTAATCTGCCCTGGGATCTTATGGTGAAGGGTGGTTAAGAAATTCTATGAACCAGCCAACCAAAGACCTGGGAAGGGGTGATACAGAATTAATTCCTGAGTTTGAAATGAATCAGCAAGATTCAGCCGCTCCCTCTCCATGCGTGAGAGGGAAATATTTTACTTCTGTATTGTGGCTGGAGGGAAAGCATTTCATGCCTTCTGTTATGTACTGAAGTTCTCACCCTGGGCCAGCAGGGGGATACTGTAGATAGTTATGCAAATGAAGGATAGAAAAGTGACGTTCAGTGATTGGATAGTTTTAGAACGTTGCAACAGTTACAATTGTTCTGTAGCTCTATATAAGCAGGCTGACTGAGCTCCTCAGCTCAGTTCTGTTCCAGCTTACAAAATACAGTGGTGCCTCGCAAGACAAAAAAAATCCATTCTGTGATTCTCTTCGTCTAGCGCTTTTTCCGTCTTGCGAAGCAAGCCCATTGACGGATTAGAGGATTAGCGCTATTAGCACTATTAGCGGCTTTTAGCGGCTTATCAGCTTATCGGATCAGCCGATAAGCAGCTTAGCGGCTTAGAAAAGGGGGGGGGAGGGAGAAAAAACCCGCAGGAACTCGCAAGACATTTTCGTCTTGCGAAGCAAGCCCATAGGAGATTCGTTTTGCGAAGCACCTCCAAAACGGAAAACTCTTTCGTCTAGCGAGTTTTCCGTCTTGCGAGGCATTCCTCTTGCGGGGCACCACTGTAAAGAGCTGCTTTGGAGAAATTGCTGTGTCGTCTGCTATGTCAGCCCACAACCTAACACCTTCCATGGGCAGTGGCCTGGATGGTGAGACCAAGGCACAGCTCCAAGTCACTGGCTGCGAGCTCATCCAGGCCACCAGGATCCTGCTGAGGCTCCCTCTGTGTTTTTATTGCAGCTTCTCCCTCCTGCCTGGTGGACTCGACTAGCTCCTCTGCTTGCTCCCCTCAGAAGCTGGCTCCTGCTCTGCCGCCCTGTCAGTCAAGGTGTGGCTGAAGAAGATGGAGCAGCTGGTGGTGGATGGCCTGTAGCACAGCAAGAGCATCCTGAGCATGGAGTGGCTGCTGGACCTCCTGGTCAGCCTCTGCAAAGAGTGCAGTTGCAACTCATCGCTGAAGAGGGAAGACTCGTCTCTCCTTCATCCAGTGGGAACGGACCTATTGATTATTGACAGCAATGTGGGTGAGTTCCTCAGCAACAGTGCCTGAGCAGGCTACCTGGAGTTCACCTTCTGACTGGTGTGAGAGCCTCACTATCTCCGTCATGGCCCAGGACCTGAGGACCCCAGTTGGTGCAGCTGGGTTAACAACAGGCATTATATGTCTTTTATGAGTATTTTAATGAACTGAATAAAGTTCAGTTCAGATCATGGGGGCATGGAGAGTGAACTTAACAGTTAATATAAACTTAAAAGCTTCCTTTTTTAGTTGCTATTTTGTTAATGTTGTTAACATTGTTTTATGGATTATAAATGCCCTACTGATTTGTTAATGATATAATATGACTTTGCTGTAATTGTGGTGTATTTTTTAGTTGCTGCTGTTAATAGTGTTTTATAGATTGTAATTGTTTTATCAATGATTTGTTAATTATTTTATATGATTTATGCTGTATTTGTGATGTTCTATTATATTATTTTTATTTATTGTTTCTAAGTCACTTTGAGATTCCTTTGAATGAAAAGTGGCATAGAAATACAATAAATCAAATCAAATATTTTTTTTCAATGAAGTTGTTGAACAATTTCTGAATAATATGATAGAAATGCTGTTTTAAGATCTGAAGGGCTATCATGTTTTGTGATAAGGCCTACTTAATGAAATACTTCTTTTCAAAAGAGAAAGATTTTGGGGCACTGCCACCACATGTGGATAAATGAGTATTTATTGCTGAAAGTTTTTATGCCACTCTATATATTTTCTGTCACGCCGAAACTTAACAGTCTAAAATAAGTGAAATGATCTGTATGTGCTTTCTAAAATTAGTAAACATTTCCATGCACACTTACTTGTGGTTTTTAAAACTCAGTTATTGTATATTGGGTTTTAAAAGTTATATGCTCATAGCATATGAGGACCAGTTGCTTATTAACCTAGTCCTCTGGGCAATGTGCAACAATGCTACAAAATTAAAACACAGATCTGATAATAAAATAAAATAAAATGGAAATCGGGTAAAATATATCAGAAAAAAATCCCCCTATACATCATTGTGAAATTCCAGCCTGATAATATAAATGTATTTGGTTTGAAAAATGCCATTTCCTCATATGACTCACCTTTTTTATTTTAGCTGATACTTGGGGAGTAACCCTAGTCCCCCAGAAGGAGCAGGTGGCATGACAGGGCAGCTTTGCTCACCTGACTTCTGACTGGTGACATCAGCGCTACACACTGGGAGGTGGGGTGAGATGGTAGCAAGGTCAGTGCAGTGCAAATACAATGGCTGAGTCAATCCATTACACCTGGTTGGGCATTTGTACTATGCTGACCTCCTCATCACCTTGTCTCTGCTCCTCTACCTCTGGGGAGCAGTGGCAACACAGGTGACTGTGTCATCACTTCTTGGCACCTGCAGCTGGCTCCCAAGTAAGGTCAGCTGGATCGTGTGCACCTCCCTCTCCACGTGTAGAGAAAAAGACCTGCACTCAGAAGGCCTCCTTGCTGATGTGGTGAAAATCTCAGCCACCATCACTCCTCTGTCAGAGGATGGTGCTCCAGAGATGGTCGGGCCTGAAAAGGAGCATGTTGTTGGCAAATTGGGGGAGGCCTTGAATCTGCTGGATCCAAAGATCTCCTATTGCCCTGGCATGCCCTGGCAGGGATACAAACTATCCTGGCCCTGGAGCTGACACAGTTATTTTCCATTCCACTGAAACCAATGGGATGGATTTATTTTAAAAAAGGTTCAATAGAGAAAGAAAAGAACCAAAAATGTAAAAAGCCACATTTCTACCTGGGCCAGGGTAAGGCCAAGAGGGCTTAGGAAATGACAGTTCCTCTACCATGGAGTCTTCCCACTAACATCTCAGTAGGGTTGGCCTGTCAGTGTAAAACTCTATGATCCTAGGGGTACTAGGGAGTAAACCCGCCTGGATTCAGTGGTGCTTACTTCTAAGTAAACACGCTGAGTAAATGCAGCCAAAATAACCAGATCTTTATAAATGACAGAGATAGCATTTAGGATAGCGCATAATGATGCTCATTGCGGTTGTTGGTGTATTCCCACAACGGCAGAATATTTTGTATTAATTTAAAAATTCATCAAAAGTCCTCTCCATGTCAAGGTGATGCAGCAACCACCGACAAAAGAAGAAGGCCATATTTCTGCTTTTTTTTTGCCAATTATTGCTTGTTGTCATTGGGAAATGTTACAGTAAGGCTGCAAGTCTTTTCCTGTTCAATGAGTTGGAATTAAACATACTAATTTAAGGTCTCTTTCAAGTATTTTATTTAACTACTTTGGCCTTTAATTCTTTTATGCGGCATCATTTAATGTAATGTTATTTATATATATGAAGCACGTTATACTTATTAACCAATGTGCAAAAATCTAAAGTACAGATTTTATGTAATGGGCTAATTACAGGACTTTAAAGCCACCTACTGAGTTTTGCTAAGCATAACAACAGGTTCACTGAACTGGATAAATTTATTCAAACTTGTGGAAATGAGCCCCATTCTGCATGCAGCCATACTGGGAAAACACACAAATTATTCCTCAATACTAGTTTAATGGGTCAAACAGTGAACCTGAATACTGAACATATATCTGCATCTTGAAACAGTGGAGAAGCTATAGGCCCTTGAAGAGAAAAGAAAGTGCCTATTCATGGGTTCTTCCTAATGTTTGTAAATAATTTTCTCCCGAAACAAAAATAGTTGGAACAAGGACAGCACTGTTCAATGGGGTGGGTCCAAAGAACCAGGAAGTGCTGCTTTACTGCAAGCCCTTCAGCATGAGTTTGTGGAAAGGTTCGCCAAGCACCACAGCCACTTCGGAAGCTTCTGCAAGAGGTTGCGCCCCTCTTGGCACAAGTGGGAGGAGACACTGTCCACAAGCGGAAGGGAACGTTTAGAGCCAACCCAATGCTTCCAGCACTAGAAGAACCATTTGATGGGATAAATAGTTTTATTATGCCTTGTCATAACTATAAGAACATAGGAAGAACCTGCTGAATAAGGCCATGGAACTAGAGCATAGCCAGCATGGCTAGTAGCCATTGATACAGCAGCATAGCTAGCCACTCGGGCGCCCGGGCCCCATGTTAGGATTTTTATCTATCCAAGCTGCTCCAGCAAGTGGTACTGTTGTACAGTGGTACCTCAGGTTACATATGCTTCAGGTTACATACGCTTCAGGTTACAAACTCCACTAACCCAGAAATAGTATCTCAGGTTAAGAACTTTGCTTCAGGATGAGATCAGAAATCGTGCGGCGGCAGCGGGAGGCCCCATTAGCTAAAGTGGTGCTTCAGGGTTAAGAACAGTTTCAGGTTAAGAACAGACCTCCGGAATGAATTCAGTTCTTAACCTGAGGTACCACTGTACTGTGTTTTGTGTACATCATGTGAGTGTCTGAGTGAGCATGAGACAGGAAGTCTGAGTACTGCTGGAAGTTAGTTTCACTTCTGAAAGTGTCACAGTTTCTGTACTGGTGTTGAAAGAGCACAGTCGTGCTGATGGAGTCTTTGTATTATAGACTGTAAATAAAGTAGTTTTAGAGCTACTGACTGAGTCTTTCTTCTGCAATGATATGCCAGAAGACAAGTGTGCTCCTCTCAGGAGAGAGAGATCACTTATCACCGGTCTCTCTGGGCTGATGGAGATTTATAGCCAGGGAGGACCATCAGAGACACACGCCAAAGACTTGGGAAGTTGGCGGCCTTCCCGGGCGGGTTTCCAAGCACAGGGTGAGCTGTCCACTGGGCACAGCAAGCCTGCGTAGAGCGTGCCAAGGCAGAGCCTGTGTGGCGTCCACTCTGCCCATTGCCTCCCCTTCAGCTGCAGGCATCGTGCTGCCTGAAAAGGTCGCATGGGGTTCGCATCGCCGGCCATCTCCCCCTCAGCTGTAGGGTGGTTGAAAGGAAGGTGGTAGGTGGTGGGAGCCCCACACTGCCATTTTGGGCGGCAAGGTATCTGCAGGTGCCCAAGCCACCATGTCACTCCCAGGGAGTCACCAGAACACTCCCAGGAGATATGTGGGGTGCATGAGCTACGCTAGTGCATTGATAGCCTTCTCCTCCATGACTTTGTCTAATCCTCTTTCAAAGCCACCCAAGCAAGGTCACAATCAGTAGTGGTTGATGGGGCAGCACAGGCATTGTGGCATTGCGCACCTGCCTTCTGAATAACAGAAGAGAGGGAAAGTTTTGAAATCCTTGTGCTGATGGAACTACTTAGCAACACACATAATACACCCACCATGTTTAATACAACCCCAGATTCCAAATGTTGTTGAACTGCAATTTCCATAATCTCCGGCCAGTTTAGCCAACAATCAGGGATGATGGGAGTTGTAGTCCAGTAGTATATGGGGACCCAAGGTGGAAGAATACAGCTTTAAGAGGGATATTCAGTTCTTGAGGGAAGCCTTCCAGGAGGTTTTTTAGTGAGAGAGTGGAGCCACAGCCTGGCAGAGGAAACCATTGAGAGCAGCCTGTAAGGCAGCTAATACAATACAGGCCTAAGAGAGAACAAATATTAAAACTACCATCTTGCTAAATCAAGGAAGTTACATTACACTGAGTACTTGGGCATCTGTCTTCATTGGCGTGTCTGAGAGAACACCCCACAACCTATTAAATTACAACAATTATAAATTCATCCCACAGCAGCTTTGATCACCGGAGCCAGACCAAATAAAAGAGATGTACAATAGTTCTGAAGGATACTCAGGCTTTGGCAAGTATCTAGGGAAAGAGGATCCTACAATGGAGGGGGTGCCAATGGCAATACTTTTCTATAGGGCCTTTGTAGTCCTAGCTTGGCAAACAAGGATTGAGCTCAAGAAGGCACCCGTATGGGAAAAAGCAGTCTCTTGAGTAGGCTGGACCTGAGCCCAGGAGATCAGCCACACTGAATGACTTGCATATTCAAAATGGTCGCCTGGGGAAAACTCTAGCGCACACAGGATGGTGAAGATGGTGCATGTCACGGCTGCATATATGTGAAATAACAATAGGCGTGATCCTTCCAGATTAGAGTCACACTGTTCCCAACATGAGCAAATTAAAGGTGCGTTCAGCTCTCCCTTTGAAATCAATGGGACTAAAAGTGTGTGGCTTTGGCTAGATTGCACCTAATCTGTGGACGCAATAGATAAAATCACATTAAGCTCAAAAGAGACTGAAGAAGAGATTAGGCTTCTGATATATTATGAACATAACATAAGAGGAGCCTGCTGGATCAGGCCAATGGCCTATCTTGTCCAGCATCATGTTGTCAGATGCCTGTGGGGGAACCCTCAAGCTGGAACAGCACAAGAGCACTCTTCTTTCTCAGTGTTTCCAGCAAGTGATATTCAAAAGAATTATGTATGCAGAGCAAAGCCATCCTCGGGTTGCCATACGTCTGGGATTTCCTGGACACATAGTTTTTGGAGATCAGCACGCCCATCCAGGCAGATTTTTGCATTTTGGATTAAATGTCTGGGTTTTGGTTTTTAAAAAATGTTTTTGGGTTTTTAATTTTTGTGTGTGGGGCACGTGCATACTCAGAAGGCACTGTGCCCCAGAACAGGAAGCAGGCATCAGGTGACCTGGAGCGGCCTGCCAGAAGTCGTGCTAGGCATGGTGTTCTTCCTGGCCACCGCCTTGCGCGGCCTTCCTGGGGGCTCACTAGGCCCTGTGCTGGTCCTGGCAGTCGCCTGGCATTGCGTGAGCTTCCCAGGGCCGCCCAGCCTCCCATTGTGAGCAGGAGGCTGAAGACAGCAAAGGTATGAGAGAGGAGGGAAGAAGGGGGAAGCAGGCAGGTGAGGAACGGGTTAGCAGCAGGGAGGGAGAGAGTGAAGGAGATGTGGGATGGTGTGTGAGGGTGCCCCGATGGTATGTGTGTGTCCAGGTTTTTGATCCCTGGAATATGGCAACCCTAAAAGACGCCGGCTTCTTGGGAGAAAAGCAATGACAACCCTAGACAGCATCTTAAAAAGTAGAGACATCACCTTGCCAACAAAGGTCCATATAGTTAAAGCTATGGTTTTCCCAGTAGTGATGTATGGAAGTGAAAGCTGGACCATAAAGAAGGTTGATCGCCGAAGAATTGATGCTTTGGAATTATGGTGCTGGAGGAGACTCTTGAGAGTCTCATGGACTGCAAGAAGACCAAACCTATTCATTCTTAAGGAAATCAGCCCTGAGTGCTCACTGGAAGGACAGATCCTGCAGCTGAGGCTCCAGTACTTTGGCCACCTCATGAGAAGAGAAGACTCCCTGGAAAAGACCCTGATGCTGGGAAAGATTGAGGGCACTAGGAGAAGGGGATGAAAGAGGACGAGGTGGTTGGATAGTGTTCTCAAAGCTACCAGCATGACTTTGACCAAATTGCGGGAGGCAGTGGAAGACAGGAGTGCCTGGTGTGCTCTGGTCCATGGGTTACGAAGAGTCGGACATGACTAAACGACTAAACAACAACAACAAAGCCATCCCATATCCTCCAATCCTCTTTTAAAGCCACCCAAGTTGGTGTCCGTCTCTGCCTTCTGTGAGACTCCTGGGTATAGGGCTGTATATAAATTCAATCAATAATAATAATAATAATAATAATAATAATAATAATAATAATAATTGCTTTCTTTTATCTGTTCCAAATCTTCCAACATCCAGCTTCGTTGGGTGTCCGTGAATTCTAGCGTTATGAGAGAGGGGTAGAAACTTTTCTCTATCCACTCTCTCCATGCAATGCATAATTTTATAAATGTCTGTCGTGCCACCGCTTACTAGCTTTTTCTCTAAATATACAGGGAAACTCCATGAACCTCACAAATGTACCTACTATGGGCTGTATCAACACTGTGTTGGATTCGTGCACTGGGACTTCCCCTTTCCTTTTCCTGTGCACTTTCAAAATCCCTTCCAGAGGGTCCTCCAAGCCTCTGGGCAAATTTTGAGGATGCACACAGGGGCAGTGGTGAGATGTTTTTCCTCAGGCACCAAAATGTCTTGGGCTGCTCTAATGATGCACTAGCAGCTGACTGCCACAAAAAAAAACCTGGTTCTGCAAGCAGTGTTCAACTTGAGTACTGAAACGCTGTAGCCACAAATTCATGCAAGATCGCAGCTCCTCTGCTGTGACATGGAAAGACACGACTTGAGGCACATGGAAGAAACCTTGGACAAATTAGGCATTCTCATGATCTTATATTGCTCATATGAGAAGACTGTTCATAGAAGCAAGTTTCTGTGTGGTATAAGTCAGCCAGGGTGTACTGAGGAACTCTACTCCATGACTCCAATTTTACTCTGTGCATTGGTGGAAATGCAAAATTTGACTGCAAGGCTATTGTCAGATCTAATGCATAGTCCCTACTGACCATAGAAATAGATGTTGTTCTGGAACAAACGGAAGCAAATGAAGATACAGTGTGCATTTAAATCATATGCATAGATTTCCATGCAAGAATCTATGCCCAAAGAGTAAGAACCTTCTGCAATTAATAATAATAATAATAATAATAATAATAATAATAATAATAAGTATGCCATTGCTGAATCTACAAGATAGTGGCTTACACCTGAGCTTTACTCTATTAGACCTATTAAAATGAATGGATCAAAGTTAGCCATGTCATTTCATTTTAATGGGTCTACTCTGGGTATGACTAGCATTGGATACAACCCTGGGTCATTTATTTGCAAACCGCTGTGGTTATCTTGAATAATCTACTTAGCAGCTGACACTTGCCTATTGTGAAATATACTCAAGCATCTGCTTTAGGGGGTAATTAAGAAGTGCTCTATAACCCTGTTTGCTAAAGATATATGCTTTATAAGTATTGCTTTATGTTATACACATGATTTGGGGAGTTCTTGTTTTTTAGAGTGAGGAAATGCAACCCCCTTTTGCTGCTACTCCAATCCAGAAAAAAGGAGTTTTAAACAAGGAACGTGGACACTTGGCAGCCTCCAAAAACACCCAAATGGTGCCCTACATCTGAGGTAGCTAATCAATGCTGTGTTTGCACATACCATTAAATATATTATACTAAGTTTAGATTTGATTTCTATGCTTCTTTTATACGGTGAAAAGGGAATACATTTGAATTCATGCTGATACTGAAAACACGTTCCTAGCTCTGAGTTTCTTGGGTTTCAAATCATTTCCATTAACAAACAGCTATTTGCCCTCTAATAAAATATGTCATTATGCTTTATTCACATCACACAAAAGAATCACTGAAAAAATCGCCCCAATGATGGCCAATAATTACACATTTGGCTCCTGCACGAGAAGTGAAGAAATCGGTTCATTGGGGAAAGCAGGTGCTGGGGCATCATGCTAATAGTCAATATGTGCCACACTAATTAGCCATTGCAATTGCTAAAATTAACAATTAGCTAACATGCAATTCTCATTTTGCAGGCTGCAGTTTACTTTGGATAATCCTTGCATGTTCTTAGCAATTATTCTGACAGCTTTCCCTTTTTTAAAGGTCTGAGCACAGCTTTCACATTTGAATCAAGTCTGCCCCAATGTTCAACAGGCATTTAAGAAACAATGGCTTTCCTTGGCAATTTCGAAGGCATACGCTGGAAGCTTTTTATTCATAACTTGATATTGTGAAAAATATGAATCTTGGATAAGGGCTAAGATGTCTTCATCTCATTCACAAACCAGCACTGTTTCAGGAGAACAGACACCTCATCGATTAGGCTGTCACTGCTGTTGTTTTAAGGACAGCAAGGCAATAGAGAGATTTTGTAACTTAGTGAAAAAGCTGTCAATTCAGCAGGACCAATCTTCAAATATCTGAAGGGCCATTACATAGAAGATGGTGCAAGCTTGTTTTCTTCTGCTCCAGATGGTAGGAGCCAAACCAATGGATTCAAATTTCAGGAAAGGAGATTCCAACTAAACATTAGGAAGAATTTTCAGATAGTAAGAACTGTTTGATGGTGGAACGGACTCCCTCTAAAGGTGGTGGACTCTTCTTCATTGAAGGTTTTTAAGCAGAGGCTGGATGGCCATCTGTCAGGGATTCTTCAGCTGTGATTCCTGCACTGCAGGTGTTGAACCCTTGAGATCCCTTCCAACTCTACAGTTCTATGATACTATTATTCTAATTCGATTTGCCATTTCTATACAATCTCTGTGAATGTCTACAAGGGAGTTTGCTAATAGCTCCATGCAGGGATCCTTTCCCCTGCACAGTTACCAGCACATGAAAATATGTGCTCCCAGACCTTCACCACTTCTGTTCATCCATTTAGCTAACTTATACCAAGATATCTTGAAAGAGTTTACAGTAAAGAGTCATAGGACTCTAAAATAACAAAGAGTCATGGGGCTGTGTCCAATGAAGTCATCCCTGTTCATGCAAGAACTTCCACCAGCACAGCAGAAATTCTTCTCCCTTGTTCTCCCCCTGTTTCCTCCCAATCTGCTCCGGAGAGATTGATGGGATAGAGCAGATTTGATGGGTGCATGGGGAGATGAGAGCAAAGGGAAGATCAATTATGGAAGATGAAGTTCTGAAAAGAAAACTTGGGCAGAAGGTTAAGTTCATCAGGAAGTAATTCAGAAGGACGTGAAGCTGGATCTGAACACAATACAAAAGCTCCTGCTTCCTCTCTCTCTGGTCAGGGGAAGTTCAACCATCAGGTGGCATGAGGAGGCCATCTCAGCCATCTGATGCTGGAGGCAACGACAAAGCTGTGTGTACCACGTGGCCCGCTCTATGCTCCCAAGTTAGGAGTGGTGGAAAGTGATGCCCCATCACTACTGTTGAAGTAAAATTCAGCTACTGCATCAGTCAGTTATTGTATGTGAATGAGAGTGCAATGTCGCTGTTCTGATCAAGCAGCAAAATCTCTTGGACCACCCTTGCCTCTGGTGGCCTCAGTGACAGCAGTAAGTAGATAGAGGGAGGGGTCTTCAATATGGAGCTGTGTCCAGATATGACAGGGCCCCCCAAAGTGTTGAGATGGGATGTGCTAAATGTATGCACTCCACTACCCAATAACCCAGGTGGAAGTATTGGGTTGTAGCGCATGCTCGTCATACTTATTGAGTAGACCCACCGAACTTAATGGACATGGCTAATTTAGACCCATTAATTTTAAGGGGTCTACTCTGATGATGAGGTTTAAAGGAAACAAAAACCACACTTCTGGTGATGATTGAAATTATCTGTGGTAGGGAAGATTAGTGAGAGATGGGTGAAGATGTAGGAGATGACACTGCAAGTGTAGTAAAACACAAATATATATTTGTTTTTCCTGTGGCAACTTCCCTACTCACAATATGTATAACAGTTATGCCACCACTTTCCAACGGTCTTGTTTTTTTGGAGCCTTTTTGGTGGTGGCACCTCAGCTCTGGAATTCCCTTCCTTTCGAGATGTGACTAGTGCCTACCATTTTAATCTTTCTGCACTCATTTGGTTATTTGTCCAGAATAATTGCATTGATTTTATTTTAGTATTGGCTGGTTGCAATTTATCTGCCTTGTTTTTTCGATGATTGTATCATGTATGTGGATTTGTTTTAATTGTAACCCACTCTGGAACTGCATTTGCAATGGAGACTGGGTAAGAAGTGTTTTAAATGAAGAAAAAATATATATCTGCCATCTGGTGGTCATACAAAGACTCTCCATGCTCTAAATGAATATGGTTTTTTAAAAAACCTGGGGCATATACGATTATCTCTTTAACATTACCTTGCATCCCAACAAGTTTCCTAGAAATTTTTCAAAACATTTCACAATTTGGCATTTTATTGAATGGTCTTATAATCCCCCCACCCCCTGTTTACCAGCAAATTAGTTAATGCAGGAAGGCTTCAAAGAGTACAGCCATGTTTGCCTGCGACAATGAACCATAGTTTTAGTGCTGCGTAAGATAAAGGGACCATGTAGCCCTCCAAATGCCATAAGATTACAGTTCCTATCCACTCCAGAAACATCTGGAGGGCCACAGATTCCACACTGCTGTGATGCATCACAGCCTAAATGAGCATGAGCAAACTATTGGAGTCACATGCTCCCCCTCTTCTCACCTCCTTCCACATGGTTGGGAAGAAAACTTTGGAAGAACTTGGTTTCACATTCACTGAATCCATGCTAAGTGATGCATTCAAAGCAGGGATCTTGGTTTAAACCCGGTTTTTGTTTAGCTCCTTTTACACTGAAAATGCCTAGTTAAAAAATATCGCTGATCCAGGATTCACTAAAAGTGGAACAAAACTCTGCTGAAGGCCTCATTTTGGCCACACAGGAGGAGAAAGAGAGGGGAAGCAATGCTTTGCTCAGGCTCATTTAAGTCTCTTGTCGGGCCAATTATTTATCCAAGGTGGTCCATGTGGTTGAGCTGCTTTCTCGAAAAGCCCATAGCCACCAAGTGGGTACTACCCAAAGGCAGTTTCAAGAAGTCTCTACATGGCTGATCCCTACATCTTTAAAGAACCTCCTCTCTCCTCTGCTAACCCAAACATCATTACCATCCACAGCAAACCTCTTTTCCAGCCGGGGTGCTAACTGGACACACCTGGAATCTCCACAAGGTTCCAATATGGAGCTCAGAAGTGCAACCACAACTCTTTTCTTTAGGCAGTGAAATGCTGTGCAATATTAGAATCTCCACTCTGGGTGTGTTAGTGCACCTGCATGTGATTGCCTGCAGATCCATGTTGAATTAGTGGTATACACATTAAAAAAAAAGTAAACACGTGTGCAAACTCTTACAAAAGGAGGCAGCAGAGCACGGAATTCTGTGCACATGCAGGAGTTGCCTCCATGTTTTCTGGCTGCTCAATCCGTTCGTTTCACACCAAAGAAATAAGACTGCAGGGAAGGGGAGAATGGATTTGCTGGCAACCGCAAAAAGCTTAAGGAAACTTTTCAACACATTCAAACCTAGGTATTTGCTGAGGCACGTGAATATACTCAGGCAAAATTCACCAATGCAAAGCAGTCAGCATTTGGGCTTTATTCACAGCAGGACTAGATAAGCCAGGTAACTGGTGCATTCAGCAGATAACTGCAGCCTCTTGAGGCTTTATATATGGAACAATAGCCAATAGAAGGGAAACTGTGAATGACCAATCAAAAGAATGCCTTTGCAGCTGGGGCCAGTAGGGCAAGCTCACAGACTATAAATGCCATGGGTCAGAAAGAATGCAAGACCCAAGAAAAGAGTTGCCCCCATATATCCTTTAACTATCCTATTTAGTAATCAGCAGCACAGTCCAATTAAATAAAGAAATAATAGGGCATGTCTTTTATAGATATTTAGTAGATGTTTGTGGGCACATCAACCATAGTAAAAGTATGGAATCGGAGAGTGACAAAACAAGGGAGCAAAACGAATGGTGTATGTGGCAACGCAGAACATTGGCACCTGTAAAATATTTCCTGTTCAGTTCTGGGCTTCTGGACTCCTTTGCAACTTTGCAGTTGAAACTCACTAAGGTCTAGAAATTCAAAATGTTCTTCAAGTTTCAGTATGTTGTAGTCTTGGAAAAGTCTCAAGGCACCAGTGTTTTGCACTTTGCGTTTAAAACTATGGCAGCCACAACGTAGATTTAAAAAGTAAAATGTTGACAGTCGGAAAAACAATTCAAAACATTTGTCTGCCTAATAAATACCGCTCCTAAAAGGAACATGTTTCCCATTTGAGAAACATCCCCCACAAATCATAACTTTACTCAAACACATAGCCACCTTCACACCGTCACACCATAAAGCACTACCACTTTAAACACTCAAAGAATAATGAAAGCTGTAGTTTGTTAAGGGTGCTGAGAGTTACAGTGGTACAGTGGTGCCTCGCAAGACGAAAAGAATCCGTTCTGTGATTCTCTTCGTCTAGCAGTTTTTTAGTCTTGCGAAGCAAGCCCATTGACGGATTAGCAGATTAGCGCTATTAGCGGCTTATCGGCTTATCGGATCAGCTGATAAGCGGCTTAGTGGCTTAGAAAAAGGGGGGAGGGGAAAAACCCGCAGGAACTCGCAAGACATTTTCATCTTGCGAAGCAAGCCCATAGGAAATTCGTTTTGCGAAGCACCTCCAAAACGGAAAAATCTTTCGTCTAGCGAGTTTTCCGTCTTGCGAGGCATTCGTCTTGCAAGGCACCACTGTACCTCGGGTTACAGACGCTTCAGGTTACAGACTCCACTAACCCAGAAATAGTACCTCGGGTTAAGAACTTTGCTTCAGAATGAGAACAGAAATCGCGTGGCGGGAGCGGGAGGCCCCATTAGCTAAAGTAGTACCTCAGGTTAAGAACAGTTTCAGGTTAAGAATGGACCTCCAGAACGAATTAAGTTCTTAACCAGAGGTACCACTGTATTAGGCAAGCTCTATTCCCCTTCCAGAACTACAATTCCCTGAGTGGTTTGATCATCATTCCCTCTTTACAGGGAATTATGGGAAATGTAGTTCTGTGAAGGGAAGGCCTAACAAACTACAGCTCCCAGAATTCTTTGGGGAAAGTCATGACTGTTTAAAGTGGTATCACAATGTTTTAAATGTATGGTGTGAACGTGGCCTTAAAGATTTTTAAAAGTATTATGGTATGAACTTTAATAGAGTCCATTTCATCAAATGCATGAAGTTACCAGTTGGTAGATATACATGGCTGTAATTAGAGGGTGTGTGTGTAAAGGAGTAGGGCTTTATTGCAAAGAAATACAGGGGGTGACAATGCAAACTAAGCACAGTGATCAGGGCCACAGTATTAATTGCTGCTAAGACCATCATCTTGGCATGACTGAGAAAATTAACACCTTCAGTGCAAGAAGTTAACTATTTCTTCATAAGTGTGTTACTCTTTAAAGCACTACAAGGATCTTAATTGTTTTTGATTCATCAGGCTACCAAGCCACCCCTCTGGAAATTGCTTATTCAAAAAATAATTTTAGGATGTTGGTACGACGGGGTTAGCTTAGCACTTCCAAAATATTTCGAAGACATATCTGCAGCAACATAATTCAGCCTGCATCTGAGAGGAAAGCTGTGTACTGTATATATTTTGGCTTGTACACAACCTAGTACCAGACATTTTATCTATTAATATGCATAATCCTAACACTACTGTTCGGAAGTCAGTGTGGTTGTTTGCATACCCAAAATGCCACCAACCAAACACAATGATCAGGCACTGCATCCATACATATAAGCTGGCTCTAGGAAAGGATGGTCTGCAGGTGTACGTTTAAAAAAATGTTGAAGAAAAATACAGAGGAAGGGAGGCTGCAGCCCAGTCCAGTCAGAATGGGAAAGGCCTTAGCTCTGTGGTAGAACACCTGCTTGGCCTACACAAAGTCCCAGGTTTAAACTGTGGTTCCTAAGGCTGGGCAAAACTCCTGCCCCAAGTCCTAGAGAAGCACTGCTGGTCAGTGTAGACAACACTGGTATATAGACCAGGAATGCCCAACCAGTCAATTGGGATTGGCAGGTCGATCCCCAGATGTCATTGGTCGATTTCAGGATCCCTAGCTCCGCCCCTCGGCTCTCTTTCTGTGTATCATTGTTTTGTCAAATCGGTTTCTATTCATGTCAATGATTTCTGTTTTATGATAGTGACGCTGTATTAGGCGAGTGATCCACCTCCCCCCCTAGCAACTTTGGCTCCTCCCCCCAAAAAAGTAGACAACTTAGGCTTCGCCCCCCTCTCCCCATGGATAGATCATGGCCAGTGTTTTTATACTGGGAGTAAATCGCAGTCTCTTGGGAGTTGGATGTGCCTGATGGTCTGGCCCAGTGCAAGACAACTTTCTCTGACAGCATGCTCAGTGGGCATGGGGTGCTGACTTTCTGGTAGGACAGGATATGAAAATCTGGATATAAGTAGGGATGAAATGGTGTATCATTGAGGAGCACATGGTTCACTGACTGAAACACTGAAGAGGAGCACCGCAGACTGCGACATTTTGTTGCAGGATCTACTTTTTCCAGTTCAAAACTGTCCAATGCTTTTACTAAATAACAGGCGCGCTAGCTGGGGGGGCTGAGAGACTTCGCCTCCCCCTCAGAGCTCTTAAGGAGGAGGCTAGGCCCCCTAAATATTGAGCAGTAACGTCAGGTGTGATGTCAGCATGTCGTGTGATGTCAGCATGTCATGTGACGTCAGCCCCCTCAGTAGCAGGGGCAAGCCGGTGCCTTGGCCACATAATGTGTACAACTCCTTGTTTTGACAGTATTCTGTACAGTGATATCTCGGGTTACAAACTTAATTCGTTCCGGAGGTCTGTTCTTAACCCGAAACCGTTCTTAACCTGAGGCGTGCTTTCGCTAATGGGGCCTCCCGCTGCTGCCGCACCACCGGCGCGCAAATTCCATTCTCATCCTGGGGCAAAGTTCGCAACCCAAGGTACTACTTCCGGGTTAGCAGAGTTTGTAACCTGAAGTGTTTGTAACCCGAAGAGTTTATAACCAGAGGTACCACTGTATATTAAAAGGAATCTGGAAGAGGAAGAGGAAGAGGAAGAGGAAGAGGAAGAGGAAGAGGAAGAGGAAGAGGAAGAGGAAGAAGAAGAAGAAGAAGAAGAAGAAGAAGAAGAAGAAGAAGAAGAAAACTTAATTTGGTAACTTGACTAATGCAGAGATGCATATTAAGCTCACCCGAATTCTGATGTGAATGGAGCTCAGCACAGGTACCTCTGCAGTAGAAGACTGTAGAACCCACATCCCTTTCATCTCCACCAGGCAACACAATGGACCACAATCTGACACAACTGAAAGAAAGTTTTTTTTTTACTTTTAAATGAATAGAGAAGCCTACATTTCCCCTCTGAATTCTATTTGCAGAACAGATAAATTATGTACCCAAGATATTATTAAGACTTCATTTTATATATAATAGTGATTTGATTACTGCTATACAATACATTGTGCAGAATGTTATAATCTCAATTTGCGAGCTTGCAAAAGAAAGTATATTGCGGCAACTAATGACTTTGGTAGTGAAGAGTAATAGATACAGCACATGATCCTGAACACTTAGCAAGGGGTTCAGACAATAGCAAAGTGGAATAAGTTGAAAGCACTTAACTTGTTACTGCTGTGATGGATAGGAACGAAAGCCCTTCATTTAAAATATTTTCTTGGCTCAACCTGAACTTCCTTACATAATCCTTTTCTTCAACATAGTTCAAAACATTCGGGAATAAATATACTCCTAATAAGGCAAAGAAGACTGTGTTTATGGACTAATCACATTCAAAATCCTGTGATCCTATTATAATTGAGGGGTAGGAATCCCTCTGCAAAGATTGCATTATGAGCATAAAGCATTTGCGTTCCCTGAAAAGATGTTTTTTCCAATTTGGAATAAACACACTGAATTTGAGAACAGCAGAGGGTTGTGTGTGTGTGTGTGCTGGATACCTTTGTCTAACTATAACTAGGCTTAGCAAAACCTTATACAATGCAAGTCACAAAGCAGTTACACCTAGCAGTGGTTTCTGTTAGGATAATTTGATTGCTGCTCTGGTACAGAAGACATTATATGATAGCAAATTTCATGTGTTTCAGTGTGATGTAGTGGTTAGGGTGTTGGACTAGGACCACGGAGACCAAAGTTCAAATCCCCACTTGGTCATGATATTCTCTGGGTGACCTTTGGCCAGTCACTTCTTCTCAGCCTAACCTACCTCACAGGGTTGTTGTGGAGTTTAAATGAGAAGGTGAGAACCATGTATGCCTGCACAAACAACTTGGAGAAAAAGATGAGATACAAATGCAATAAATATACATGCAACCTGATGCCATAAAGACTTGCAACAGCTGCTCATAAGATCAAACATGCAGGTCCCAGTACCACTGCACGGAGGCAGAGAAACAAGTCTTGGTACAAGCTTTAATTGATGCAGGTGTACAGTGAATTAGACCAACGATCTGTATCAGGCAGGGGAAATGGGTGCAACACTAGGTAGCTCTGATCGAAGGTAAGAACTGCATGGAGAAAGTCTCATCAGTCAAGAAAAGCTCATTGTACCAATAGGCCAAAAACAAAACAAACCGCCTGTTAAACAGAACTTGCAGCTTGGGTGAATTAGATTGAAGCAATCACTTACAGTTTCTGGAGTTCAAAGGTTTTATTTACGCAGTAAATATTTCCAGGATGAGTGGAGATGAGAGAAAGAAAATAACAGACAGCTTTGGACCAACCCAAATTAAAAACAAAAACATAAACATAAACATAAATTATTATATTGCGCAAGCAAATTATTGTATTGGGCATTCTGCAAGGAAATATATATTTATTTAATGGGTTTATGTATATCCCAGTTTTCCTCCAAGGAGCTCAAGGTGGTATACATGCCTTTCCCTGCCTCATTTTATTCTAACATCATTTGCATGAGATGGGTTAGGCTGAGAGACTGTGACTGGCCTAAGGTCACCAAACTTCATGGCTGAGTGGGAATTTGGACCATTACTCATTTATTTCAATTATTTGTATACCACTTTTCATCAGAGAAGATCACAAGTAGATTTACTAAATGTACAGGATGGTGTATTTTCTATTTAATCTATCTCTCTATCTACCTGCCTACCTACTCATCTCTGTATCATTTGATGGCTAGAGAAATTATTGATAACTGAAATGGGCTGTCACTGTTTATACTGGAAGCTGTTTTTCCTTTGTTGTTACCATGATAGAGATTTTAAAACATCACAGAGCTGAGAGAGGGCGATCTAGTCCAACTCGCCAATTGATGCAGGAAATTCAGAGACAGAGCATCCCCATGAATGCCTCTCTGTCAATAATGCAGAATTACAAGAATGTTAAAAGGCCTCTCCTCTGAGCCATGAGAGGGGCTTTGATTACTAACTGTGAATTTGTCTCAATAAAGGTGTGCTCTCAGACATCTGTACTGAGGCTTCAGCAGCAGACAAATTTGTTTAAATTTCATTAATCAATCAATTAGTCCACTGGGTACTGGTTTGACAGTAGGCACACCCATTCATGCGTACATGTACACAGTCAAATACCACAAGTGCAAAATCTACCACCAACTGTTCCATGCTGAAGGATATGCTTTGACTGTGCAGGGAAGCTAAGTTGCCAGCCCGCACCTCGCCTGACTCAGGCTGTAACTTGTGCGTCCTGCTATTCTAACCCTTTCTCTTGATCTGCTTTTCAGCCCATCTTAAAGTACACAGCTCTAAGCAGCAGGGGAGTTTCTTAGCAAAGGGCCACCCACTTGCATATTATTCCTTCCTTGCCTGGGACATGACACAAGAACAAAGTAGACATTAACCGCTACATTAAACCCAGAAGGAAAGTAATCAGTAACCTGTTATTCCCTTAATAAAGGGAAACACATGCAGAGTGAAATCCAGAAGACTAATCAATAGCCCCAGACAAAGCAATGTGCCAAACAAATTGCAAATCAATTAGAATCCTTGTTTTCTTTCAAATGGTTCACTATACCTAAAGCAATTACTCGTTCATTAGACCTAATTTAACAGCATGACTGCCTTAGCAACAACTGGCAGCGTCTGGCTATCAAATGGAAGAATGGCAGCTTATTTCTGTCTGTCTGTGAGTCTCTGGCCAATCCAAAAAAGAGGGAGAGAATTCCTTTATAGAAGACCACTTTTAATGAATGGCTGAAACATTTCTGTGCCAGGGGAGGATCAGGATGTCCGGTTGCTTTCTCTCCGTCGTCTTAAGAAAATTGGCATCCATTTCCGACTGAGTGTGAAATACCCAAAGATCCTTTGTGCTATAACTGGGTTCAAGAAGCTCCAGCGACAGCTCTGCGACCACTGCTCTCCACTTGGCTCATCTGAGAGTTGTACTGTTGATCCCATGTACATGCTGGTAGCACGCCTCTCACACGGCCTACTGTCAATCATGCGAAGAACGGAGAGTGGATCTCTCAGTTAATGTGCCTTCTTGAGCATCTTGTGCTCTCTGAACACCTGGCACCAGTCGCAGTGGGAGAACGAGAGACATTGAAAATTGCATTGACATTTCTTTCAAAGGGTGCAACCACACCTTGAGAAGCAGAAGGCACTCAGCCTCCTAACTCTGATGCAGCGGTGCAGAAGGGTGTTTGAGCATTCTCCCCTGCAACTCCCCATTGGCTAGTTTCATGGCCTGCCCATGAGGTGGGTTAAAGCAACTGCCTCAGGTGGCAGAAGCCCTGAAGGTAGTGTGGTGTAGCGGTTAAGGTAGTGTGGTGTAGTGGTTAAGAGCGGTGGACTCGTAATCTGGTGATCCGGGTTCCCATCTCCGCTCCTCCACATGCAGCTGCTGGGTGACCTTGGGCTAGTCACACTTCTCTGAAGTCTCTCAGCCTCACTCACCGCACAGAGTGTTTGTTGTGGGGGAGGAAGGGAAAGGAGATCATTAGCTGCTTTGAGACTCCTTCGGGTAGTGATAAAGTGGGATATCAAATCCAAACTCCTCTTCTTCTTCTTCTCCATGGATGTCTGCTCGCCGCACCACTGAAATCTCTAAGTGTGTGAGATCTCACAATATCTCAGTGAGATCTCATGAGATTGCTACGGAACCCACCGTTGTAGTTGCTGCTTCACACTGCCATGCAACCTAGTTAAGGGATGCTTTGGAGGCAGTAGCAGAGCAGGGCAACACTTCTTGTTTTGCCCTGGACACACCACCCCTGGCTAGTTTCTACTTTCTGGACTAAGCTGGACAGCCTAGCCCAGTTCAGATGCAATTTGATGGGTTGCCTTCTCTTCGGTCTGCAATTAGCAAAGCTGAAGCTTGAGCAGCTTTTGGAAATGATAGAGATCTTCTTATCTGGTCTGGTTTTTAGGGATAGAGGACTGAAGTTTGGTCATTAAAAACCACACCAATTCAGCTGCTTTACTTGAATTTTAGTGAGTGTTTGGTGTTAATTGGCTTTGCTTATTTCTGTCTCACCACATCTTGCCAAGAGATAAGAGGAGGGGCAATATATTGATTACATCAGGGGTAGCGAAAGTCCAGATGTTGCTGACTGAAACTTTAAACATCCTTGACCATTGGTCATGTTGGCTGGAGATAAGGTAAAGGGACCCCTGACCATTAGGTCCAGTCGTGACCGACTCAGGGGTTGCGGCGCTCATCTCACTTTATTGGCCGAGGGAGCCGGCGTACAGCTTCCAGGTCATGTGGCCAGCATGACTAAGCCACTTCTGGCAAACCAGAGCAGCACACGGAAACGCTGTTTACCTTCCCACCGGAGCGGTACCTATTTATCTACTTGCACTTTGACGTGCTTTCGAACTGCTAGGTTGGCAGGAGCAGGGACCAAGCAATGGGAGCTCACCCCATCGCAGGGATTCAAACCGCCAACCTTCTGATCGGCAAGTCCTAGGCTCTGTGGTTTGACCCACAGCACCACCTGCGTTTAACCCACAATACAGAGAGTGGCTGGAGATAGTTGTAGTCAAAAACATCAGGACGGCACCATATTGGCCACCTCTGGATTATCTGAATGAATAACAACATAAGGTAACTCCATTTCTTTCCTTAAAAAAAAAAAATGAATGAGAGGAAGAAACTGTTCTTCAGATTCTCAAGGTTGGCACTTTTGAAATGCCCAGAGTATTGTACTTTCAGCACGAAATGTTGAGATTACCTATTATATTACAACTTCGTAAAAGTCACAAAAGAGTCAGGGAGAAACATTTTTTTCCCTTTTCTCTTATATTTATTACTACTCAAATCCCAATGGTGTGTGGTTCAAGAAGGGCAGTGTTCATTCCTAGATCAGTGACGCACTTGTCGTCTGATATCTAGTGATCCTACGCAGCTTAAAATGAGGATCTGTGACACTGTAAAGAGATAAATCTCACCTTCTTAATGGAAGATGTGGTACTTGAATCAAGGGCCCCGGCAGATTTTTTTAAAGTGTTACATACTTAGACACAATTTTAACTGGAGGATCAGACATTAATATACCTTTTAATTCCCCAGAGGAGCTGGTAATATCCTATTCAGAGCTACAACAAAATTAGCTGACCCACTCCCAGTGGAGAGGCTCCCTGCCAAGTCAGCTCCCTCCAGCCACTCTCTGTATTGTAATGCTCCCACAGTAGGACACAGGAAGGCAAAGTGCTCTTCTGAATACAAAAGCATGATCACACAAGAAGAAGCACTGTAGGAACCTTATTATACCAGCTTCGGTTAACCAAAAGCACTTGGTTATCTGAATTCACAGTGGTTCCCCTTGGGATCCCTCACCGGCAGAATCTTCCTGAAATACAGACTCCATTGACCACGCTTTTAATCATCTGTATTGGGGATGCCTCTTGACCCAGTGGATGAATGCAATTGTAATGTGCCTATCATGAATGATCATTATTATTTAAACATCCCTTTTAAAAAAAATGCTCACAGTGACAACCTAAGGTGGCAGTCTTATGCACACTGGGAGTTGATTGAGAAGTGTGTGTGTGTGTGTGTGTGTGTGTGTGTGTGTGTGTGAGAGAGAGAGAGAGAGAGAGAGAGAGAGAGAGAGAGGACTGCAAAGTATGCCTCCAATTTAAATCTGTGGGGAAGGAGTGATCGGAATATATATAAAAAAGGGAAACACTTCTATAACAGAGCAAAAATATTCTTAAGTGCTCTCTATTTCCCAAAGCATTCATTAAGTTCAGGGGCAGCACTAGAGCACTCTGCATTTTCTGGATGATAAAAGTATTAGGCATTTATGGCCCCTCTGTAAATATTTATTTTATTTACAAATATGGAAGCTGACCATAGGAAGGCTTACCTTACAGCAGGTAAGGCTGCATTAGAGAGGAATTCCTGGCTTTCTTTTCCGTGTCTTCTCCACTCTGAAAAATCAAACTGCAAACTGGTTCCAAACTGTTCTCTTTCAGTGAAAGATGTTATCTTTCCCAAGCTCTGAGGGATGGCTTATTAAAAAAAAAAAAAAAAAAAAAAAAACCTAGAACGGGATTATCACCGAATACAAGAAGATCTGTTTTAAGCTCCCACTGATGAAACACCAGTTGATAATCTGGTGCTAGTGATTGGTTTAAATAAAGGACGATGGTTAACCTGTGACCTTCAGATGTTGCTCAGCTACCATTACCACTAGCCACGAACAGCATGGCCAATGGTCAGGGATGATGAGAGGTGTTGTTCATCAACATCTGGAGGGCCACAGTTTAGCCACCCTTGCAGCAGGGGCAGACTTTGGTAATCTTTGGTCCTATGGCACCCCGAGTAATGCCAAAATTTGGCACTCCCAAATAGATCTTCTCAATTATGGGTCTTCTCAATTTTGCACCCCCTCAGCTTGGCACCTTGTGTGAGGGAACTGCCCACGCTACTTGCAGTATAACACAATTTTTCATAACATAAACCAGAAAATCTCTAAGGTTTAGTGCAGGATTTCTTTTTTTCTTTGCTGAAATCTTTTAGTCAAAGAGGGTACAAAATGCCTACTGAATTTATTCCAGTTGCTTATTCCAACATTCTGCTGTCTCCTCTAATTCCATTTGTACATTTGTACAGTATGTTCTTTCATCTCCTTAGATTGTACTGGCTATGATTCAAACTTAATGGGGTGTACACATGCAGCTAGTACTGTCAAGTAAGGAAAGCCACCTCGCAAATAAAATTAATAGCGGAAAACATTTTAAAAACCAAAACGCCAAAAAAACAAAAACAAAACAGGAAATGGGGAGGGGGAAAGGATGACACCAGTCACGACAATTTATTCTAAAGGGACTTGTAAACAGAAAGCTAATGAGCCTATTAATCCTTATGGCAGAATTGCATATCCAGCACAAGAGATTTAGAACACATGGTAGTAACACTGGATATTGCACAACAATCACAATGCTCTTCAGGTCCATTAAAGATGCTGAATTTTGATGTCAGTGTAGGTTGCGGTCCAAGTAACAACAGAAAACCTTTTGTATTCCTTAATGCACACTTTTAAAAAATCATATTTTTTTATGGAATCTTGGAATTTATTCCTTTTAGGATTCATGGCTTCCTCAAATAATTTTTGGGACTGTAATTTTATGCTGCTGCTGCTGGGAATTCAGTTAGAGACCCCCAACCTATAAAACCGTAGTTCCCAGAGTTCGGTGGGCATTAAAAAAATGACTATTCAACCAGTTTAATTCTGTTGGAGGAGATATGGTTTGGCAATTATTTAGACACTAGACTGAATGATTTTATGGGGGCCGTTGTTTAGATGACAATAATATATATTATCTTAATATTAAACATGCACATTTTGTGCACTTCAAAATATGCATGTTTAATATTTCTTTCATAACTGTTATGCCACATAAACTGAAAACATTGGTTTTCAAAAAATTATTTTATCTAATTGCATTAATTATGGACATATTATTTATTTATCTAAAATATTCATATACCACATTTACTTTTAAATCACAAGATAGTGTATACTTAAGAAACAGTAAATTAATTTAAAATTACAATATGAAATACCACAGCCTGCAATATGCCAGGGCAGACATAAAATTAATAGACACAACTAGTTCGTACTAATAGTCAATATAGGCCTGAGAAAATAAATGAGTTTTTGGCAAGATCCAAAAAACTCCAGAATTTATAGGGACAGAAAGAAGATCAGTTATGCAGAATAATAAAGTACTGAAATTATTATTATTACTATTTTAAAAAGCAACAACACAGAGATGTAGTGAGTTAGCCTTGCTGTGTTTGAAGACTCTTCAGCTCATTCTGTTATGTGGGGCTCTGGGGTTCTATCTCAAAGTCCCACCATGATAGAAAAACTGCAGATAGATGTACTCTTAGGAAAACACATTTTTATTACCTCAGAGGAAGTCTAGTGGATTGACTGTTAAAGCACTCTGAGAATTGTAGGTGTGTGAGGAGAGCCAATATGACGTATTTAAAAATAAACCAGAGCCAAACCATCTCACTTTCTGTAGTAGCAGGTCTTATCTTTAAGAAATGGAATGCTTACTCGGTTTCTACATCCCCCTCAAAATGTGGTTCATCTCATACTTACATAAACTCCTGCAAATATAATAATAAACTCCCACACAAAATCAGGTTTATTCATCTTGCCCTTGAACCGAGTATTTTTTTTTTCTTTCATGAGTTGATCATTCTTCCATTTGAGCTTACTTTAAGGCCACTTAAGAGCTGTGGATGTGCTAGAATGTTTGGATAACCACTGCCGGCCTCATAATACCAGTTAAAGTTTTTTCTTTCCAACCCAACCTATGGGGGCACTGTTTTCTCTGCACCCCACAGCATGCTTTCTTTTATCTTTCTGAACCTTCCTCTCTAATCCTCCTCCCTTTTCTCTCTCTTCCACAACTCCCTTTTCTTCCTCTATACCCCATTTATAAGTAGAGCCCCCCTTTCCTCTTCTCCCATTCACAGGGATTTTGTGCATCTCTATCTTGCAATCAGTGGTGTAGCATGGAGGGGGAACAGAAGGGTTACTGTGGGTGCAAAATTATTAGGGTCGCAAAATATCAACACCCAGTGCTGCCTCAATACAGCAGTGCACTTCAGTCATTGGGGTCCATTGAAAATGGCTTCTCTATATGAACCAGGAAGTGACCTCTCCAGACAACAGAACAACTCTTTTCTTATCTCCGCAGCTTTGATCTCCTGGGTAATGTGGGCGCTGTTAGGCAGATGAATGTGCATGTGCACTCCATCCATTTCCCTCGCTCTCCCCACCACCTCCGCCTTGCCCTGGGCACTGGCAACCCACACTATGCTACTGCTTGCAGTTCCTCCTTTATTTCCTTTGACTCCTTCCTGTTTTGGTCTTCCCATTCCTCCTCCATCTCTACTTGTCCTCGAGAAATTCAGAGGCAGCGGCAGACAACAGTTTCATTCTCCTAGAAAGTTGCCCAAAGGCAAGTCGGCTCTACAGCCTGACCAGCAGGCTGCAACAGAATGGAAAAACGTCTGCCAACTCCATCTTTGAATTGATAGTGCTGCAACAGTGCAGAACTAACAACAAACTCCTAACCGCTGTACACCAGGGGTCAGCAACCTTTTTTAGCCGTGGGCCAGTCCACCATCCCTCAGACCATGTGGTGGGCCGGACTATATTTTATTGGGGGGGGGGACGAACGAATTCCTATGCCCCACAAATACCCCAGAGATGCATCTTAAATAAAAGTACACATTCTACTCATGTAAAAACACCAGGCAGCCCCACAAATAACCCAAAGATGCATTTTAAATAAAAGGACACATTCTACTCATGTAAAAACAAGCTGATTCCCGGACCGTCCACGGGCCGGATTGAGAAGGTGATTGGGCCACATCCAGCCCCTGGGACTTAGGTTGCCTACCCTTGCTGTACACCCTTTAGATGAGCTGTATGACTTAAATGAGGTGGAAATGAGCCACAAAAAATAGACATTTGGATTCTTCCACAATCAGGACGGAGGGCCTTGGATTGTGCAGTCTTTGGACCAAAGCAATCCCAATGGTTTTCTTGCCATCATAGTCCTAAGAATTCTGTTGTTCATCTGCTTCGTGCTATCCTTTGCCACAGGGGTTGCCAACATGGTGACCATAGGCCCACCCATCCCAAAATTAGAGTGGATAAAACATACTGAGGTAGCCAATAAAATAGGTTGCAGTGACTGCTTGGTTTGCAGTGTGTGCATGGTGCCCACAACAATTTCTCTGGTTTGCAAATGTGCTCACAAGCCCCAAAAGGTTGGCAAACTCTGCTATGGCAAATGAAATCTTTTGAGTTCTGCTCCTTATGTAGACATCCATGCACACGAGGAAGAGCAGGCTTGAAATAACCCAAAAGGTTTCAGAAGTACAAATAAGTTAAGAAAAACCCCTAAGAGGGGACCCGCCCAAATGAGGACAGAATCTGCTCAGTGGCCACAAAATGCTGATATTTTGTTATGGTGGTAGAGGATGAATGGAATAGAGTACTGTACCCTGAAAGAGGGCTGGCGGGCTAGAATCCTGAACATGGGCACTCCACACTGTTTTGTTGCAACAACTTCCACAGTTAGAAAATAACTACTAAACAAGTAGTCTATGTCTCTCCTCCAGATACATTAAAAGATCCCATTATGTATTTTCTTTGTTATGCACATTTTATAACAACAATGGCTTTAAAAGCCTCGTGAAATGCTTCATGCCACTACATCTATTTTTCACCTCTGTCAAACTCTGGTCCTTCTTCTAAGCTGCCATTGTCTTCAAGCTCTGAGCAATGAAACACCGATGATCTGTTTTGCAAACAAGCGTGCAAAAATAATCCCCTGAGCTTCTGTGCATACAGCCTGCTGCTGCATACAGCAATCTGGTTTCTGGTAATAATACCACACTGGTATTAGCAGTGGCGTAGCGTGGGGGTGCGGGGGGGGGCGGCCGCACTGGCTGCAACATCTGGGGGTTAGGGTTAGGGGGCGCAAATCCACGGGTTAGGGGGCGCAAATCCACGGGTTAGGGGGCGCAAATTACTTGCCTTGCCCCGGGTGCTGACAACCCACGCTAAGCCACTGGGTATTAGCGAGGTAAAGATGGGGTGTCTTGGATCCTGAAGCCACACACTGGGAACCTTTTATAACAAAGCAGACACCCTATCTGAACTCCCCTTTTCTCAAATCACATGGAGGCGATGGGGGCAAGAAGGCTCATCAGTGTGACTGATTGAGCATGAAGGCAGGCACTGCCTTCGACGGGATCATACCCTCCCCATAAGCTTTGCTCTCCTCGGCCCTCCGCCTCCCCCCAAGTGCCCCACACTTCTCTAAGGGAGCTGCGCTGCACCTTGACACAGGAGTTGCTGAAAAGCAGAAATGAGATTTCCTTCATGTGGTACCTTTTCTTTTATTACAGCCCATGGCTTCTAGACTTGGTTATTTCAGCACAGATAAAAAAGCTATTCCCCAATGGTGGCCAAGTGAAAAGATGATGTAAAGTATGTGCGTCTCTTTTGTCTGCTGCTCTACAAAACCTGAATAAATGAGCCCTTTTGCAAACCTACAGAGAATCAACTTTTTTCCCCACTCTCTTTTTCCCCCTCTCACTCCACTGCTGGGAATAAGCCATTTTAATTATGGAACTTTTTTCCTCCCCCGCCCCCCCTGTTTAATCTTCCACTGACAATTAATAGGAATATTTTATCCAACCTTGATGAATGCTTAACTCACATGGTTTTTCATACAAATGCAAACTTCCTTTCTCTTGGCCTCTGGTGACTATGCATCTAATGCCGAAGTAGCATCATTCAGCTCTAGTTGCTATAGCATTTTCAAGAACCTCTCTCTCTGTTCTTGTCATAAATTATCTTTAAGTGACAAAAGCTGAAAGGAGGTCTGCAGCAAACTGTATCAAATAATGAATTTGTAAGCTGCGGCAGAGAACACTTATCTTACTTATACTCTTCTACAATCGATTGTCTGGTGACCCTTCTTTTGGATACAGATGAGCATAACCCCGAAAAAATGTTTGTGTTGTCTTTCTCACCCTGCCAGCCTGCTGGCTGCATGATCTAATAAATATTGGCAGGACCAAATGAAATAATATAGAAGAGCTTCTCTTCTTTAAAGTCCATAGACCAAGAGTCTCTTGTAACTTGTTAATATCTCCATCAAACGCTGAAGTGTTAACATATGTGATACGACCATGCAATCAAGTAAGGACCGATTTGTTGACTAATTAAACCAACACAACAAGCTCTTTAGCACCTACAAGTGACAAGTTTAGAGCAGGCAAGTGGAAACTCTCAATTGAGTCCTCTTTTATGAGACTATCATGCCAAATTCAATTCTGACTGAGTAGCGTTTGAATGTACTTGACTTCCACTATGTGCTGACATGCTTACAATAATTCATCATGTGTGACAATAGCCCAATATTAGAGATTTATGATATATACAAAACAGTTACAAATGAAATGTTGTCCTAACATGTGTCTGCTTTGCTTATCTACAGTCTATTGATATTATAATTAATGGTCAATTACTCAAAATGGGTGTGTGAGCACACATACATGATGGTGGGAGAAAACAGTCATTACTGGTTTGAATCATCGACTTCTCTTTCCCGCTCGCAAATTTTGGAAGTTGATAAACTCATTTTGTAACATTTGGCACTTCCTAGACATAAAGAATCATTTATCACGGCATAAATAAAAAGAGGCAATTCTGTAAATGTTGCATTGATAACATGGCACGTGAAGCTCAGCTTCTTTTCAGGAGCATAAGATACAGTTACTGCTGCTCATTTCTTTCGGGCAAACATTGTGCAAGGGACAATGCAGAACACTGGTCACTGCCCAGGACGCTTAGTCTGAAGATCTGCAAAACGGCAAGAAGGGTGAGTGAATGGAAGCAAGCTCCTTCTCTGGCTGATGGATGGGACCAAATTGCCCTCCCCCTTTCCATGATGTCATTTCTGAGAGGCGGGAGGAGGAGCCTCCGAGTGGTCCAAGGTTGCCTGGTTCAGGACAGAGAGTTCCCTTCCCAGAGCAGGGTTCCCCACTGAACCAGGCAGAGGGCCTTCTCGGTAGTGGCACCCTCCCTGTGGAATGCCCTCCCATCAGAAGCCAAGGAAATAAACAACTGTTTGACTTTTAGAAGACATCTGAAGGCAGCCCTGTTTAGGGAAGATTTTAATGTTTGATCGTGTTTTTAATATTCTGTTGGGAGCTGCCCAGAGTGGCTGGGGAAACCCAGCCAGATGGGTGGGGTATAAATTTATTATTATTATTATTATTATTATTATTATTATTATTATTAACCCTTCATGCAGTAATCTGAAGGCCCCCCCCCAGTTTTTTGTGGTGCAGGGGGGATCCAATAGGAAGGAGTAAGTGCACATCAATTTTCCTCCCCCTATCTTCCATCTGCAGGAGCCAAGAGCACCTCATTCCAGGAGCTGTGGCTCTTTGGACCCTGATATCAGTAGGTATAACTTCTCGGCAGATGCTTTAAAATGTTACAGGAGAAATTGTGGTGGGTAATCCTGACCTGGAAGAAAGTAAAAGAGATGTTTCAAGTCAACATGCTTGAAGGAGACAACAGCTGCAGAAGGCAAATGTCCCTCTGATATCTTTCAGTGTCAGATCAAAATTAATTGATTATTAATTCCTTACTAAAGGGAAGTCAGTGGAACATTCAGGTAATTGGGCTATAAATATGCATATTCAGTAGCTTTTGAGCCCTTCAAGTATTTGATTACAATGTTGTAAGAATGCTAGCTGAGGCTGAGGCCCAAAGGCTCAAATGCCTGCATTGCTTCACTTCAAAGAAAGTGGGAAAGAATCCAGTTCTCAGATTTTAAATTAATTTCACTTCGTTAAATCAAAAGGGGATACACAGTCTCATCTGATGGCAATTGGCCAGTGACACTGACTCCATGTATATTGTCTAGAATACTCGAGACCAGTGAAGAGACGCAGTTAGATGGCCATTTTGAAGTACTAAATACCTTTTTGGCTAATGACAAATGAATTTGCGGAAGTAGGCTGTGGGGAGACATTTTGATACAGAAATGCATGCCTGAGTTTTCTAAACTATTTTTTTGAAATAAACCTTTGTATTTGATGAGGTCAAAACTGGGTGACCATAGGGAAGGCAGGCAAGCAGGTTGATGAATGATCAGAAGAAGGACTATATCATGGCTTGAGTGCTGTCCATCGAAAGCAAGTGCTGATCCCCTTGGGCAAATAATATTGTTCCAACGCAGGGTGGTCCAACCTTTCAGGCCAAGTGGGCTGCAGGAATTCTTCGACACAGAACTTGCAGGCCACACACTGAAATAAATTACCATATCCTAAACTAAAATGAGAGCTGGACCATAAAGAAGGCTGATCGCTGAAGAATTGATGCTTTTGAATTATGGTGCTGGAGAAGACTCTTGAGAGTCCCATGGACTGCAAGAAGATCAAACCTATCCATTCTTAAGGAAAACAGCCCTGAGTGCTCTCTGAAAGGACAGATCATGAAGCTGAGGCTCCAATACTTTGGCCACCTCATGAGAAGAGAAGACTCCCTGGAAAAGACCCTGATGTTAGGAAAGATGGCACAAGGAGAAGGGGACGACAGAGGACGAGATGGTTGGATAGTGTTCTTGAAGCTACCAGCATGAGTTTGACCAAGCTGCGGGAGGCAGTGGAAGACAGGAGTGCCTGGTGTGCTCTGGTCCATGGGGTCACGAAGAGTCGGACACGACTAAACGACTAAACAACAACAAAAAACTAAAGTGTTTGCAACATAGTTAATATTATTTAATATACACAATTAATATATTTAATTAAATACACAACCAATAATTTTAACATATTTATTTATTAAACTGATGAGAACCATTCTTTTTTAAAAAAAAGAAGTGACCAAAAAGATAGAAGAAGAAGAAGAAGAAGAAGAAGAAGAAGAAGAAGAAGAAAAAGAAGAAGAAGAAGAAGGAAGAAGAAGAAGAAAAAGAAGAAGAAGAAGAAGGAAGAAGAAGAAGAAGAAGAAAAAGAAGAAGAAGAAGAAGAAGGAAGCTGCTGGGTGTGAGGGTAGTTGCTGGATGCAGGCAGGACTCTGGGCAGGAAAGAAAAACAGGAGAGGGAGAAAGCAAGGTAGTTCTTAGCAGCTCTCTGCAGTGCTGGGCAGAATGTCATGGGCCAGAAGTTAGCTGAAGGGGGAGAAAGCAGAATAATTCCAGCTGCAGCTGATCAGTCTTCAAGGACAGAAGGAGAATAGACACACAAACATTTGTAAATGGGTTTGCAGTATAGAAATTAATTAATTAATTAAATAATAACAATCTTACTATTATGTGCAAAAGGACTTCAGATTTATTGCTGAATTTTTAATTAAAAACTCATTTACATGTCCCAATGTGTAGCTCTCCAAGCGCTATAGCATTTGCCTTGCTTCCATTATACCACATAGATGACCAAAGGGAGGGGAAAAGAATACATCCATTAGTTCTCCCCACCAACTTCACCTCCAACCCACCAGCCACTTTCACAGATTGTGTGGAAAATCAGGACCCATCTTTGCATGCAGTTCACTCCTGATGCCTTCAGTTTGTGATCCACCAAGCTGAACATACTTTGCCAACCATATATAGCACTTGCCAAGCATTTGACAGACATACACCCGTGACTATTTTTGCAAATCCAGGCACTCAGAGCCCCTTGAGTCCAATTTTGTTAAGATTAATTAACACACTCATTTCTAACGTGTTAGCCAAGACATGTTAACATATTAAGTATACCTGTTAATTGGTCTTATGATAGCTTGGTCCAACGCAAATCACCATATCCTGAAGGATCTTCAAAAGCAGATTGATGAGGATCTGGTGAATTATGGTCTCAATGACCATTGGACCATTCTGAAAATCAGCTCAACACACACAATATGGGTGGGGTTCAGCTTTTTTGGGGTGGGGTTCAGCTTATTTGGCTCTCAACGCTGATTTTATTACTACATTTCTGTTCCACCTTTCCTTCAAGGAGACGAACATGGTTCTTGTCTCCTTATTTTATCCACACAACAATCCTATATGGCAGGTTAAGCTAAGAAGTCTGTTATTGGCCCAAGGTCACCCAGTGAGCTTCTGGAAATGGGGATTTCAACCCATGTCTCACTCCAAAATTCTGACCAATGTAAGACACAACTTCATGAACCATCCCTTTCCTTTATTGATTTAGAGACTAAACTGGCTTCAACCCAAGCTCTTGGTTATTAAAGAGAATGGCATTATCACATTATTGTCTCCAGGGTTCACTTAACTTTGTCAAATGGAATCTTGAAGACGGAAACACAACAGCTAATTATGTTGTCAACACAGCAGATATCGAAAAGTGAAATGAAGTTAAAAGCTTTTCACCTCTGAGAGCTTGAGTTGATTTCTTGTTTATATCATGAGTGAAAACAAGTAGTTATGTCTGAACCTGCACACTTTCAGGCTCCCATTACAATTCATCCATCAAATAAACAAATACTTACTTCTAACAGGAAATGCCAGTTAAGTTGTTTAAGGAACACCGTTAACATTACTATAGGGTCAAATCATGTCAAATGTTACATCTGAGTTTCTTACACTGACACTTCAGTGAACATTGAATGCATAATATACCATCAACTGTGTTCACATAGTCACTTTGTACAGCTATATTTCAAAAAGACATACTCTCAAGTTGCTAAACTTAAAACTCAAGTAGTTATTATAATAACTGTATAATGATATAGCGTAGTGGCTAAGGTTTATTACATGTTTATCATCTTTCTCCAAGGGGCAAAATAAGATCTACATAACTCCCTACTCCCTTAGCCTCATAACAACCCTTTGCTGTAGATAAGGTAGAGAGGGCAGGGATTTGAACCTGTTTTTCTCCCTTTCAAATCCCTATGTTGAATATGAATCATATAATGGAGGAGACACATGAAGAAGGGCATCAGAAGATGATCTCACGGTCCGGGTAGCTTCGTATGGGGAGAGGCAGTCCTTGAGGTATTGTGGTCCTCAGCTGTTTAAGGCTTTATAGTCAGTGGCGTAGCGTGGGTTGTCAGCACCCGGGGCAAGGCAAGTAATTTGCACCCCCTAGCCCGTGGATTTGCACCCCCTAGCCCGTGGATTTGCGCCCCCTAACCCGTGGATTTGCGCCCCCTAACCCTAACCCCCAGATGTTGCGCCCGGTGCGGCCGGCCCCCCTGCACCCCCCACGCTACGCCACTGTTTATAGTTCAAAACTAGCACTTCGAATTGGACTCGGAAACTAATTAGTAGCCAGGATCGGTGTAATACGTTCAAACTGTCTTGCCCCAGTAAGCAACATGGCTGCTGAATTCTGCACTAGCTGAGGTTTCCATTTTCAGAGGCAGCCCTATGTATAACGCATTGCAGTAATCTAACTGCAAGTGAGGTTACCAGAGCATAGACAACAGTAGTTATGCTACCCCTGTGCAGATAAAGGTGCAGCTGGGCCACCAGCTGAAGCTGATGAAAGGCACTCCACATCACTGTGACAGCAAAGGACCCAGGCAACCTCCCAGCCATCAGGTCTAGGGAACCACCCACTAACAGTGCCTCAGTCTTATCTGTGTTGAGTTTCAGTTTGTTGGCTCTCGTCAAATCCAAAACCAGGAGCTAGGTTTGGCTCTTTCCATGTGCATTAAGGAACACACAACCCTGGTGATGAAGACGTTTGATTTACCACATATCTGAAAATGACAATCTAGCATAGCTTCTTATATCCCATTAGGGTTTAGAGCAAGGAGGCTGCAACCTATGAACATTTTATGTTTTAAAGATAATTGAAATGTTAGCCTCTAAGGAGCTACTATCTGACTAACTCTCCCTTTCTCCATAAGAGTTATAGCCTTGAGTCCCATTCTCACCTTCACATCAAAATTGATCGAGCACTTGGAGGGGAGACCAAGATTGTGCCCAGTGAGCTCACTTCCTGCCAGAGGCATAGCATGGGGATGTTTCTGAGGTGATGGCTCTACCCGCATTTGGGGGGGGGAGCGCTACTCATGCCACCCTGCCAGTCCTGTGCCACTATGTGATGCTGGGATCTGATCTGAAGGATTCTTCGTGAATCATTCAGCCCAGATCCCAGCATTGCAAAGTGGCTCAGGGTTGGTGTCAGTCTGGCAGTGTTGGTGGTGGGGGCTGAGCTGGAGTGGCGGGCTCCATTCACCCTCTATGACCCATGCTTGCCCTGGGTGCCAGCAAACCACGCTATGCTGCTATTTTCTGCTTCCATATTTTCAGTGGAAAAGATGAAGTGAGTTCTGAATGCACAGGTGTACATATATGAGTTCTGTTCATGCGTATAACCCTATCTTCAACCTCCAAAGAATGTGCAGAAGACTTTTCCCTTTTCTTGCGAGGAATCCTATTCGGAATAAGGGAATTTCCCTTTTAAAAAGGGAAACGTTGACAGCTATGACAGAAGATATGGGTGGTGTTAGCAAGCATTATCCCACCCTCCTAAGTCATGTGTTCAGCCAACATTGTTGTGAAACTGAGACTAGGGATTCTGCTGTAGAGAACTGGAGGTGAATAACAGTGACCTGATTTAGACTCAGCCGCTAAATTCAACAAAAGATTGAGGTATCCTGTGCTTGGCAGGGCTGAGATGAAAACTGCAAAAAAAGCAGAAGGAAAAAAAGAATCACAGGCAGTTCTGAAAAAAGCCACATAGCTTCTGATCTTCTCATTAATTTCAGATGGGACCGAATCCCTGAAAGTGTTTGGGCAGAGGGCCAGAGTCACACATAATATCATGATGGCAGGGATAGCAAATAACAGAGCAGAAAAAGTTCCTTTTATCATACTTCAACACTGAACAATACCAGGACCAAAACATGGCTGGACAAACAGCTTTAGAGTTTTGTGTCTGTGTGTTTTCTTGGATGGATTTCCAATGTCTGAATAAATTTGAGGGCAGTACAATTTACAGTGCGAAAAATGCAAAATTTCTTATTTAACTTCACATATTAATGTCGATTCCTATGCATCATCAAGACAGATCTGTAAATGTGAGAATACATCATTGATTTTATGATGGTTTGGGAGGGCGCCTTAAAAAAAAAAAGGTTAACTTTTCAGCTTGATATTATTTTAGTATTTACCAGTCTGTATTGTCTTAGATGTCATCTTGGCAAAGGGCTCCTAAACAACTGCCACTTTTAGCACTGCTGCCAAAAGGCCCCCTTTCACAATAAAGCATGCTGAGCTTTGGCAGGAAATCAATAAAGTGAAAATCTGTTCTCATCATCCATACATTTACCATCACAATCAACAATCAAAGGCAAGACCTGGGTTCTTTATCCACAGGCTCCAGCCTCCCAATTTTCTCCTATGAAAGGCAGCATAAATTAGAACCCTTGGTTCCTGTTAGCTGGGCTTAATGGGTATGATTTATGAACCCATTAAATGAGGTTATGTAAATTGATCCTTAAGCAGAATGCTAGTACACAGGTGACAGGTGCAGTACATATGAATGATGAGTCCACAAGGGTTCTGCACAAATCAAATTTCAGAGACATTCTCTTTTAAGAAGGAGAAATATGTTGTCAACAAGGAAGTGATTTAAATACTGCCCTGGGTTTGACAGCAATTATGCTTTTTATCTTAATTGCGGCAAACCATATAAATTCTAATAGGAAATAAATTAGTCATTTGCCCATTAATGACAAGGGGTGAAGACAAGAATGGCTGCAATCCTTTAAAAGGCATTTTACTGGTAGGATTTAGGCTTCCATCAGGAGTTCACATAGGCAAACAAATACAAACTTTAACTTGAGAGTAGTAAGACTAGATTATAGCAGTGCAGGAGAAAGCCAATTTGTGGTGAAAGAGGCATTTCTGGAAAGGATCAAATAACATTTCCTGAAGGAAATGTGGACATTTTTTGTTTACTCAACCTTCATGTTTTGATCTCAGTAGCATGTTCTAAAATGAAGGCAACATTTGGTAGAGCAGTTAGATGAAAGTTAGACCACTTTAGCAAGATTTAATTGATAATGAAAACCATCCAAATGAATTAAATTGCAGATTGTCTCCCCTTCCATTTCTTTCATGGGGCAGAGTGAGAGAAATAAGAGAAGTGACACAGGTTCCTCTGCAGCAAATTCTGCTTGTGCTGAAGTTTTGCTAGCACAGATTTTGATCTATAGCTGTGAAAACAAAGAGTCACTATTAAATGGTAAATATTAATTATCGGATTCTGAACTGTTTGTTGTAATTCTAGCAGGGGAAGTCTCAATCCTGTTTGCTTATCACATTGGACCCTCTTATTAGTTTTCTGTATACCCACTACAACTATACAGCATTTGACTCCTGGGATATTAAGGTTGCAGTCCAGTGTTCTGGCAGGGCAGGAGGGCGAGTAGAATAAGAATGCAGCTCCATGACTCTTTTGTTGTTGTTGTTCAGAAACAACGATGTAATCTACAGCACTGAAGAGGTATCAGCTTTCCCTTCAGAAAGTGGGTTTGGGAATGAAGACTTCTGCTTGGGAATATTATTTGGAACTGTGAGGATAATAGTGTGGTTTCAATTTATTGCAAAACGGTACAAGACAAAGAGTTGTAAGATGTTAGGAAGGGATGGCCTACAGGAGAACATAGCCCATAGTTAGGGAATTGTGGGTGAGAGAAAGAGCAAGTCGTTTGGAAGACCTGGTGGTTGAAAAGCAAGATACAAAACAAACATTTGGTCATGCCACCATGATGTGCTGAAAGCAATTAAGAGGAATTTGCTACACCAGAAATATATCATCTGTATAGTTAACCACAGGCTGATAATGTGAACTCATCTCTATAATAAATGCCACCTGGAGAAGCAGGTTCTTCCTTTCCTAGATTATAAGCATCTCATCTGCTCAGAATTCTGGAAAGAACTCACAGGGCAAAGGATGGACATTGCTGTTCACCATCATCTCCCTACTGGGCTGAATAAATGTTTTCTCTCAAAAAGATTGTCCTTGGAGCTCTTGACTTAGGCTGCATATACATCATACTGTACCTTTATAGCACATTCAAAGCACATTTTCCCTGCAAAGAATTCTGGGCACTGTAGTTTACCTAGGATTGCCATATTTCAAACACCGAAAATCTGGACAGAAAAGTTGTTGAGCTTTTTGGCAAAAGAGCCATTCCTGACCCATTTTTATGGAAAATCAGCAAAAACGACACTGCCGACATGGGTTTACATACATCTGGATTTTCCCAGACATTTTGCCAATTTCCGCCCAGGAAATTCCAGACATATGGCAACCCTAAGTTTACCCCTCACAGAGTTTCAGTTCTCAGCAATCCTTAACAAACTACAGTGTCCAGAATTCTCCTTGGTAGTGGTGCCCTCCCTGTGGAACACCTTCCATTCAGATGTCAAGGAGATAAAGAAATGCACAACTTTTAGAAGACATCTGAAGGCAGCCCTGTATTGGGAGGTTTTAAATGCTTGATGTTTTATGTTTTTAGATATGCTGTAAGCTGCCCAGAGTGGCTGGGGTGTAAATAAAATTATTATTGTTGTTGTTGTTGTTGTTGTTAGAGAAGAAGAATGTGCTTCAAATGTGGTTTAAAAGTATAATGTGTCTCGGTCCAGTATACCTGAAGGAGCGTCTCCACCCCCATCATTCTGCCCGGACGCTGAGGTCCAGCGCCGAGGGCCTTCTGGCGGTTCCCTCATTGCGAGAAGCAAAGCTACAGGGAACCAGGCAGAGGGCCTTCTCGGTAGTGGCGCCTGCCCTGTGGAATGCCCTTCCAGCAGATGTCAAAGCGATAAACAACTACCTGACATTCAGAAGACATCTTAAGGCAGCCCTGTTCAGGGAAGTTTTTAACGTGTGATATTTTACTGTATTTCTGTTTTCTATGGAAGCCGCCCAGAGTGGCTGGGGAGGCCCAGCCAGATGGGCGGGGTATAAATAATAAATTATTATTATTATTATTATTATTATTATTATTATTATTATTATTATTATTATTATTATGTGTGCCCTGCATTATTGTCACATGGTGCAGTGCCTGTGACTAAGTTCTCTCTTCGCTTTTTCACCCATTAAAAAGGAATCCTTCCACTACTCTGGTAAGGGAGGAGCTCCTAGGTACCTAGTGTACAGCTCAGAGAGAATTTTCAGCTTGCACCAAGCTGTACCAGTTTCGTTTCACATCTGGCCTATGTTAGCTTTACTTGCTATGACCTGCTATGGGGAAGCGTGTGGTGGGAGAATGAGCTTGCAGAATTATATTAGCCCTTCTGTGAGCATCTTTGGCAGTGCATGGTTTAAAGTAAGAGAACCATGTGATTCCTCTGCCACCTTATGATACTCTTCTTTTGCAGAACAAAATGGCAGGTGGGTGAGAAGAAACTTGCTTCCAATAATGCATCTGCCTGCTTTGAGTATGGCATGTGATATTTAGATATTTAGACATTTCAGGGCATCTCACGATATTCTAAAAAGGAGTAAAATGATTGATTCAGTTGCAAGAATGTTCAAAGATGAAAATAGCTAGCCTTTAAGGCAGGTGCGAGCAAACTTTGTTCCTGTTCTCTGATGGGCCCTCAGGCAAAAGTGGGTAGACAAGCACTCACTTTCTTTCTTTCTACTCCCTAATGGGAGTAGCCAGGGGGACAGGGGAGCACCTGCCCCCCCCCCAAATCAATAGAAATACATAACTAACTGAGGTTCTGCCCCCCTAACAAAAATCCTGGCTACGCCTCTGTACTTCCTCCCTCTGCCACCCTCTTTCCCTCATTTTCCATTCTTTGACATCCACGTGAAAGAAGGCTAACTTGTTGCTGGCCTCTGACTCCCATAAGTCCCATACATTCAATGGTCAGGGATGATGGGAGTTGTAGTCCAACACATCTGGAAGGCCACAGGTTTCCCACCCTGTCTTAGAGTATTGCAATTTGATGAACACAACATCAAGTAGCCCATCAAGTTCTCCATTCCTGAATTAGGCCCAGGGCTGCATGAAGTTCAGCCAGGGCCCACAGTTGCCCACCTCCGCTTTAAGGTAACACAGCGTATATTGCATTGTATAATTATGGAAGTGGAATGGCAAAGAGTCTATGACTCAGGAGTCATGAAATCCTTCTACACAACTCAAGGACTCAAATGAGAATTTTGATAAAGTAAGCTAAACAGGCCTTAGACGTTGTTCCACATTATAAAAAATATGTATCTGTACAGGTTAAAACTTCTTATCTCCTCAACCTGTTCAGCGGCTTTTCATTTCCTGCTTGCACAAAAAAAAACAGTTTAACTTTGTTCAAGTATCAGGCATCAATTGCTAATTGAATTAGCCTCTGCTATTGTATTTGAGTTCAATAGCGATTCCCTTCAAGGTTCAGCTACTTGTTTGGGCATTGTTCTCACATGTAGCTCACTGCAGCATTTCCTCCTTCACAGGAGCTGTCATTTTTATTTCTGGGGAGAGGACCAACAAGAGTGGGCCTTGGAGTGCCTACTCTGGTTTGGAAGGACTGGAATGCAAAAGAGAGGCAGTGAGAGAGGGCTGGATGTGCGGTGCTGCTTGAGAGCAAATATTGCTTCTGTTCTATTCTTCAACACAATGAATAGCTTAATATGAATTTACTACAGGAAGAAAAACAGTGGCCATTTCATTTTAAATCTAGGTGCTTTGAGGAGTAGATTATTCTTGTTGATGGGAAAAACTGTAAAACTACTGAAGGAGTGAAGTAATACATTGAAAACAGAAGGATCTCAACCAAACTGCACGTGATCCTAACAGTGAAATCTTATCCGTGGCTACTCAATGACACAGAGTTCTTTCTGTCAGCTTCAGCTGATGGCCAAGCTGTGCCCCTATCTGGATAGGGATGGCCTAACTTCTGCTATGCTGAAGCCAGCTTGGAAATTGCAGCTGGTGCCCAGTTTGGTGGCCCGATTGTTGACTGGGACAGGACGGTCTGAATATATATTTTGGCATGACTGCACTGGCTCCCAATTAGCTTTGGGGCTGAAATCACAGTACTGGTTTTGATCTACAAAGCCATATGCGACTTAGGACATCAGTACTTCAAAGACCGCCTCTCCTCACATGAACCGAACCAGAACCTGTGATCATCATCTGAGTTCCTTCTTTATGGTCTCCCTCCATGGGATCTTTGGAGGCTGGCAACATGAGAACTGGTCTTTTTAGTGGTGGCTCCTGCTTGTGGATTGCCAGGGGGGGCATGTGTGACACCATCTTTATCCATTTTCAAGCACCAGGCCAACATTTTTATCTTTACCCCGGCTTTTGGTCCTTAATTGTGGCTTATTTTAGTGGGGTGGGACCTGAAGTCCTGCCTTTTACTCATACAGCCGTGCTTTTAGGTTTGTTTTTTTACTGTTGTTCTTAATGGGTTTTAATGTTTGTTGCTATGGGTTACTCTGTAAGAAAAGTGACTAACAAATATTATTACATCAACCAACCGCGCTGTGAGCAGGAGGGTTCAGTCTTGCCGGGTGCTGCTTTGCAAATCAGAATCCTGCACACGCAACATTGAATCCTCCTGCTCACGAGTGGAGAATTCAATCCTGCTGTGGTCTGCTTCCCCAGCTTGTTCCCTGCAGGACAATGCAGTGTTCAGGATGAAAATCTATTTCCCCCCCACAATGGGGCCTAAATTTTCAGCAAATGCCCAGTCAAGAAATGGGTGGTCTTGGTTTTGCTTCAGTGCTCTCCCCACAGCCACCAGGCAAGTTTCCACAGTGCTACAAGCCCTCCAGCAGACTTGTGGCATCTCATATGATAACAAGAATGCTCTCCAAAGATACATTATACTCTCTTCAAAACTGTGCATATGTATTTATGTCCCCCCTTTTTTTGTGCCACTGAGTGCATGCTTTAAACCAATTTCCAGATTCTGAAGACCTTGAAAGACCTTTGCATCAACCTCCATTATTTAAGATAGGGTTTCGCCTTGTTTTATGAAAACTGCATTGGAAGGGCAAGGAATCCACTTAAGAGACTGTGTGTGGCTGCAGGGGGAGGGGGGTACACCTGTTTGAGCCAAATGGGTTTTGCTCTGAGTGCATTCAGGGGCATGTGTGTTTCTGCAGTGTGTGTGTTTCTGCAGTGGGGTCTCGTCCATTGAGGCAAATAGGCAAAGCCCCACCGACATCATCCTGTCTTCAGTCAACCCCCACCTGCCTGCCTTCTTACTTACAGCCGGTCCAGGGGGAGTGGCAAAGCCTGTCAGCTTCCTATTTAATTCCAGGGTGGTCCTTGTGGAACTGAGCAGGGAAGAAGCTGAGAACAAAACTAGAATAAGTTGGTTTTACCTGTCACTTACTGCTGGTCTCTCTGCCTGCTACCCTACCAGTCTCAATGAACACCAGTCAGCTGTTCCGTTGTCTTGCTTTTGGACAGGCATCATAGGCATAGCCGGGAGGGGGGCAGGGAGGGGCAGCTGCCCCCCTAAATCAATTAAAAAATCAATAAAAATACATAGTTAACTGAGTTTCTGTCCTCACCCGACAGGAATCCTGGCTACGCCCATGACTGGCATTGTAGTCAATTGTAAAAAGGGAGAGAGTATATTTTTCTTAAATCATGTTTGCTTCTCCTTTCCTTGGCTTACTTTGTGGCCACATGAGCATTCTGGGTGGGTTGAGGTGCTGAAAAGAGGGCGGCTAATTTTTGGCAACTCTATTTCCCTTTCCCTGGTGACCCAAGTTCGAATCCCTGCTCAGCCATGAAGCTCACTGGGTGATCGGTCATGGGGAAGCCACCTCTTCCCCCAATTGAACCTACCTGGGTTATCAATGAGGATCCAGTAGTAAAGAACCATGTGCATTCCTTGGAGAAATGGCAGGAATAAAATGCAATGCTATTAAATTAGATGATCACTCACAGAGCAGTTTTGAATGAAAATACATGTACATTTGGTGGTTCCCTTGTTTGTTTGTTTTAGGTAGTTCCCTAAAATAAATAAAGAAATAAACAAGAACAAGGTGAAAGTGACTATAAAGACGGGTTAACAGTTTCAGCTCAGCCCTACATAAGATATGTAAGCAGATGAGCTTTCATTTTAGATTCTTATTTCAGAAAATGTAGTCCTCCTTTTCACTGAGCTGATTTAAGTACAGCTTTAAAAGCCCATAATGGATTACTTTATTATCACATGGACTCAAAGCATTAGTACATGATTTGTACTAAGGGATACAAGTCCTGTTCTCTTTGAAGCAAATGAAGGGTGCCTTTATTTTTCAACCTCTACCTTCCCCGTTGCAATGTATCAAATGATTGGTTTTACTATCTTTAGGGTTAAGTGCACTCTTGCAATTTAAAATTAAATGATTTTTATTAAGCACTTTCACTAAATATCTACATGCTGCACAATTCCACTGATTAAGGATCATAACACCTGGTAAAACAGCAACACCAAGAATTAGGGAAGCATTAGTGTAATGCATCTTACCTTGCGTGTGCAGACCTGTTTTTCAAGGAAACTCAATGGTGCGTGCTAGGAAATACTCCAATGGAATAAAAATATATGAGCCCTAGCTAGATTGCATGGTACTGCAGGATAAAGTCACCTGTGCTGCATGTAATCCAGCCTGCATTTTCTGCTTGAACATTTGGGTTCTGTGCAGCTGCCACGCAAGTTCTGGTGCAGTTTTTGTGGCTCAAGAGAAAATCAACCTTGGAGAAGCTCACACCTCTGGTACCATTGTTGTATTCTCACTGGTATTAAAAGGCAGAGCTGGCCCACCCATGAGGCAGGGTGAGGCGAGTGCCTCAAACAGCAGGATCCACAGGGGCAGCAGATTCAGCTTCCACCTGCTATGGTGGAGGCCAGATCTGCTGCCTTCTAGGCACCTCCTCCTCCATGAAGTGGCTTCTGGATGAATAGAAGGTGCTGCTCCTCTCCTCCTGGTTTTTCTGTTGGCATCTGTCTTTCTTGAGAGAGAATGGAAGAGTGTGCCATTGGGAGTAAAGTCAAACTGTTGGAGAGTTACAACACCTGCTGTGGCTGTAGAGATGAGATATGTTTTGTAATGAGTGGGGTAGATGAAGGCATCCAGTTTGACTGCTGCGTATGCACCACAATATTTCTTCTCTCTGCATTCCTCCCAGTGGCAATTGTTCCTCTGGTCACTGCTGTGGATACAGGACCTGACTGTCTGTCTTTAAGCACTGTGGTCGTCTGCAAGGGATTCTCACACGGGTTAATGTTGCCAGACTTCATGTCACGTTTTCAGACAACTTTATGTCACAGAATTGGTCCACCAACAGATGCCTAAATGATTTGGACTGGCCCTGTTCAGAGGGAATGCTGAAGGAAGGAGCCAGATGATTGTATGAGCCAAACACTAGCCTCTTAACTTCACATATTTCAGATGCCCTGAGCAATATAAGAGAGAGCAAGTAGTTCAGTTTCTTTCCCCAAATCACATAAGAAAATAGTCACCAGATACCAAATATAGCTGAAGAATTGATGCTTTTGAATTATGGTGCTGGAGGAGACTCTTGAGAGTCCCATGGACTGCAAGAAGATCAAACCTATCCATTCTTAAGGAAATCAGCCCTGAGTGCTCACTGGAAGGACAGATCGTGAAGCTGAGGCTCCAATACTTTGGCCACCTCATGAGAAGAGAAGACTCCCTGGAAAAGACCCTGATGTTGGGAAAGATGGAGGGCACAAGGAGAAGGGGACGACAGAGGACGAGATAGTTGGACAGTGTTCTCGAAGCTACTGCTCTGGTCCATGGGGTCATGAAGAGTCGGACACGACTAAACGACTAAACAACAACAACCAAATATAGCATGACAACAATATTATGGAACATGTCAATTCTATTAAAAATTTTCAGCTGGGTAAGTTTGTGTTGCTGTTGCTGTAGCTGAGCTGAGATCTCATGTCTGGCAAACTCTTACTGCTAGAAATGTTTCCTGGCCACATGACATGCATGCTGGGGAAATAGGCTGCAAAGGACACTACAAGCTCTCTATTCCTTTACCACGGCCATATGATCTGTAATGAGTGAAGTGAAGGATGTGAGACAGGTGTTGATCATCAGGTGAGCTGTGCATAAGCAAGCTGCCAGCTAGCTCCACCAAGGCTCTTTTTATTAGCACAATATGCAAAACCAGTCAGATACATTTTGGACTGTGCCCTTTACACATCTTCCAATCACGCGATCGTGGGGTGGTACAAAGTTATTTTGGCACCTGATTCCACCGCGTCACTTTCCCCTTGAACAATGTATAACAAAGGAGACAAAGGTCACAGACAGGGCACGGCAGACCACTAAGAGAGCAAAAGGTTAGACAGAGGGCATGATGTTCAGACAGCTGTGGCTTGTCTGTGGGCGGAAGTGTGCTTCACACCCAGCGTTCATTCCTTCAAATGAGGTTAGCTGAAGGATAGGCATCAGGACGCCTGGGACATCTGTGTGCCAGTGGGGTACTTGGCGTTGAGATGTAGTATTGCAACAGTGGGATAGGCCATGGGTAGGCAAACTAAGGCCCGGGGGCCAAATCCAACCCAATCGCCTTCTAAATCCGGCCCGTGGATAGTGTGTTTTTACATGAGTAGAATGTGTCCTTTTATTTAAACTGCATCTCTGGGTTATTTGTGGGGCCTGCCTGGTGTTTTTACATGAGTAGAATGTGTGCTTTTATTTAAAATGCATCTCTGGGTTATTTGTGGAGCACAGGAATTCGTTCATCCCCCCCCCCATATAGCCCGGCCCCCTCAAGGTCTGAGGGACAGTGGACACTGCTGAAAAAGTTTGCTGACCCCTGGGATAGGCTATGCCCCTGCCTTGCAGTAACCCATGGCTATTCTCATAATGTTGTTGGACCAGCTCTGTGGTTGCTTATCATACTCACAAAGGGAGTAGTAAAATTGGGTCTGCAGTTGTTGAAGTAACATTGTGATGCTTTCTTTTTGCGGGGTCTGATTGGCTGCTTCCTTCAAGGTAGCATGCATCATTCCCTTACTTGGTGATGTATTGATTGTCCCCTACATAAAACAACGGACCTAGCTTTCTGCAGCAATTTGCAAGTGTTGTTCTTTTTTTAATCCTCCTGAAAATTCATCAGCATTTTAATGAATAAATTTGCAATTTTGCCGAATATACATATTTTTTCAAAGCAATTTCTCTTAATATGCATTTTGCATGTTATTTTCATGCAAAATTCCTTTAAAGTATGCATTTTTATGCTTGCTTCACCCGAGCACATACATTTTTGTTCACATTACTTGGTTGGAGAACAAGATTGCAAAATTTGGCGATGCGCGAATTTTGAAAAGTGGCTATGTTTCAGTTCACATATTGTTTCCTGAAGCAGAAATTTGGTGAGTTTGCCTTTAAATGTTAACTTAATCAAATCCCTCGTATCCCTAGGAGGCAGTACTGGATTAAAGCCTGTGGAAGCCCCTAGGCAGTCAAAAGCGCCCCTCGCAAATTACCTCCTAATACAATTTTGATTTTACCAACCAACAATTTTAATAAACACACAAAATTATCACACAAAACAAATATTAAAAATTATCAATGTTCTTAAACAAATCAAATCAAAATTATTTTGATCCATTGTTGTGGTGCCCCTAAAAGGCATGGGGCCTATAGGTTGGTATCTACTCTGCCTATCTGGTAATCCAGCAATGCTAGGAGGGACTCCCAAATTATGGTATGGTGTCGGATACTGATTTTGCTGTGGTTTCTGCAAATAATTTTACCAGCAGATAGCTGAAAATGTATATCTGGATTACCATCAGTAGGACGTGAGACTGCATGACTCTTGAACTGAAGCTAATGCATGTTTATGCATTTATTTCATTTACATCCTTTCTTTTCTCCAAGTCGTCTCCTCTATCCTATTATCACAACAATCCTGTGAGGTAGGTAAGTTCAGGCAACTGGCCCAAGGTCACCCAGAGTGGGGATTTGAGCCTGCATCTTAGTCCCACACTCTAGTCATTGATAAAGCCACTGCTTCAGATTCTCTTGTCTATCAAAGGAGATTGTGGTTCATTGCTCGCCTTCCAGAGCTGCGCTGAAAATTAATTAGATTATGAACACGAAGTGCTTGAAAATCGAAAAGTGCTAACTATTGTTATCATCAGTTGATGAGAAAGATTGGGCCATTCTTCGTTGCTCTTACAAATAAATAAAAACAAAAAAACCACCATAATAAATGTGAGGCATTTCTCTATGGAAGGGAAAAGTGAGGAATAAAGAGCAATAACGTCTGCTGTTGTTTGCGCGTAGGGTACTGAATAATCTTTACGAAAAGAAACTAATCTTGAGAGAAGCTATCTTCGATAATAGTGCTAAGGTTATTGACAGGTCTGGCTATAAGTGCAGGTTCCATTTAGGTACATCAGGCACCGTGTATTCGCAGTGCATCTCACTGATGATTGCCCACCTGCAGAGACAGTGATAAGGCAAACTATGATTGTAGTAAAATGTAAACAGTTTCAAAAGGAAGAAAGGCAGGCTCAGAAGGGCTTATCCAGATGATCAGTAATAAGGTGCTTTTGACACATTTTTAGTTTTAGCAGGGTCCTTCTGCAAACTCCCAGTCCAAAGGCAACAGCTAAATATCTTGACCATGAGGAGATTACGGTTGCTGCTTTTTATAACACACGAGAGAGAGAGAGAGAGAGAGAGAGAGAGAGAGAGAGAGATGCGCAAAAGCATGAGACATGGATGGTGTGCATCTTTTGAGATATTGGATTATTGCAGTGCACTCTGTATGGGGCTTACTTCACCTCGCACTTCACCTGGAAGCTGCAGTTAGAGTAGAATGCTGGAGCGGGACAGTTGCTGACAGGAGAGGGACCCACTGGCGGAGGAAGAGGAGTGCGGGGGGAGCGCATCACCCCAGTAGCGCGATCCCAGTGGGGTGCCATCAGGACATGTGCCCCGCCTCTGCAGACGGTGTGCAGGACACGCATCAGCCCCACCCCGCCTGCTCTCCGCCCCCCTGGTGCCAGAGCATGAAGCTCTGGCATTGGCGGGACCCTGCCTGTATGTAACACTTAAGAACTTAAGAACGACTTAAGAACGACTTAAGAACTTAAGTCGTTCTGGAGGTCTGTTCTTAACCTGAAACTGTTCTCAACTTGAGGTGCAATGGCGGTGTTTCGCGCCACCGCGCCCAAGGGTACGAGTCCCCCACAGGGTGCCTTCTTGTCACACCCCTCAGAGATGGCACCCGGGTCGGATCACCCCTCCTCCACTGACCATAGGTTAGATCCAGACTAAAGCTGCAATCGTAACCCCACTCACCTCAGAGTAAACACCTTGACTTCTGATCAGACATGGCTATGATTGCAAAAGTCTCACTGAACTCCACTTAATCTAGATCCATAAAAGTTTGTTAAATCATTTATTTTCTCTGAAATTATTGGAAAACCCAAAATGAATGGAAGAAGCACATTTTAATTTTTAATTAATAGGTTTTTTTTATTCTGCAATGGTTTTGTAGCCCAGACACATACAATTCTCACTAGTATGGGTAATTTGTGATTAGTTTATCACATCAGAGCAGAGACAAAACGTATTTGCCATACAATAACCTGCCTAATTGGAGATCTCTAAGATGACCATGCTCATTTGATATCTACAAAGATTTCCCACTGTGCATCACATTTGCTCTTAATAATGCCTGATAGCAGCAGATTATAAGCAAAAGAAATTCCAACTAGATAATTAATTTACAGTGGTTCAACAATCACTACAAGGGAGTCAATAATGTTCATTTATGAGCAGGATGAGTCACCTAATTAGTTAATTGAAATTGGGCCTTATTGCCAGTCTCTTGTTCTTGGTTTGAGACCATGCTCGACAATGAATAAATATATATGAATACCAATTAACTCACATGGAAAGGCAGAAAGTCCAGATTTAACAACAGAGTGTAGTCTATATAGGGTTGGCAACTGGCCACAAAAACCCCAGCCAGGCAAGTTTTTATGTTTGGGGGCAAATTGCCTGAAAAGCAGAGGCAATGTTCTCTCTGTGTGTGTTTTCCCTTCAGCCATCTCCCGCCCTCATATAATTTAAGTGAATAGTTAGCTTTTGTGCTAGGCTCAGTCACTGGACCTACCAGAAACTAGTGTGCTCTGACCTTCAAGCCACCAAATACTGATGGCCTTCATACCTCAGCTTCGCTCCAGGATAGAGAGAAAGCAAGCCCTGAAGGAGTGGACAGGAAAAAAATCTCCACGCCTGAACTAGGAAGAAACTCTGAAGAAGTGTGCCTACACATGAAAGATCACACCAATAACAAACTTAGTTGGTCTCTAAGGTGCTACTGGAAGGAATTTTTAAATTTTCTTTCGACTACAGCAGACCAACATGGCTACCTACCTGCAACTAGGAAGATACGGGTTTGTGATATAAGGTAAATCAAGTATGTGTACCATACAGGTACAGGAAGTGTATATTTCATGAGGTATGTAAACCCATTTGTGCACTGTATCACTCATTCAGTGCCCACCTATGTGTATAGGCAATAATGCAGAATGTCTGGCTGTGTGGAGCTGGGCATGCAGAAGGTATGGAGGACTGTTGCCACAATCACCAATCCCTCTTCCCCATTTACATGCATAGGGCTAACAGTGTAATGTGTAAGTGGAGCTAGATCTGACAGAGCAAAATACTGAAGTGCAATGAGTATGCTGTGATGGCTATTCCTAATTAGTATTTCAAGTCCCCCAGTGGTGGAGCTATTAACTAGAAGGTTGGGGGTTTGAGTCCACCCAGGGACGGTTGCAGGGGGTTGGACTATGGCACTTTGTTATCAGCCGTGACTCCCGCTAATTGATTTACGAACCTCGATTAGCGATTTATGGCCGCCCGGCACGCTTCTGCTCGCAGCTCTTCTTCACGGCTCAGCAGAGTTTCGCACAGCGGTGTAAAACTGTCACGCAGGTTGATTCAGCTTCCAGACAAACACACAGAGTCCAGTTTGTCTATTTACAGCTTTTATTCCAACATTTCTCAGGAATTTCCAGGACTATTTGCAGCCATCACAGCACTGCATCCTTTCCCCACAGAGTACAGAGTGGGACTGGCAAACTTTGCCCAAGCTCCTCCCAAGCTTCTAAAATTGACGTCAGAATGGTGTGGCATCATGGGAAGAACTTAACCTGTTAAGTTCCAACTCCAACACCCCCCTTTGCCGCACCTTCTGACAAGACCCTTTTGAGTTCAACACCTTCCCCTTTGCCTTGTGCTCCTTCCCAGCATCTTTCCCAGGCACCTGTTGAACCCTTTCAACACTCCCAGAATCACACTGTGCGAACCTGGCCCATGCACTTGTCGCCTGGTACCTTTCAGGTGGAATGCCCTTTGTTGAGCGACTAGACCTTCTGGGCACAAACTCAGATGTTACCTCTGACTCACTGCCACCAGAAGATGTGTCCTCAGCCTCACGGGATTCCCCTTCTGACTTAAAGCGTTTTTGAATCCTCTCCATTACACTCACAGGAGAACTAGGCTCACTCTTGGCCTCCCTTTTTACAACTTGTGGAGAAGCTACAGATACCTCCTCCTGTTCCTGACCTTGGTCAGTTACCTGATCGTCATCATCAGACTCAGTTTCTTCTTCCTCCCCCTCAGAATTTTCCTGTTCTGAATCAGAAAGACACTCTGAGAGAACATCACGCTTGACAGCAGGTTTTGACTTTTCATCCTGCTCATAGAACTCAGCGTGCTTGCTGATCAGTAACTTACTCTGATCACCTGATGGAAATGCAAACCTCCATGCACTTGCTGCTGGCTCATACCCACAGAAGATCATTTTCCGGAACTTGGATCCATCTGGCCCCTGCAAAGCAGCAGGTACTGACACAGATGCACGTGACCCGAACATATGCAAAAAATGAATCTGGGGTTTCCTGCCATGCAACAGCCCAAACGGTGTGTCCCCTACCATGGAATTGTAGGTGCGATTCCAGGTGAAGCTCACATACTTGATTGCCTCCAGCCAAAACCTTGGAGGTAACCCAGAATCTTCCAGCAACACCTGTGCAGTTTTAACCAGAGCCTGACACTTGAGCTCTGCCTCCCCCCTCTGATTGGGTGAAGTCACTGTGTGACGTATCCCTTTCTTGCGAAAGTACTTCTGCAAAGCAGAACCTGTAAACTCAGCTCCTCTGTCACTTGTGACAGCCAGCACTTTGGTGGAAAACCTTTGTTCCACCTCCTCAATCCAACGTTTGATCAGCTGTGCTGCATCATCCGTGGATTTGAGACCGTGAGTCCAGGAATTCTGTGTAAAATTATCCTGCATCGAGAGCAGAAACCTTGACCCTCCCAGACTTGGTTCCTTTACCGGACCCCACAAATCTATGTGAATTTGTTCAAAAGGCCTAGTGGTTATCCTCTCAACCTTTGGATAACTGCATCCTTTTACCTTTGCCAGCTTGCAAGTTTCACAACTTACAGCTTGTCCACATTCTGAGATCTTACACCCTTTAGAAACTTCTGGCAGCACCTGTAGTTCTTCCAAAGAACTATGGGCTGTTCGTGTATGCCAAGCATGTACACATGAATCATGATTGGGAATTGTAGCACGCAGTGCTTGTGCTTTTTCAACCTTCCCATCACCCTCCAGAGACGTTTTAAGAATGAATAGATCATTCTGCCCCTTTTTAACCTTGGCAAGCATCCTCCCTCCTTTGAAGATTGTGCACACATCACCTTGAAAACAAACTGTAAATCCCTTTCTCAGTAAATAGGGCACAGACAAAAGACAGTGGTGCATCCCAGGAACGGTACAACACTCCAGCGTTTCCTGCAAAACAGACATAAAGAGATTTGTAACGTTAGTCACATATTTTTTCTGTCCATTTGCAAACAGTACAGTCTTCCCGGCAGGAATTGCCTTGCAATTCCACCTCTCAACAGCAGGTGTCTCTGGAATCAAATTGCGATTAGCTGCAGAGTCAATAACAAAATTTAGCTCTGTGCTTGTGTCACAGCTGTCTTCAGACAAAGCCAAACTAGCTGTTATCTTATACGTCTCTTCCTGGCACCTGGCACGTCCACCAGCCTCAGTCCCACGCCTGGATGTTTTTCCAGACCGGCTGCCATGGTAACCCGACTGGTTCCCATGAGAGTTCAGCAGTTTGACCTTGGCAACATCCTGCCTTGCCTCTCTGCTCCGGTGTGGGCAATCTCGACGCAAATGTCCCGCTGCTTTACACACGTAGCAACGATGAACTCCAGTGGAAAAACACTGCCTGGGGCTCTTTTCAGCTGGCTTGGCCCTCCTTCTTCCGGAAAAGCACTCCTTGCCAGATCCGCCCCCCTTGAACTGCCGCTTCATTCCAGCAGGTTCAGTGGAAAACTTTTCAAACTTGCCTTTGGAACTTTCCGCCCCCCCCGACTTGCTCACTAGCACTCCTTGAGGCTAAATTGTCAGGAACAGGGACTGCAGCCATCTCTAGGCTCTTAGCTTTCCTCTGCCCTTGGCCTCCTGCTGCGTCTTCACACAGACGTTTCAGCACACGCCAAGCCTCACACGCAGATTCAACGCCCTCCAGGTGCTGTTGCAACTTAGCATGAACACCTGCTCTCAACATGCAGATCTCAGCTCTCATAGCTTTCTCCCTCTGCATTTTCTCCTCCAGAGAAACAGACTTTAGCTTGCCTGCATCTCTGTCCACCAGTTGCACTGGTTCCCTCTGGGTAATGTCCCAAACTTCCGTGGCCATGAACCACGCCCTCACCCATCTTGCCCAGGTGTTCCACGCTTGGGCGGTGAGTTCCTCAAGCTGTTCAAACGGAGCTTGAATCACCTCCTGGCCATCTGCCATCTTCCCCCGGGGCCCCAGCGTACTCACGTAAACAACCAGCCGCTCTTCAGCTCCCGGTTTAGCAGATCAGCTCCCCTGCCTCTCACAACTTTAGGCAGAACTCCAAGCTGGCATCAGCATCGTCGTCAGCTTGCCTTCACCTCCTACCGTGCCGTCTGCTCGACACTTTACAGCTCCCGGCAGACTCTCGTGACAGGTTTACAAGCGATGATTTAGGACATCCATAACCTATGGCACTTTGTTATCAGCCGTGACTCCCGCTAATTGATTTACGAACCTCGATTAGCGATTTATGGCCGCCCGGCACGCTTCTGCTCGCAGCTCTTCTTCACGGCTCAGCAGAGTTTCGCACAGCGGTGTAAAACTGTCACGCAGGTTGATTCAGCTTCCAGACAAACACACAGAGTCCAGTTTGTCTATTTACAGCTTTTATTCCAACATTTCTCAGGAATTTCCAGGACTATTTGCAGCCATCACAGCACTGCATCCTTTCCCCACAGAGTACAGAGTGGGACTGGCAAACTTTGCCCAAGCTCCTCCCAAGCTTCTAAAATTGACGTCAGAATGGTGTGGCATCATGGGAAGAACTTAACCTGTTAAGTTCCAACTCCAACATGGACTAGATCAGGCATGTCCAACGGGTCGAACACAATATTTTTTAAAAAAGAAAGAAGCTCAACAACTTTGGTTTTGACCTTCTAAAAAAACTCAACAACTTTCCTTAACAATGCTCAACAACTTTGGTCCCTCCTCCAATGACAATGGGTAGATCACTTTTTATATATACTGTGAGGAGATCACAGTGCCTTGGGAATTGGACGTGCCTGGACTAGATGACTCCCAGGGTCCCTTCCAACTCTACAGTTCTCTGTGTCCAGCACTCCCTTGTGTTCACTTGCTGTCTGCAGAGATTCCTAGCAGGAACTTTTCTTGGCACATGGACACACATTAAAAAATCATTAATTCCCCCTCATGTTAAAATGAATGAAGGTTCTGCAAGGCATAAGCCAGTTTATGAGAAGGCTCTGTATGCACCCAAGGAATAAAATTTCTGTTTGCACCACCATTTCTGTGTGTCCTAGTGTGGGTATCTTCAACAGGACCCACTTTTAACCCAAACATGCACTTGGGGACCAATTTCTCCATCTTTTGCCGTATATTTTCATGGTGGTAGTGCTTCTGTTGCGACCCGTGATGGATTAGGCCACAACCCACTAGCAGGTCCCAAGCCACCAGCTGACAAACTAGTGTTCCTGAGAACTGCTTTACATTTCATTGCTCCACACTATTTTATGTGCACATGTTCATTACCTACAGCCTAGTCAGAGTTTGAAGAGCAGCATTTTGAAAACACACGAGATCAAATAAAGGAAATACAATTCTTTTTTAAAACAACAACCTGTGAATACTTTTCAATACATTTTGCAGTATACTTTGAAGAAGCTGCTTTTTATATGGAGCGATATCAACGCTGACAACTTTGAATATATCAGCCATAAGGAGCACATCTCCTGCTAATTTCTGGAAGGTACTTTTTACAGAAACCATTCGTTTAAAAATTATGTATCTTGCATTATATAACACAGCAGAGTTGAGAACAGCATTCCACAGAACACATCTTGCCAAGCAGCCCACATCTAGGATTGTAGAAGACAGTAGGGGAGAGTTTATCCAAGATTCAGCCGAGGTTTTACAAAGTCACTGCATTCAGGAGTGACCTGATGGCTGGAAAGTGGCCAACCAAATGTCATTATTTAAGATAGGATCTGGGAACACTTCAGGAAATTACAGACCATTTAGTTTTGATTCCTTTGTAGCAGGGGGGAGAGGTCTTAAAAAGCATTTTAGGAGATTAAATGGAGACATTTAGAAAAGCACAGCTTGATTAAGGATGGCCAGCGCAGTCTCGGGAACGAAGGGTCATGCTTCACTAACTTCTGGATTTCTCTAAGGATAAGAATAACAAGGGGAATGAAGTAGATGGCACAGACGTTCAAAAACAAAGCTTCAGAGAGCATTAAGGAGGTCTGGGATAATTGTGCATCTAAAAGCTACACAGAGATCTACAAAAGTTGGACAGAGATGTGTTAAGGATTTTATTTTTTAAAATAATAATCAGATATTCTGGAGCAACAGCAAGAGAATATATTGTAAAATGGCAATAAGATAATACCAATAATATCAGCAATACTGATTTTATTTTAAGAGTAATGACTGGACTGCATTATTAATTAGTCATGTGAGTTAAAGGTGCAGCACATTTTATATTAAATCCTTAGCTTTAGCATGATCTTGGGGTTTGGATATATACTTGTTGTTTATTCAAAGTGTGGTACCCAGTGGACAAGCCCTTCCCAAACAACTTCCAGTAAGAGAACATTTCATAGGAGTTCATGCTGCAATATGCATTCAGCTCAAAGGTTATTTACTCCTATAAACTAATGTTGCTGTTAGACTAAATTTGGTTAAGGGATTCATACTTACATTAAGCCACTTTTATTATACAGATGAGCTAGTGGTACAAATCACTGTATTTCTGGTTATAATTTTGTTTCTAAGGCTTCAATCTTAACCCCATCTCCCTGGGAATAAGCCCCATTGAATTTAATATGACATATTCCTGAGAGGATATAGTGAAGTTTGCACTGTAACTAACTATAGATATTGATGCTAAGCTCTGAATGTGAAACTCCAATTCAGCACACACAAGATTTTTATTTTTTAAGTCTTCTCACGTGGGTTATGCACTTCAGAATTTTATAAAATATAAACAGGTCGTTCCAATGGATTATATTTTAGAATCATAAGCAGCAGCCAGTGTATATATACCCTTAGACAAAAATAACCATTTGCCAGGCGTCAAAAGGATTTTGCACATTCCTCTCCTTCCAGACAGAAGCTTTTTGTCCTCCTTTGGCATTGTTACTTCTTGCTTGAAGATTCCTGCCAAATTAAACAGCTCTGAATACTAGGGGAGCTGAACACGATGTTCACACCTTGGGACCTGATTTAACATGTTGCTTTACATTTCCACAATGCTTCCAAAGAAACAGGCATATAGGAAGCTGCCTCACACTACCTCAGGCTGTTGGTTCAGGATTTCAGATAGGATGCTCTCCCAGTCCTATCTGAAGGCACCAAGCCTGAGGCCTTTTACATGCACCACCACTGAGCTCTTATTCTTCTTAAATAGGCTTCTTTGCATAGCCAGGGCTGGCCCACCCATGAGGTGGACAGAAGCAACCACCTTGGGTGGTGGAATCCCAAGGGGCAGTGCTGATGTCAAAGGGTTGATGTCACTGTGTTGCATATGTATGTGAGGCCAGGGAGCATGTTACAGTGGTAAAAGTGCTGAGCCCATCACCTAGAGATGTGAAATCAGGGAAATTCATTTATTCATTCGTTTTACTTATTAATCACCTCCCATGAAACATTCTGTGGTAACTACAGTGGTGCCTCGCAAGACGAAATTAATTCGTTCCGCAAGTCTCTTCGTCTTGCGAGTTTTTCGTCTTGCGATGCACGGTTTCCCATAGGAATGCATTGAAAATCAATTAATGCGTTCCTAGGGAAACCGCCTTCAGACCAGGTCCGGGGACATTCTGTCCCCGGACCTCTTCTGAAGGCTGGGAGGGGGGGCAAGGGCTTTTCTTCCCACCCCCAGCATTTTAAAAAACCCCGGGACAGCGGAGGACTTCTCCGCTGTCCAGGCGATCTTAAAATGCTGGCGGGCGGCATTTTAAAATCGCCCCGGGACAGCGGAGGACTTCTCTGCTGTCCGGGGCGATTTAAAAGCCCCTGGGAAGGCAGGCAGGGGGGGACAAAGACTTTTGCCCCCCGCCAGCCTTCAGAAGAGGTCCTGGACCTCTTCTGAAGGCGGGCGGGGGGCGAAAGTCTTTGCTCCCCCCTGCCTGCCTTCAAAAGCCCTCAGGGACAGGCAGGCAGGGGGGAGCAAAGACTTTCGCCCCCCGCCCGCCTTCAGAAGGTGTTCCCTCCCCGCCGCCCGGCTTCGGAACGATGCTCCGAAGCCGGGCGGCAGGGGCAGGCGTTCCCTCCCCGCCGCCCGGCTTCGGAGCATCGTTCCGAAGCCCGGCGGCGGCGGGAGGAGGCGTTCCCGCCCCGCCGCCCGGCTTCGGAGGAGGTCCGAGGACAGTGGGGAAGACACGCAGCGCTTCCCCGCTGTCCCGGATATTTCCCTATGGGCTGTCGTCTTGCGAAGCAAGCCCATAGGGAAATTCGTCTTGCGAAGCGCCTCCAAAACGGAAAACCCTTTCGTCTAGCGGGTTTTCCGTCTTGCGAGGCGTTCGTCTTGCGAGGTACCACTGTAACAATAAAAACATACATAAAACAATTTCAAATCCAACACAGAATGGGATACAAAAATATCCACTTAAAAAGCTTGAGGGAAAAGGAAGGTCTTTGATAGGCAGAGTAAATGTCATGGAGGAGAGTTCCACACTAATGGCCCAATTTTACATAGTATGGATTGGAAGCAACCTCCTGATGAAACGGTATATATGTAGGGATGTGAATAGAGGCTAGGAGAGTATGTATTTATTAGATATTATCCTTCCTTCCTCATGTTTGTGAGTTCAGCAGAGTGCCATCGCTTTGCAGCTTAAAAGGAAGCTTAGCTAGGCTTGGCAAACTGGATTCTCCTGGTATTTCCCCCCTTTCTCCCTCTTAAAACAATTCTCACACTAACAGTCTTGCAAATGGTATACCATACATAACATTTGCTCACTCAGAGTTTTCTGTTGCAGAGTAACAGATAACGGTAGCTTTGTTCAGGCAGGCTTAAAATGGTAATTCAGATGGAGCCTGAGCTGTAGCTCAGACCTAGCAGTTGTCCTCACATTTCTGGCTTGGTGATCAGATGAAGAGGGGTGAAGAGAGGCAAAAGAAAGAGAGTGTGTCCATGCTGGTAAGGAGAAAATATATGGCTATGCCTGTAAAGGCACAGTGGGAGTGTCTCTCAGAGCTCTCTCTAGCAAACTTACAGGAAAACTGTGTGCGCTTCAGTGCCTATTGTGTGCCTGCCTAGAAAACAACGAATCATTGGTTTGACTCTCTTTTGAATAGCCCACAATATATCTGTACCAGCACCTTGAACTTAGCCTGGTAGCTAATTGGTAGCCTGTGCAATTATTTCAGCAGCAGTGTAACATGGCAGTGAAATCAGGCGAACAGTGGAGCTACTGCATTCTGCACTAACTGCCATTACCAGAACACCTGGAAAAAGCTCTAAAGTCAGCTCTAAAGTCAGCAGGTCTCCTGGACTTGCTGATGGCCAATGATTAAACTCAACACCTTGAGGCCACCAGGATGAACCCCTCAAAACCAAAACCTAAGACCTGACATTCTTGCCAGACAGGGCAGGCAGATCTCTTGACAGTTGCTACCTTGTGCATCTGAAATTATCAATTGGGAGAGAGTGAAAACACTCCGTGAGAGGCTTGGGATCAAACATTTATTCATTTAACAAGATTTATATGCTGCTTAAACAACAAAAATATCTAAACAGGTTGCATAAGTTAATATAAATGGTGCAGGTCAGAGTAGAACCCTTTGAATTTAAGGAACATGACTAACCTGGCTCCATTAATTTCAGTCAGCCTACCCTGAGAGAGAACTTAGCTGGCTACAACCAAAAATATTTACTACAATATTTTCTAAGGATACTGATGAAACAAACATTTAGAATAAGTTGACATGAAATTTATCAAAATAAAAATGTACACAGTAATCTTTAATCACAACAATGACAATCTATTAATAATTTAATAATAATATATTAATAATAATTTATTAACATTAGATGCCTGGGTAGGCTTCTCTAAACAAATAAACAAACACCAAAATCAGTGCAGGTGGCTGTGTAAAACTAGGCAATGGTCTTGCTTGCACCTTTAAACTTTATTTTTTATCAAATGGTCACTGAAGAAGAAATATTATCTCCCCCATCCCTCACCTGAGGAGACAAAGCATCCATGGCAGAGGGATCTCCTCTCCCCCACACAGCAAGGTTTTTAGCCGAAGGTACCCTGGGCCAAGCTTTAAATGAGAATCAACAAAATACAGGGTTTCGCTTGAAATGCCACTGTAAACTCTGAGTTTACTGTACATATGATAGCTTTTAAAACAAAGTGTATGATTGTATATTATTGTGCTCTTGGTCAAAGCAGGGCTAAGCCTGTGCATTTTACACGGTTCACTTAATGAAAATTACTGTGTATTAGGTAGGCAGATATAATTTGTTCAGCAATGAATTCTGATTCTTAAATGCCCTTTAACATAACCTGTAGTAGGTAGGCACTTGGAATGTGGCTTGAACGAGGGGGGAAATAGATGTGCTTCTGTGTTATCACAAAAATAACCTTGAAATTATGGCTCAAATCAGAAAAATATAGCCAATATTTGTTCTTATAAATATGTTCACCAATGTATTATAACGACTGATTTTAAGATCACAGTAGAACATTCTTTCTAACACATTGATTCTTGTTCTTTCCAAGAGATTTAAGGTGCCATAATAAAAGGCAGAAAAATATTACTGCTACACACTGATAATAGAATGTAGCCAAAAGATGTAGTTTTTTGAAGTTCCCATGTTGATACGATATTTGAGGCAGCAATGCACATCACCTCTGCACCAGGCTGGGATGTTGGTGGCTTGATTAGGTGACGATGTTCCTTTGCCTAGGTCTGCCACCATCACTCCACCAGTGTGGCGCTCCCTATTCCACCTGCCGATGGGCAGAAGGAACACTGGTGGGATCCATATTGGTGGTAGCCCACAGAAAGTTCCTACACATGGTGTTCTTGAGGAAGGAATTGAACTAGCCCTGGATGTGCTGGATTCCAGGCAAAGGCGGAGCTAACTGCTCCAGCACCCAGAGCGGCGCACATGCTGTGCACCCAGGGGCAGGGCTAGGCGCCTGTGGGGGCAGAACTAGGTGCCTGTGGGGGCAGGACTAGCGTCCCAGTAGGGTGCTGCCTGCGGCGAGCGTCCCAGGGGGCGCCGCCCACAGGAAGCAGCGATTATCCCAGGGGGCGCGGCAATGTGGGATCACTAGGAAAAGGTAAATAGAAATTTGAATTGCTTAATTGTTGCTCTGCTTCCTTAATGTAGTCAATCCTATTCATTAATACGATGGCTCCTCCTTTATCTGTTGGTTTTATAATTAATTTTTTATCAGCGGTAAATTAGTTCAGGATTAAGGAATCTTGCTTACTCAAATTGTACTGCCTGCAACTCCTTCTCTTTCTCTCTCTAATGTTTAGGTCACGATGTACTAAATGTTGAAATGTTCTAATAAGGTGATTGTGAGAAACCAGAATGAAGGTAGATTTACGTTTAAAAGGTTCCAGTGTCCAAAGAGTGTTACCAAAAAAAATCTCTTAATTTGATCTGACGAATTACCTTATTTATCTAAGAACACAACCGGTTACGTCTCGTGTGTTTATTGAGGATGCTTTACGTGACCATAGGTTTGTTTGTTGTTGTTTTGTTCCCTTCTCCACCAGCATGAGCAACAGTGGCCCTGCCACTCGCTGAAGCACCACTACTGTCTCAAACAAACATATCAATTCCATGACCGTAGCACCCTTGTCTTGCATTTGAAGCTTTCTACAGTCGTGCAGAAGGAAGGGTTTCATCTTTAAGGACAGCATAGCGCCAACATTCCTCCGTTGAAAATAGGGACATTTCTCACTCCCAACTGACCGTCCTCGATCCACCATTTTGTCCCCTCCCCCTCCCCACTGAGCATTTCTTCCACCACTACACCAACCAGACACAGCACACACACACCCTCCACTAGCCCGAGAAATTTTAGAAAGGAGCAAGATTAGATACGGACACACAAAGCATTTTGTAAAAAACAAAACAAAACACGATTCCTTGTGCTCTGCTCCACTCCTCCTTCCTTTCCGCACAGAGCACCCCTGCCCTTTGCCTGCACCTCAGAGTGGCAGCCTCTCCTCCTCCTTACCTGCTCTCAAGCAGCCACCACAAGCTGTCCAAGGGAGGAGAATGGCCGTGGCAGCCATGGAGAGGCAATGGGATGCTTCCTTGAAGTCACCACTGCTCAGAACAGGGGCCAGCTTATCCTCCTCCCCAAGTTTGGCAGTGGTGGCACTGGCAGGGGAAATAGGGGCATTCTGGGATCAACGCAGAAGCCGAGATGGCTTTCATAATTCTGGGACTGTACCTGGAAAATAAGGACACTTGGATGGTATGCAACAGCTGTATCAAGGCACGTTCTACGCAGTGAAAGCTGTTCATTGGATCCAGTACAATAATTTTGCCACAGTCCCCCACATGCTAGCTGAAGGAATTGCTCATTCATAACATGGTACTGGGCGACAGCAGGGCTGGAATCTGAAAAGTGTAAAGATCATGAAATTGCTCACTTTCATCAGGAAGCCACACATTCAGCAAACACATTTTCTTTCAGCTTTGAAAACCTACTGGCGACTGTGCCAGCTCTAATACCAGAAAAGTAGCAAATATGAAACAGAAAGCAGTAATACTCAAGTTAGCTTCAGTAGCACTTCTGTCATTTGGTAGGCAATCGATTGAACTGGGTGCAAAACCTTAAAACATCAACACTCCAGGTAATTGAGGAACCTAACACAGTGATTGCAAAACACAAAACTGCCCCATCACCCACTTGCTCCACAGCAGCAGCATGAGCCTGGACTTTGAATCCTCCGCTACTTTTGTCCGCACGTAATTGTGGCAAACAAACACAGTGAGAGAGAATGTGGCTCCCTTTCCCCCCTTCCTTAGTACAGAGGTAGCCAACATGATGCTTACTGGATTTTGCTGGACTACAACTCCCATCAACCCCAATCAGTATGGCCAGTAGTCAGAGATGATGGGAGTTGGAGTTCAGCAGCATCTGGAGACCACCACACTGGTTATACCTGTATAAGTAGTTTTGCTCTGCACATGTGAGCTGGATGGAAGGTAAGGAAATGAGCCGGTTGTTATGTCTTAGCCTAACCTACACCACAGGGATGTTATGAAGATAAAATGGGAAGCAGGAAAGAACATGTCTAGAACTTATTGGAAGAAAGGTGGTGAGATATAAATGCAATTATAGAAATCCACTCGTGCAAGATTCTTCCAAATAATTTCATGCAAGTCCCAAACGCCACCACAGCACTGGACACATGACCCTCTGAAGATGTGTTTTCAAGCATAGAGTGTTGTATGGAGGAGGACAGATGGGGAAAGATCTGGTCCACGCACTTACCTTCGACTTGTGCATTCCTAGATCTGCCACAGCGCAGAGGCAGATCCTGAAGATGGCTGAGAGGCCATAACATCTGGAAAGAGAGATGCCTTGTAAGCCTTGCTTCTTAACTTCCCATTATGTGGCGACAGGCTGCATTTGCACAGTGGCTAAAGAGCAGCATACCACAAATGAGAAAGGGGCACTGCCAAAGACGGACAGGGTGATGTGGTTAAAGCACAAGAGGCAGGGCTAGAACACCAACAGTTCCCACAAGAGATTTTCCCTACTTCTGATGCTGTTCATTTACTTCTTTGCCTGTCCCAAACCCATGCATAATAAAATACATGGAAGTACAAGAAACTACCATTTTTCGTCTTAGCCAACCTATCTGCCAATAAGTTGTTTGGAGAGGCTACCACTAGACAGGTGCAGCTTTGAGGCCAAACAGCTGCTGTCCTGACTGTTACCAAACTACATCTACTATTCAGAAGAGCAGGCTCCCTTCTAAAATTATGCAATAAACTTTTAATTGGATAATAATACTACTAATAATACAGTGGTGCCTCGCAAGACGAAAAGAATCCGTTCCGCGAGTCTCTTCGTCTTGCGGTTTTTTCGTCTTGCGAAGCAAGCCCATTAGCGGCTTAGCGGATCAGCTGATAAGCGGTTTAGCGGCTTAGCTGATAAGCGGCTTAGCGGATCAGCTGTTAAGCGGCTTAGCAGCTTAGGATCAGCTGATAAGCGGCTTAGCGGCTTGGGAAAAAGGGGGGGGGAGAAAAAAACCCTGCAGGAACTCGCAAGACCTTTTCTTCTTGCGAAGCAAGCCCATAGGAAATTTGTTTTGCGAAGCACCTCCAAAACGGAAAACCCTTTCGTCTAGCTGGTTTTCCATCTTGCGAGGCATTCATCTTGCGGGGCACCACTGTAAAGGTTGCATTGCAACAATTGGTGTAGACCTCCATGTGTTCCCTTTCAGCTAGATATGTCTAAAGCACATATGTACATAGCTGTCAACCTTCCCTTTTTTTGTGGGAAATTCCCTTATTCCAGCACCGTTTCCCGCTGCTATCCCAGATTGTTAGATATCCCATAGACTGTCCCCGGGACAGGTGAGGCTGCTGATCCCTTATTTTCAAATCTAAAAGTTGACAGCTATGCATATGTACATGATCTGGAGTTCTCCATTATCTTCTTTCAGAGTTCCTTAAGCTGTGTTTTCGATGAAGCCCCATTGTACAGAACAGAACTTGCACCCCATTCTCTTGAAACTGGAGCACCTTGTGTTTTCAGTGCTCCTAAATGCTCAGCTTTAGCGCATACAGTGGCTGCATAGCACCCCTTTCATGCTGATTGGGCAGCTCTAGGATGCTGGAGAAGGGACTCTGCTTCAGAAAAAGTCTCCAACCCCCTGTGACCCCGGCCACGCCACACCGCTGACTACTATACAACTTTAATGAGTGATTGTGAGTTTGGTAGCAGGTGCTTGCCAAGCCTCTCAGCCATCTTCAGGATCTGCCCTTGCGCTGTGGCAGATCTAGGAATGGTTTTCTGCACAGAAAGGTAGATCTGAAGGAAATGCAGAGATCTTCCACTACCATCTCTTCAGATGTCGTCAAGTGAGCTGGAATGTTGCTCAGGCTCCTTCTCCAAACCTGCCCATCATCTAAAATTATTTACATAAGACTCTCCACATTATATTCTAACCTCTGCAATGCTAGTATTAACTACTGACATCTGCGAAGTCTGACTAGCAAGTGCTTTACAGTGTCAATTCATCCGAAAGCAAAATGCATTTCTGAGTGCTGCGGGGTCCTCGTTATTGCCAAGGAGAAGTATCAACGCTCATATGACACCTAGCAGAAATTAGTACTCACATTCAGAGAAAAGCTTTTGTCATTTTTTCTCCCCTGAGTATTATGTGGACTTTATTGAGATGACTGCATCTGACACCTGCTGTAATATAAATGCAGCTATAATTAGCCAACTGATGCTCACTGCAGTTTAGGTCGAATCCCTTCTGTGGGAATTATGCTTTAAAATATTCAGAACTCCAAGTGGCTCTCATTACATTTAATTTTTACTTAGAATTAGGTGGTCCAGGGGAAAAAAATTTAGGATTGTAATAGCCCCCTGCTGAATGCCACACAGCAAAGTGAAAACCCATAGATTTTTTCCCTCTCCTACAAACGAAAAAAATAGGAACAGCAGACTACACTACAGCCTTCAATTGAAGTCTGGCTTTGCTTAATTGTACTTTTTGCACTCATCAGTCTCTCCTCTTCAGAGCAAGCTACAAAAATTGCCTGAATAGCCAAAGAAAAGTTTCCCACAGTCACTGGCCACAGAAAAACACCATTGTCCTTCCTCACAGTTTGATGGACAACATTTCTATAAATGGGTAGTCAGTCCGTCAATGGCACCCTTGCTGAAAAGGCAAGAGAAGAGAAGAGATTCTGCCAATATCTGACAAAGCATGTTAACACATAATCAGGCATTCACTAACCAGGCAGCTGCCCCTGGGACCTTCATAACACAGGTGCCTTTAAGCCATTTCCTATTCACAGATAAAGGAAACAAGCAGGCGATACCTGGGAAAGGAGCAGTCTATTATGGCCTGTCAGATGTCCATCTTTTGGGCTGCATGCAGAAAAATAGAAAGGACATAAAGGAAACTTCAAATTGAATGGTTAAACTAGAAATGCAGTATGGTATTTCCAAACCCGGTCATAATGTCAACTTTAATAATAATAGTAGTAGTAGTAGTAGTAGTAGTAGTAATAATAATAATAATAATAATAATAATAATAATAATAATAATAATAATGCAGTACTAGACTCTCATACGAAGGCTACTTCATACAATACTTTTTTAAAATGTTGAACTTACACCCCATCTGCTTGAACTGCAGATAGTTCAACAGTGTCCAGATTGTACCCTATTCTCTCCTGATTAAACCCACTAAAAGCAGCAGAAAAGATTCAGATGGAACATTACAAAGATCTAGACACATTCTGAAACTTTCACAAGATCAGTTTGATGCATATAAGTCAAATAAAAATGTCAACTTGAAATGATTGGCTTGTGTAAAAAGAGAGAGACCATTTTCACTGTGCAGGTGCTTGATATCCTTCTGCATTCCTTCTAAATTGAATTGGGATCATGAAAGTTTGGATTCCCTTATTGGAAAGTCTAGAAATGTTGCAGGAGCACAGTAGAACCATCCTATAACAAATCATGGCTATGGGAAGTTTCAAAAGCAGTTTGCAATATGGCACAGAGTCAGCTCTTCTAATTCACTGGTGGGACCACATTATATGAGCCTAAGTAGCTTTTTGGATCCCAGCCAATAGCTACAACCTGGGCAGAACTCAGCAAGTCAAGGACCTGAACATAAGCAGAGGGATTTTGTTCCTCCTCTCCCACCAGAGCAGTCTCCTACACTACATACTACTGTATATTGCTTTTGAAACTCTCCTGGGTTTCAAGGGTGACTTACATTCTAGGATGGGGTTGCTGAATCAAGTACCGTATTTTTTGCTCTATAAGACTCACTTTTTCCCTCCTAAAAAGTAAAGGGAAATGTGTGTGCGTCTTATGGAGCAAATGCAGGCTGTGCAGCTATTGCTGAAGCCAGAACAGCAAGAGGGATTGCTGCTTTCAATGTGCAGAAATCTCTCTTGTTGTTCTGGCTTCTGAGATTCAGAATATTTTTTTTCTTGTTTTCCTCCTTATAGAGCGAAAAATACGGTAACTAACGCTCTGAATTATCAGCAATGTAACATACAAACTGCAACAAGCAAGTCCAAAGCATGTTTAATTTGTCTCCAGCTTGCTTAGGCTGCTGTTCTGTACACACATACCTGGGAGTTAGTTCCATTAAATGCAGCAGAGGTAACTTCTTAATAGAGATGCATAGACTTTCACTGCTAGTTCCTAGTAAATTGCTCTGGAACTGCACAGCAGAAGAGTCAGAGAAGCACACTCTAGCCTCTATCCCTGCAGTCAGCAGACAAAATTAAGGTTACCAGACGTCCCCGTTTCCCGAGGACGGTCCCCGGATTTACAAATCAGTCCCCATACAAAATCCATTGAAGTTGAAAAGTGTCCCCGGGTTCATTGAAAAAAATCTGGTAACCTTAGACAAAATGCCACTGGGGGGGTTGTACCAAGAACATCACAACCAGGGGAAGACCAGCATAGAAGGTCTATCAAAGCAGTTGCCAGAAGCTTGCTCCCACCCCATCACCTGCCAGAAAAGACACTTGGTTTTCACTACCAGTTGTCTTCAGACTTCAGAACAGAGGGGAATGACACACTTATCTCTGCCAGTATCCAGAGGAACAAGGGCAGTTGAGTCACTTGCAGTAGCTCTGTTTGAGCAAGACCACCAGCAAGGGAGGATCAGCCTGACCCCAACAGGATATAAATGCGTTTTACAGCTCAACACATTGTTCTCCATCCTTGTCCCCACTGACCTCTCTCTTCTTCTCCCTTCCATTCCTCATGCTGTGGTTTTGTCCTTTTAAAAGTTTATATGCCTCTCTCTTTGTTGCTGGGCAAGTCACTTTGAGAGACAACATTTGTCTGAAAAGTGGGATTAAATGTGGAATATGAGAAATAAGTCAGGGAGCATAGGCATGGCAACTCCTAAGGTTTTTTTAAATTTATATTTTGATGATCTGTCTTGTGAGTGGGATTTTATTCCCTCCCCTCATTTGCATCTGTTTCTTTTAGGAGGGTAAAAAGCAGAGTCACCCATTTATCACTACACATGCCTGAAAGTGCAGCAGACAGACAATAACCAGGGCCAACAAAAAACATCTAGTTCTGTCATTCTAAGAAAGAACATCTTCTGAATGTCAGCTATCCACATCTCAATGCAACATTGCTACCACTGAACAGTTAGATCTTCTCAAGAGCTTAATGTAAAAAGCCCTCTAGCCAGATCATAAACACCACTTCACAGCAGAGCATAGGATCCAGTAATCGATTCCCAGTATCAGTGGGAGAGAAGCCTCAGCCCTTTGACCCAAGGCTGAGACCTCACCATTTCCGCTGCACTGAAACTGAGGGCCATTTCTGCCTATTTCCAGGGAAGCTCTAGCATCATGGAGGTGTGTCACAACAAAGAACAGTAGGAGACTAGGAAGGTGCACAAAAGCAGGCCAAGTAATTGACAACCCTGCATTCCTCATCCCAAGGGTTCCTGGTCTAGTTCCTGGTCTAGCAAAGCTCCCAAATATTTTCCTAAATGCACAGTGTGTTTGTGGATGGATAATAAATTACTTTTGGGACCTTTGGACTGCAATAAAGATTTGATTGATTGGTAATAAATTCAGGGGGAATTGAAACGGGGCATAAGCTAGGTTACTAATCTGGGTTAATAGGTGATTGAGGAAGATTAATATGCTGTTATCTAGAGATGCTTTGGGAGTAAACTGAATTGATGTAGAGAGCAAGACCTGTTGCAGTAAATGAGCTGGAGGGGAACTGATTTTGGATGTTCTATGCAGGAGTGCAAACTAACTGAAGAATTTATCTGGGGAGATTTGGATGGGAAATGACTTGGTTTTCATTCTGTGACATTTAAATTCAAAACTTGAGTCCACAAATTTGCGTATGCAAATTTGTGTCTATGGGTCCACACTTTCAATTCCTTTTAAGTACAAGACAACACCTCTGACCAGCCTTCTCATGCCAGGGTTCCATGATGGAAGAATGGTGTAATATATATATATAAAATAATAATCTAGAGAGACAGATACACTTTTTTGAGAAAAATCAAGTGGGTAGCAGTGTAAAATTTGCAATTGTGGTGTTCCAGGAGTAGAATCTCTTGACCCTGACAAACAAGGGCAAAAACCTTTGTGTTGAGAAGTAAGTCTAAGGACTTATTTTTCATTTTTACATGATGCAGGATAAAAATGCCCATTATTTATATAACCTTTTCTGAAAGTTCAAAACACTTCATGGATGTAGTGCTTAATGGCATGTTTTTTTATATAATGTAAATGGCACTGGAGTTGAAGCTTGAAGTGAGAGGAGGAGTTTAATGTGTTCACTTCCTGCTAGGATCCCAATTTTAATCACTTCTCCAAAGCTACTACCATACATGCATTTCCAAAGAAGTTCCCACTGGCACCAGGAGAGGCTTCCCTTGAAAAAACAGCTGCAAACTGTGGGTGGGAAGAGTTAAACATCCTCTCCTCACCCTACCCTCCAGTCCCAAGGCTGTTATTTACATTTTTAAAAATGTTATACAACATATAACCTTTATTTAAAACCAACTGTGTGCTAGGCACTATATAAATCCAGGTGTCTCTGTCCACACATTTCAAAGGGCTGCTTTGTGTGGTGTTTGGGGTTTAATTCTCCCTCTGCATGGCAAGAAGCCTGCCAGAGAGAGACATGCGTGAAGGGGAAGTCCGTGCATGTACAGCTTGGGCTCAAGCTAAAGACTGTACCTCCCTGCATCAGCCTTCTTCTGGGAAGGCCTTTCTCATGGTCCTGACACCTTCACAGGCATGCTTGGTGAGCACACAAGGGCTTTCTTGGTGGCTGCTCCCAGATTGTCAAACTCAACTCCTTTCTGCTTTCCTTTTGCCAGCAGGCAAAGACCTCTTTGTTGCGACAAACTGGCAGCAACTTCTGAGGGTGGGTGTTGTGCTAACTTTGCATGTGTTTTTAAATGTTTATACAGTAATAGGGTTATTGCTGTTTTTTAATATTTGTATTTATTCTCTCTCTCTCCCTGTGTGTGTGTGTGTGTGTGTGTGTGTTAAAGTAAAGGTAAAGGGACCCCTGACTATTTGGTCCAGTTGTGGCTGACTCTGGGGTTGCGGCACTCATCTTGCTTTATTGGCTGAGGGAGCCGACGTACAGCTTCTGGGTCATGTGACTAAGCTGCACACAGAAACGCCGTTTACCTTTCCGCCAGAGTGGTACCTATTTATCTACTTGCACTTCAACATACTTTTGAACTGCTAGGTTGGCAGGAGCAGGGACCGAACTATTAGGTCCAGTTGTGGCCGACTCTGGGGTTGCGGTGCTCATCTTGCTTTATTGGCTGAGGGAGCCGACGTACAGTTTCTGGGTCATGTGACTAAGCTGCACACGGAAACGCCGTTTACCTTCCCGCCAGAGTGGTACCTATTTATCTACTTGCACTTTGACATACTTTTGAACTGCTAGGTTGGCAGGAGCAGGGACCGAACAATGGGAGCTCACCCCATTGCGGGGATTCGAACCGCTGACCTTCTGATTGGCAAGTCCTAGGCTCTGTGGTTTAACCCACAGCGCCACCCACGTCCCTTCGTGTGCGTATTAGTTCCGTTTTAATTTCTGCTGTGAGCTACCTTGGGTCCTGCACTGGGAGAAAGGCAGGATATAAATACTTTTCATAATGTTAACGCCCCAAGTCAATGAAGAGCACTGTGGAAGGGCTTCTTGCATATTTGGAATGCAGAATGTCCCAGGTTAAGTCCCTGACATTGCCAAGCAGGGCTGGGAAAGATTCCCTGTTGGGAAACCAGGGGAGTTACTGCCGGGTCAGTGTAGGCAATACTGAGCTAGATGGTCAACTGGTCCAACTCAGTATAAAGAGCATCCTAGGATCCTGAGCGCCTAAACCCTTGCACGCACTTCTCTCTTCATGGCAGTAGCGGTGCAAGAGCCAACAACCAGCAGGGCCTTTCTTCTGTTGTTAAGGAGTGAAACAGTGGTGTTAAGATATGGCATGCTGCTCTAGGTGGATGCTCTCCATGTGAAGCTTTATTTTTGGAAGAACCAGGGAAGCTCAGCATCAGATCCTGTGTAGATTCTGCAAGGTGGGGAAGCGGGTGGGACGGAATCTGAATGCTACTTGCCTTTAAAATTTAAAAGGAACAGCAAATTATATTTGCATAGTGTTCAACTTGAGTTCTTTATGAAAGGCTTACATTTAGTCATCTGCTTAGCACTCAGCCCTTACTCTGACTTTGCTCAAGTAGACTGTCGTGTAACAGGCACTGAACACACGTGCTCTTCTTTTCACTCAGCTGCTGTGCCCAGGCGAATCCCTGGATTGTAAGCTGCTCAGGGCAGGGTCTTGTCCTACACACACACACACACACACACACACACACACACAAACGCTTCACCGGATCGCTCAGTCGGTAGCGCACGAGAATCTAAATCCCAGGGCGAGCCTGGGTGAAAGATTCCTGCATTGCATGAGGTTGGACTAGATAACCTAAACATCTCCTTTTCCAGATGCTTCTCAACGCAGCCACATTGGGCAACGATCAAAGCGGCTGCTCCGCCCCTCAAACAGCAGCTGGTGGGGAGCAAAGGCGCTCCCCTTGAGAAGGACCGCGTTTACACGGAGACCGGCAGGAGCCGCACCCGCAAAGGCAGCGCGTCTCAGAAGCCCCGCAGCTGCGTCCTTCCCTCTCTACCCATCGGTCACGTGAGTGGGCGGGGCCCTGAAGCAGCTCCGGAGGCGAGCCTTCCTCCGTCATCCCCGTGCGACGAGGCGCGAGGGGCGGAGGGAGGGAGAGGCATGGCCCCCGCCGCGCCCGGGGCTGTTTGTTGTGGGCGGCTGTTATGGCCTCCGTCGCGGGAGAGGCCGGCTCCATCCCGCCCGAGGTCTCCGCCCCGCTAGGGGACTCCTCCGAGGAGGCAGCCGGAGAGGTCTTGAGAGGCGCCCTGCGCTCGCTGCCGGCGCTGGTGGGGCAGGTTAGTTTTGCGGGGAGGGAGCCAGCGCAGCAGCCGCGCTTGGCGGCGGAGTCGGAGGCAGGAGGGATGAGGTGCAGTTGCCGCCGCCGTTGCCGCCGTGGAAACGTCCTCGAAAAGGGGGGGCTTATCTAAAAGGGGGAAAATAAAAGGTCGGCCCCGACACCCAGCTCCGATCTCGCTGCACAAGTTTCCTGAAAGACGTGTATCTGCACGAGACAATCGTGTTAAAATAGTTTTTAAGGAGTCTCTCCAAGGAAAAGAGGCTTATGATTAAGCCTAGCATAGTGCTTCAGGGCTCCCTTCCCACGTTTTCTCCGTCACGCTTCGCGTATCTGAGCATCGAACCGAGCTTACCAAACCTAAGCTTGCTACTACTTGGAAGCAACAGCTATTGATTTCCGCAGGAACCTCTTGCCACCCTCGGTGATTGTTGTTGCTGACATGCATGCCCCACAGAAATCAATAGGATTACAAGGGACGTTTTAATCCTCACGTTTTTCCTAGTGGGGTGTTGCTTTCATATATTTCATTTAGCTTTTCCAGGCTCGTTTTTCTTTGATGCATTTGGTACATTGCGCTTCCCAACCCCCCACCACTCACGAGTGTGTAATGTAAATCTGCAAATTTGGGAACCTATTTTGTATATGGCTCTTCCTCTTCTTCCACTCTTTTTTTTATAATAACCTTCATTATTTTGACTTGTGTGACACTGGCACATGGGTGGCCGACACACATTTGTTCTGCAGTGATCAAATGTAAGTAGCTGAAGAACTGAGTTCAAATTGTGGTTTACATATTGTAAGGAAGGGGAGCAAAAATCCCATGTGAAACTCAGCATTCTGTAATTGCTTTTTTGCCACCTTTCTAAATGCTACATACACACATTTTACAGTCTGCCTTTCTAAAGGATAGAAATCTCTTTAAGGCTTGTGTTACAATGACTCTTAAAAATCCTCTGCTATTAACCTAGGTAAAATGTAACAAATACAGGCCTGTCAAAATCTTCTCTTGCATCCTTGAGCATTTACATGCATTTCAATTAAACAGAAGCACATATTGATTGAGGAGTAGATAAATGGTTTATTTCTATCTGCATTGATGGTAAGATGGCTGCTGGAGTGTAGTATCACTTCTAGTGTCCAAACTTTTTTTAAAAAAAAGTGAGTTGAAAGTGGGAGAGGATGAAGAGAGGAGCCATAATAATTCTTTACAATGAGGAAAGGATCTATTACAGAGACAGAGAATTAAAAGATTCAATAGCTATAGTTTCAAGAAGTGGTTTGATCAAAGAACTTTAAGGAGGAAATAGAAATTGATCAGAGTCAATAAACAGTGTCATGTTATGTCTTTTGTTAAACTACATGAAGTGGGTGGAAATTAGTTAGATGGAAACTAGTTGTCTGGCTTTTTGAAAGTGGCATTTTCTCCAATGGATAAAAAGGGTTAGATTTAGATCTGGGAAATACGGGCTCAAGTCTTCATTGCTGTTTTGGATTTATTTTGTAGCCTTGGTCATATATCATCATCAGTTCCCCTTCTCTTAAGATGGTATTACAAAAATATTTTTTCATTTGCAATGAAGATTGTAAACAATTTTCAACATCGGTAGTTTAATCCTAAACATATCTGCTCAGAAGTAAGTCTCATTGACATTGGTAGGTTTTAACTCAGCTTACAGCAGTCTTAAGTGTAGGGAAAGGCAATGTGGTGGATCCGTTGTTGCATCCCAAGCCCTGCTGCTTTGGCAGACAACTGGGGGACTGGTTTCTGTAATTTTTATTTATGCACAGTGAAGTCTGGGCTGGCACCGCTGAAGGGCCTGAGAATTAGTCCCTCAGGGAATATACAGAGCTTTGGATCCATCCCATCAAAAACTGCCCAGTAATACTGTGTTAGGGGCTTTCCTCTTTCTACTGCTGGTAGAAGCCAGTAGAGGGACATGTATGTGCCATCCTAACACATTGCCCATCCAGTCATCATAGGAACACTGGAAGATACCCTATACTAAGTCTGATCATTGGTCTTTCTAGCTCAATATTGTCTACATTGACTGACAGCAGCTCCCCAGGGTTTCGGACCTATCTGGAGCTTCCAGGAATTGAACCAGGGTCCTTCTGGGTGCAAAGCAGATGCTCTGCCACTGAATTATGGCCCTTCTCCATGCTTTTCAACATGGGGCGGAGGAGGGATAGGAGTTCACTTAAAGTGTCTATAGAATTTCAACCTAAAAGTGCTAAATAAAGTAATATCTGCGGGAGGAAACCAGTGTAAATAATTTGGTAAAAATCTTCCTCCCACTTTTTGTAGCCTCTGTTGAAATTAAAATTTTAAATGAAATATTTTCACATAGGGTACACGCACAAACACACACAGAGAATACTGAAGTGTATCATTATTTTAAAATAGAAAATAGCCACCATTACTACTGAGCTTATCCCCATATTTTGAGAACATCTTCTGAACTCCCAAGGGCATCCATGGGAGAAGCAGAACATATGAGAAAAGTTGCACAAGGCATGGGTGCAGGGAAAGTGAAAATGGGAGCATCAACTACTTCCACATCTTTTATTTTAAAAGCTAGTAATATTCAAATATATATAGGCCAAGGGCCTTCTGGCGGTTCCCTCACTGAGAGAAGTGAGGTTACAGGGAACCAGATAGAGGGCCTTCTTGGGAGTGGCGCCCGCCCTGTGGAATGCCCTCCCATCAGACATCTGAAGGCAGCCCTGTTTAGGGAAGTTTTTAATGTTTGAAGTTTTTTTCTGTTTTTAGTATTCTGTTGGGAGCCGCCCAGAGTGGCTGGGGAAACCCAGCCAGATGGGCAGGGTATAAATAATAAAATTATTATTATTATAATTATTATTATTATTCAGCCCAAAAATTATGACTACTTAAAATATGAGACTGAAACCATCAACACATGCAATATTATATCCAAGAATTTTGCACATCATACTTAAAATGACATTAGTAATTCCTGCTACCTATTGAGTGCACGCCATAGCAGGAAATTTCAATATATATATATGCTTCAGTCCTCTGAAGAACATATCTCTTTTATATGTAGAAAAAAGTGGCATGTTTCTCCCTGGGCTTGGAAATAATCTGTTAAATGGCTCCTGGTTTCCTACGCTGCTTTTGCCTGCCCCACTGTTGCTCTTAATATTGGAGAACCCTTCACCCCAAAGTGCTCAGAGTGTACTAAATATTTCAGTTGAGGGAAAACACTGGTGGAAACCACCAATAATGTGTCCCAAATTGTTAAACTCCTGGCCCAATTCCACCTCTGTATTTACATACAGCTTAAATGGGGCATGTCTGAAGTAAGAATATTGAAAAATCCTCAAAAGCAATGATGTTCAGGAACAGGGGGTTAAGTTTCTAGACTCAAAATGGCAGTAATTTTTAGCAGAAAAAATAAAACTACAGTAACTAATTGAAATCTATGCAGTTAACTGTCACATGTGCTCCCATTAGAATGTCACCTCAGAACATGATTGTTTTAAAACTTGAGTTGATTAACCTGCAGATTCCTCTGTCATTAGAAGTGAGAACGACAACTAACTTAGATAGTAATAGATTTATTCTCTATAAATTTTCCTGAGGACTAGGAACATAGTTCAGAAGCGGTATCCCACAGAGTAGCAGTTTCCAGGAAGCAGCAGCAGGAGATGACTTGTATTGAAGGCCTGCTTGTTTGCTTTCCATAAGCATCTTCTTGGTCAATGTGGGAAGCAGGCTGCCAGACTTGGGAGTAGACCATTGGCCTGATTCAGTCTGTTCTTGATGCTTTCGACTGATGTGAAATTCCCGTTTAACTCTTAGGCTGTTTGTGGTTGGAAGGGCTGTTGTGTTGAGGCCCTCTTGTGACATGATTTGTTTCACTTTTGAAGCTTAATATTGGAGAAGATGTGGTGAAAATTAACATCGACTGGAGCAAGCTTCAAAGTACATCACCCGCGTTGCTCTTTACTGCTCTGCAGCAGCATATATCAGGTTTACAGGTAAATTTTTTTTATTGGAACTTTAAAAACTCAGCTCTCTCTGAGTAATCCTTAAATGCAGAACCTCTGCTCAGCAGTTAGGGCTGCTCTGTCAGGAAATGGTGCATCTTGCTGTATTGTACACCTGAGGTTCCACTGTGCTTTCTAAAAGATTTAAACCTGTTACCTTAAAACAATTATCAGAAGGATTGTGGGAATAGCATTGCAAGCTACTGTGGATAAGTAGATTGCGCAAATGCAGTCCTGTTGATTTTTACACTTCCATTGTAAATGCAGTACATTTCCATCTGTGGTGGGTTATAATTAAGCAATAACACGGCAGGTGTGTCTCATGCTATGATAATGATTCCATGCGTTGGGTGAGTTCTGCGGTTCGTAGAGTGCTTTCAGTGGATCAAGAAGTGGCATTATCCCAGCATGATGCATCCTGGTGTGTGTGTCTGCAATTAACCATATTTCCAGCACAGATTTTTTTTTTCAAAGTAACTTCTTAGATATTTAATCTTTCATCTTGTCAAGTAACCAGTTGCTCTGTGTTATCCTATTCATTTGACATTTTAAAACCGTTATTAATGTGAAGTTGCACTATTTGCCTTGTTCCTTGTTTTTGGATGTCATTTTGGATTGCATGCTAGCACAGTTCATGTGGTGTCTGTGTGATGCCACAATGAGAATATATTCAACTGAGGTGTGGCCTGTCACAACATCTCCTTTGCAAGTTCTCTTGGGAATAAAACAGAATGATGTTGGTTCATTTCCTGTCTGTCTTTGTGGGGGCTTGTATAGCAGAAATTTCCAGATGATTGTGCCATCATTCTAAATAATGTATATATCAAAAGCTTTTAAAAAAGAAAAGAACTTGCAGGGCAGTGAGCACAACAAGTGCTCTCATGCAATTGTTTCTTAGTATAAGAACTAATAACCTTGTAAGTGGATGTTATTATTTTGTTACTGTTTTTTCAGACAATTTGAAAGTGCCAACCGAAGTATTTCTATTAATAGCATTGGTGTAAAATCCTAATTTTGTAGCTCCAAATAAGGAATAAACATTAAGCTCAATTAAATGGAAGTGTGGGAATTGCTGATGTTGTAAATCACTTCATAGTTTTTGATTGTTTGCATGATTTGCAAGTACTGTTTTTTGCTGGGTTGCTGTCTAGCCCTTTTATTGCAGGTTCTTTAAAAGTGTAACAGAAGAATGGATGAACTAACTTGTATTTGGGTTTATTTTGTTGTGTGACTTTGCATACAAAATGCAAAGGATATAAATAGGGCTTTTTTTTTGAATGATGAGAAAAATAAGGTGCATTTATTTTGCTTCTCTGGTTATTGGCTGTGTTGGGAGATGCATGAGCCTGGAGTACAATGTTTGTATTCTCCCATGCATTTTGGGTGGCTGTGTTTCAAGTGGAGATGCTGCCAGTGATGTAGTGTTAAAGCAAGAGCTTTAACAGAATGAAAGTCTTGGCTCTCATGTTAAGGAGGAAAAATACTTAAGCCTTAATGTTCTGGGTAAGCATTTGAATGGCATGTAAATTAAGTGGCATTGGTGCCGAAGGGTGCTGCTTTGATTTGGTACAAAACAGATGAGTAACAGGCAGATTTTCTCAGATAGTCTGGACCCTCCAGAGGTTGTTTTTTTCCCAAATACGCAGATTAGTGATCGAAAGGGCAGTGACACTTAGAGATGTTGTATTTTAATTCTAGTTTGATTGGATTATGTACACAAAGGTGATGGCATATGGCCTCTACAATTATTTTAAGAAGCTTGTTTTAGAGATTCCAGTTAAGAAGAAGTGTTCTGTCAGTTTGAATCCCATCTCTCTCTCTCTCTCTCCCTCTCTCTCTCCTTTCTTTTGCTTAGCCATTTATAGAAAAACTCCAGTCTTTGATTAAAGAAGAAAGCACTGTACCCGTTGATGATTCCAGTAAGACAGAAGGTGGAAAGTGTCAGACTAATTCAAATGTAATAGAAAAAGACTTGCAGATGGAAGTGACACATGCAGCTTTTGGTTCTGCAAGCCTGAAAGAGGCTCATGTTGATTTTGACCCAGAAGTAGTCCAAATAAAAGCTGGGAAAGCTGAAGTGAGTGAGTCTTGGGCCACTTTTTTTTCTTTTCTAAACTAGACCATTCTCCCCCTATTTTGAATGGAAATAATGAAATCTAAATATACGTTGTCCCTGTCACCTGCAGATTGAAAGACGAATATCAGCCTTCATTGAAAGGAAGCAAGCTGAGATCAATGAAAACAATGTCAGAGAATTTTGCAATGTTATCGATTGTAATCAAGGTAGCTATCCACTTGCGGTTTAATTTTCTTACCCTTTTAAGTGTGATCTCTTGCCCTATTATTTGAACAGCTCTTAAAAAAATTATTGAAAAAAGGGCAATGTTACATAGTTAACCATGTAAAAGGCATTGGTTAGACAAAACGTAAAGGGAGTCTTAGTTTGCAACACCCTGATTTGTACTCATTTATAATTCGGTCCCAGTGACTTCAATAAACTTATTTCCAGTGTAATCTAATTCTTATTTTTGGGTATTCTCAATAACTGTAGTGGCATACAAAAGGGTACATGATTTCTAGACTGCACCCTTAACTAAGAATATGGCTTTTGTAAAAATATTTTGGGGAAAGCTATATGGGGTATGAATAGAGTGCCCTTCCTTACTATAAATCAATCTGAGCAAGTCTGTGTTTACTGGGTTTTTTTTAACCTGTTCTCTTCTTAGTAATTGCATTTTAGTGAGAGTAACTGTGCACAGAAATGTATCACAGAAGTGTTTTAATAATGTGCACTAATAATCTTAAAATGTGAGGAGAAAAGTATGCTCTTAATGAAGCATAACTTCTGGATTTCATCATTTAGATGTACTGAAAAAGATAAGCATGGTTGTTAAGCTCCTTTAGCTTGTCATTGAGATTTCCATTTTATACATGGCCATCACTTGTCCAACACACCACATCCCTCAGAAACTACATTTCTCTCTTTCTGTACCAGTGACCAAGATCATACCACTGCCCAAGTCATCTTTCATCATCAGTGGCATTGCTTTCTGGGTATTAAAAGGACCAACTCTGAAGGTGAACATTTTTCCACCTGTGCTTTTAATTATTATTAAACTAGATGAGAAAAATGGAATACAGCAATCACACGAATTATGTCATGAATAAAATCAAAATCGAACAATAATACATATGTGTGATATGCCTGCAACACAAATTCCATAGTTTTATAAACAGAGCAAGATTCCTCAGTATCTTAAGAAGGGCAAATAACCATTTCAGTATTTTGATCATATTGTCCTTTCCAAAAGGTAACACATTCAACTGGTAAAGATGTTCTTTACACTTCTTAAACCTTATGAAATGTGTAAGCTTCACCACCAATAAGTGCTTGCCTTCCAGTGCAACCATATCCATGTATACTCAAAAGTTCAGTGGGCTTGCTTCCAGGAAAGCGTTTATACGATTGTAGCCTTAATCATTTTTCAGTAGATTTTTACTGTTCTCTGCTTGGAAACAATTTCATTTTTTTCAGTAATTAACACGTTAGTTACCACTTTTCTCTATTCGTATCTTATATAAAAAGTCTGACCCCAAATAAAACATTTTGGCAAAAACAAACCACCAATTATCAAAGTCATCAGCAGAACTGACAGCATCTCCAGTGCCTATCGTCTTGTATTAAATGCATCTGTCTCAATTTACCTTGTGCTGTATACCACCTGCACATGATTTTAAAGTGATTTTCCATTAAATTAGTTGATATAGAATACTTGATTTCTTGTGTAAATACATACTCACATGAATATTCTATAATATCACTCCTTAAATATTTCCCCAGTCTAGTCTAAATTTATGTTCAGTGGGAACTTATGTTTTGAGGAAATGATAATGTTCAGAAAATAAACCTTTGGTTTTTACCAGATTTTTTATATCTATATCTATAGTGTGTGTGTGTGTGTATAATTTCAAAACTTGTTTAATTTTAACCAAGTGTTTACTAATCCATTCTATTACAAAAGCATTTAACAGAAAACATTATATAATTCCTCACACACATGACTTTAGAAAGTATCCATCTTTAAAATAAGAATAAAAATAAATTATTTAAATGAGTGCCTTGCCCAAACAATTAAAGTAGCCATAAATTCACTCCATTTAAGAGTATCATTATAAAAACAAGTCTAATTGGAAAGCAAATCATCTTATCCTTATCCTAAATATTTAACACAGGAGTATTGCCAATATTTCTTTCTCTGTCTCTAAGCTGCACACTTGGAACATATAAGATTGTACCTTTCCTGTACGGAATTCCGACATATGTTCTGGATCTTTTAACATTGAAAGCTGGGCGCTTCTGGAAATTGGCATTTGTTAAGTGTTAATGGAGTTTTTACTTTTTAAAATATTAATAGAGCAGTATAGTTAATAACTGCTAAACATGAAGACCCTAAAATGTGGATATTATTATTGTCCCTAGAAAAAGTAATCTCAGTAATCTGTATATCTGTAATCTGGCCTACAGTAAGTAAAACCAAGTTTAAACATCAGCACTGAGTGTTCTGTGCTTTTAGGTTGAAATCCAATTTTAGTCATATTTGGGGCAGCTAGATTGAAATCAGTAACTTAAGTAAAGTCTATTGATTTCAGTGGGTCTACTCAGAATATGACATAATTGGATACTGCATCTTATTTAGGTATGCTAGCTGGCTCTGTTAAGCCTCTGGAGCGAAGTGTGGGCTTTTTAAATGACTGCACTAATGATCACTTATTAAAAACACCCTTAGAAAACAGTTGTGCAAGGACTGATGCAGTGTTCACACCTTACCCAGGATTCAAAAGTCATGTTAAGGGTAAGTACTATTTATCATTATCTGTCAGTGTATTTAATGAGGGATTTTGTCCTCTAAAACAACCCTTTAAAAAAAGAAGAACCAATACAATTAGTATAGGCAAAAGGGAACTTGGTCAGTTCCTCTAAGCTCTTGAACTAGACATTCACTTGATAACGGAAGATCTCTCTCTTTCTAAAATGAGACATCAATTGAGGCGATATACCTAGTCCAGTGCACGTTTATTCAGAAAAAAAAAGTTTCCAACTGAGTTGTGGGATTACAGCATCTGTTCATTTTCTAAGCCAATGAGAGACACTTTGTTCAGGTGCATTAGAAATGTTTGTCATTTTATATTAAATTTAGCTTTTCAGAAACAAGTGCTAGAAACTTGGGTTGGGGAGATGATTTTTTTATTACTGTTATTTAAAAAAATTATCCAGCTGTGATTTTAAGCACACCTATTAGGAAACAAATCCCATTGAACTCAGCAGGGCTTGTTTTGAAGTAAGTATGCTTGTGATCAGACTGTCAGCATTCTACAAAAGACTGTGGCTACTGTGGTAGAAAATGGCTTTTGGATGAAAGTTGCCTTGCATTATTATATCACTGATTCTCTAATTGCCTTTGTAGACTCGTCAAAAGCTTTATTCTTTAGGAAAGCTTTTGGACCATAAATGGTTGTTTCGCTTTTGAAGTGGTTTTAATTGCTATGATTAAATTATTTTTCATAGTTTTGTTCTCCGTCCTTCACCCCCTCCTGTTTTAGTGAGTTATTGCTCCTTTATTGCCATTTATTGTCCTTTTTTAAAAAAAACAACCCTAGGTTATTTAACTTGGTGGTGCTAAACACATTGGGCTTGTTGAGGAAAAGTGGGATATAAATGTTGTAAATAAAGAAACAAATCAATGGCTAGCTTTTTTTAAAAAAAATAAGATGGCAGTGTGAAAAGTTCAAGGAGTAGTTCTCTAGAATAGTTGTCTGGAGCAAAGGTGGGGAACTTGTTTGACTCCAATCTCCCATCACCCTCTGCCCCAGCCAGCATGCTCAACGATCAGGAATAACCATTGCCGTTAATCCAGCAATGTCCGGAGAATAAAATGATATTGCTCCCTCTTTCTCTCTTTGGTGGAGCGTTTATTGTGGGAGTCTGGAACTCCTGCTAATTGTATTCTTGTGCTTTTTTTGGGGGGGGGGCGTTGAAGAGCAGGTGAGTCATTTCTATTAAGCTGAGCACCACATAATCTTTAGTACTTAATAGTTGCTAATTTACCACATTGAAAGTAAGTTCTGCCATGCAATTTCTAATTGGAAGTGCTTTAGGTTAGTGTAGAATCACAGTACAGTAGTGCACATGACAAGAACAATGCAAAGCACATGGGATAGTCATATTTATTTTCCCCAGCATGAGGCATACAGACATCAGGAGTATTTGAGTCAGTAAGGAAGAGTAATTGAAGAATTCAGAAGTTAGGGGTCTTGTGCAGTTTAGTCACCACCAGAGTAGAATGCGGAACATTACAGTTTAAGTTAGGGACAAATGCAAATTGAGATTGGCTAGCATTATATTCTCTAAGGAAGCAGCCCTGGGAGTACTCCTATTAAACACAGCGGGGCTTACTTTTCTAGTGAAATTAATGAAAATGCACTGTCAAAAGTATTCTTGCAGATAATCCTTGCTTGTTCCTTCCATGTGTATAAAATATTCATCTTGTACTTCTTAAACCTAGTTTCTCGAGTTGTAAACACCTACGGCCCCCAGACTAGAAGTGACAGTGCTCATGGGTCCACTCATAAGGCGAACTCCCTTTCTCGTGATTGTGGGAATCAGGCTGTAGAAGAGAGACTGCAGAACATTGAAGCACATTTAAGGTTGCAAACAGGTTTGTAGAAAGCTTGTTATCTGTGCATGCAAATCATTTGTATTCGTGCCCTCAGTTGTGAGTCATTCAGTGGAGCAGAAACCATCAGAAGCATAAATTCAAAGTGTAACTATAGAGAAGGCTACACTTTTATCCCTGGTGTCCTATTTCCTACTTTTGAACTTCAAAATATGGGAGTGTCCTGGCTGAAGAATGATGGGGCAAGGATTAGAATTGTTCATGTAAAAGCACTATGCATTGCATTTCCTTCTCTCTTTTTGTCCCTCCCTCAAAAAAAAAAAAATCTGTAGGAATTAATTGTGCAGGTGTTCAGTCTAGTTGGATACACTACTCAGTGGCTGGTGGTCTTTGACATGTTTACATGTTGACCGCTGTCAGGCACCTTGCTGGGCAGCCTAGCATGTTCATTACTAGCCTCTTCCATATAAGGAATGGAAAGAAAAACTCACTAACTTCTTGTAAAGATCCAAGAGAGGAATTATACTCTGGGAGATATATATATAGTCTGCAAATCTAAATGTGTGCATTTTATTTTTCATGCCAGTCATGTTTCACTTCCAGTACAGTACATCCACAAAATTTTGAAGTAGAAGTGTAAGGACTCTGGCATATGGTTCTTCAGATGGAAAAATGTCACAACTCACAACAATAAGTGTAGTCAAGGTCCCTTTGCAGAAATCCTGATCAGTGGTTTCATTAACCTTGCTTTGATGGAGCATAATGGACAGAGTTATATTTTCAAAGAACAAGAAGTAAAATACAAGATGAGATTTATTTTTTAAAACAAAGCAAAATATTAAACCTATGTCTTTTTTGCAATTGCATTCAGAGCTCTGGATCACCACATGTATATAAGCAACGCACTTCCCAAACCCAATCTTGGAATCCTGCCTTGCTAGGATTCAGCAGGTCTTGGCACCAGAGTATTGCTATTTAATGTTGTATGTTTTCCCTCCTATGCACCCTTTGTTATGTTCACATCTTGATTGAGAGATTAATCTTAAAGACTATACTGAAGTTTTCTTTTCTTTTCTTTTGAATGCTTCTAGTCATGCTAGCTTTTCATATCTATCTATCATCCATCTATCTCCCATAATATAGGTGGACCAGTGCCAAAAGACATCTATCAAAGAATAAAAAAGCTGGAAGATAAGATTCTTGAATTGGAAGGAATGTCTCCCGAATATTTTCAATCTGTGGTAAGCCTAACTCTGTTGCACTTAATAAGGTGCACAAAGCAAAGTATGTGGGGGTTCTCTATAGTAAAAAGGGGGGAGTTACTTCAGTCTAGCCATTTTGTTCCAGGCACAGAGTTTTCTGCTGTACTTTCCCAGCTCCACAGTCTGTCTTGTTCATTTCTCTGGAAGGGACAACTCTTCATGATGCTCTCTACTGAGGACAGCTAGGCTACCAGCAGATACGATATGTTCTATGTACACACTGGAGAATTCATGAGGTGCTGTTTTGGGAAGATGGACTAGTTTTTTTAAACTGTACAGAGTATTTTCCTCTTACAAAGGTGAAAATGTTTTCTCAAGAGCTAATTTACTCATTCGGATTTAAACACACACATACACACACACACGTATTCCAGGACTTAGGATACAGAAAATTAGGGATGAAGCCTGACTACAGTCAGTTTGCTTGCTTTTTGCCAGCAGGTTTTCCAGTCTAAAAAAGCACACACACAGCTGCTAGGGTTGGTTAAAAACTCACTGGGCAACTGTTTGGGGAAGTAATGAATCCAGCACCCACTCGTACACAGCTGGTCAGCAGGATTTAATATCCGTGTGTGAAACCTCAGCAGTTGGATGAAAAAGGTGAGCCACATGTTGATAGTCCATCAATGCAGGTGGTTCCCCATCTTTTTGCACATAACGTGCTCCTAGCAGTATTGGAGTAAGCAAATTCTATATAGGAGAGGATTCAGGTGCTCACATTTCTCTTCAATAGAATCATAGAATAGAATCATAGAGTTGGAAGAGACCACAAGGGCCATCGAGTCCAACCCCCTGCCAAGCAGGAAACACCATCAGAGCACTCCTGACATATGGTTGTCAAGCCTCTGCTTAAAGACCTCCAAAGAAGGAGACTCCACCACACTCCTTGGCAGCAAATTCCACTGTCGAAAATGGAAGCCCTTTGTGAAGGATGGGCTCTAGGCCGCTGCCTCTTTCATTATGATGAGGAAAAGAATTCTTGTCCTTTCTTGTTTTTGTAATACAAAAGAAACATAGAAGAGAATCTGCTTTACTTATATTTGGACTTTTGGGTTGGTCTTTTTTTTCAGAATTTGTCTGGCAAGAGAAGGAAAACCCAACAAAACCAAGTGAGTGCTGCTAACCTGTGTGTTTCTTGCAATTAAAAATTCAGAGATTTATAACCTTTGGTATTCCTCTACTCTCAGCTTGCTTAAGCTAGAATAGACGCAGCAGAAACCCCTCCGCAACACGTGCTTTTTCTTTGTCTCTGTTAACTTAGCATATATTTTAGCACTGTTAAATATTTCATTGTTTCATAAGCTTAAAGATAGGATGGACTCATATGGCACAGTGGCCCCAGCCAAAAAAACCTTCTCCTATGATCATAGCTCCAGGCACCTTGGGGAGTGCTTAAATCTGCTTCTCAGTTCAGTCTGCTGGATTGCATGGGAAACAGTAACATCTCACATCTCTGGGGACTGACATCTCGCATAGTCCAGTCAATCCTCATGGAAATCAGAATCCAGTGTTCCCATAGGAGTATGGAGCTCCAAACATGGCATTCCACAAACATTTGAATCTGTCCTAATCCAGGATTTTATTTATTTATTTTTAAATCACAGCATCAGCCCTTCTAAGTTCTCTAGCAGCACAATCCTGTGCGTGTTCACTCAGTTCCCTTGTACACTGTGAAATTTACACCGAACTCCGAAGTAAATGTGCATAGGGTTACACTGGATCTCAATTCTCAAGATGAGAAATCATCTTGGTAGTTTATAGATAGCAAATTAAATTCACTGCGACTTTTTCCTCTCTCAGATTATTCTTATCCTAGCTAAAAAACATTAGGAGTTTTCATCATAATTACCACCATAGTCATAGGGGAAATTCAGATGTATAGTAAATCATGATTTATTAAGTCAGTGATAAGCATCCTACACACAGAGACTTCCCTTGCATGCCAATTTTGGTGCCTGTTTTATGGTTTATTTAACTCCAGTTTCCTATTACATCAGAAATGGAAAACTCTGGTCTAACTTTGGATTCCAGACTTCAATTTGAAAGCAGTCTTCATACTGTGATCTGTGGTCCAGCGTTAAACCACAGTTTAAGATTTTTTAGCATCCTCAGAAGCCATACCATATCTGATGTAAAGTGAAACAGGTTTATGTAACCTCGATGAAAGTGGTGAAATTGGCAAATACAACGAGAAGAGTGGGTTGAACATGAATAAGATGCTGATTTTCTGGATTCTATCATGAAAAGCAGCACGGGGTGATCCTGAAAAAGGCACTCAATCTCTTTTCATACACAACCGCCACAACCAGAGTGGTATATGCGAAAAAATGGAAAGAAAAGGAGATACCCACAAAATAAAAATGGCAAAATAAATTGAGAGAATACACAGAATTAGTAACTATGACTGCGAAATGAGTGGAAGTGTTTTGAAGAATATCTCAGAGGATATAATAGTCAGTTTAACCTACAAGTAGGAATGAACATGGGAACAACAGATCACATTAAATAAAGGAAGATTTGAGACGAAGATGGGTGAAATAATAGAATATGCAGCTGAGAAAAGACTGCCTAGAATGCCATGGGGAGATGGACTGGGAAGGATAAGAGATAATGGGGATAAGAGGGATAAGATTCATCATTATCTCTTATCTGAGGATAAGAGATAATGATGAATCTTGTATGGTGTATATATATGTTGTAAAAGTGCATAAACAAAAAGAAAAGCAGCACAGAGACTTTTTTTTATAAAAATGTGGGGGGGGGGACTAGAATGTTTCAAATGTTTGTGCAACAAATCCAAGATGTTAACCTCTTTTTTTCTGAATGACAGAACTATTCTTTGGCTGAACTTGATGAGAAGATCAATGCACTTAAGCAAACACTGCTGAGAAAAACAAATGAAGGGAGGCCCAAGGTTGTTGATCAGCTTCTTTGAGTACAGTGATGTGACTTCATCGTGCTTTCATGTGTACTTAACTCCAGACTGCCCAAGTACTGTTTATCTAGGCACTCTGTGGAAATGAAACATTACATATGAACCAGTCAAATTCTTATTGGAAACCTAGGTCAAGTGAACTTTTTTTCTTCAAAATGAAGAATGCTTTTAAACGTCGCATTGCAAATGTCTCTTCCCTTCTGATGGAAAGGAGGGTCTGTAGAAACGATGAAAAGAAAACCATACTTCTTGTATGTGATGCCTGTGAATCAGAATGCCTCTTTAAATATAGTTTTATCCAAAGACTATAGTGCGAAATGTGATTGTTCATATAATTCGTATAGCTTTGTGAAATAAAGAGTTATATGTAGAAAATGTAAGCCAGCTTGCTGTGGTCTGGATATCATTGGGAATTTCATGGTGCATTTAATGGGATGAGGGATTTCTTGATGTAGGAAGGTTAACTGACATCACTAGGTGATACTGTTATGAGTGATACTGTTCATTCATGAGTTAATACTGAATGCTTATAGAAGTGAAATCCTTAGGACTATTTCAAAAGAAGAAGAAAAGCAACTGTGTTACACTGAACTAACTCTTTCCACACGAGTTACCTTCACATAGGCTTTTTGAATTCTGTGTGATGCCTGTCTTGTCTTGACATCATAGACTCATAAGAGTTACTAGTGACCTAAAAGATCATCTCATCCAACCCTCTTTTAGAATGGGAAATCCACTACTGCAGCATCCCTGATTGGTTGCCATCCAGCCTCTGCTTTAAGACTTCTAAAGAGAAGAATGGAAACATTTTTCAAAAGTGTCATGATCAATACTACTGCTGTGGTAATGAGCACTAACAGCAAGTGTGTTGTAGTAGGGAAAGTGTTGGTTGTTGTGGACTAGGCAAATCTTGGTTAAAGGCCTGTCTTAGCCACAAAGCTCAGTGTGGTGCTCTTGAATAGGGTTGTCATACGTCCAGAATTACCCAGACATATCTGGAATACTGCAGTCAGAAATAGTGTCTGGGTGGAAATCACAAAAAAATGTCTGGGGAAATCTGGATGTATGGCAACCCATGTTGACAGTGCCATTTTTGGCAATTTCCCCTCATAATAGCTCAAAAGCTTCATATATTTTTTGTGAATTTGCCAGAAAATCTGAACAGCTTTTTCTGTCTGGATTTTCACTGTTTGACAAGCCTACTCATGAACAATTCTCTAGTCTCTCATCTAATTGAGCTGATGGGTTTATTGGAGGAATACAACTACTTCATCATTACAAACTTTTATTATCTGCCTTTTAAGGTTAAATGTTACATGGCCAATAGAACTTCCAAGAAAATGGGATAGTAATTCATCACGGAATCACTCTTCACTGCAGAATTTACACAGAAGTAGACCTACAGTCTAGTTCTCCTAATTTGTCACCTGCACATTGGTAAACAACATCCCCACATTTATACCACATACCTACTTGCAGATGCCTATTTATTTAGTTATCATTCTGTAACAAAAATATCTTAAGAAACCCAACTGAATTCTACAAATAGGGTGCTTTTTAACCCCAGGCAATGTTAATATTGGGGGTAGGGCATTTTTTAAAAGCAAAAATCAAACAAGGGAGGTAGATACCTTCTGATAGAATACATATGGTTTTGTTTTAGAATATTTTAACACCCCAGACACAGGCAAGTTGGTTTGGGCTAGAAAAATACCACACCTGTATATGTCAGTTTCATACTACCCCATGTCAATTTCACTACATTAGAAGTTGGAGGGCGTAGGAAAATACTCAATAAAACTGGCTGTGTCGAATTGAAAGAGGCTAAATTTAGGCATAGGGACTAAGTACTGTACAACTTTACCTGGCATTTTCTAAAGGTAACAAAGTAACCAAACATTTACAGACAATACAAAGACATTTGGAAACAATCATAATTTATTTGTATGCCACCTTTCCATAGTTAAAGTTACAAACTGCAAAGGTAGTCCTAAACAATAAATTGAACACATCAAAAAGTACACAACCATAATTGAACTATTTCCACATAAAGCATTGTAAGAACTTCAAACATTACATAGCTAAACTGTGAGATTTGTTTCCACAAGATCTAGTGATGGCCATCAGCTTAGGCATGAGACAGAGCGTCTTCTCAGTGCTTCTCCCAGACTCCAGAGCCTGGGGAAGATAGTCTGGCTCCTTCCTTGCTTTCCTTCCTATAGGATTTTGTAAACTTAGTGCTTCAAATGAGCAGGCTGGTGGTGTTCTGTTTTTATTGTAATTATTATGTTTTATACATATTTTATATGTATACATAGTTTTCATTCTATCAGTATTTCATTCCCCCCCCCCATGATTGTTTCTATGTTTTTAGCAATTCTGGTTTTTTTCTGTAATAATGAATTGGGGGGAGGGAATCAATGGAAGGTAAGGCTATCGTATTCAGCAGTGGCAGAATCTGGGGCAGCAGCATGCTATAGAACAGCAACAGGAAAGGGCTACTACTATAACATCCTCTTTCTGTAAAAAGAGACCTTGTTGCCACTATTCAGCAGGCCCTTGTAACCTCTCAGTTTGACTGCTGTAATAATACACAGGGCTGCCTGTGAAACTGCAGTAGATCAAAGGTGCTGAAGTCAGAATGAAAGATGGATGTCAACTTCCAAGAGCCAATACTGATTAGCAGTTTGTTTCCAGGCTAATTTAAAGACCCTGCTTTTCATCCTTAAACTCTGATCTGAATCTGGTGCACTTGTGAATGGTATGGGCATGTGAATGTGTGTGTGTGTGTGCGCGCACACACACACTTCACTTTGGGATTGGGCCCTAGCCATTGCTGGTATGTAGACCCATCATGCATCTCAGATGCAGAGAGTACCTTTCCCCACATGTACCACACCAACCACGGAGATTCTGTCGCTCCTCTCTGCTGCAAAGTGCTACCTTTGGAGGCTAGATTGCATTCAGCAATTTTTATTCTTGTCTATTTATAAAAATATTCACATACCACTATATTGTAAAAAGTTGTTTACAATAACACATGAAGCATACGCTGTTGCTATGCAATGTTTATGGAACCATTACAGCTTGAGATTTGCCTCATTCAAGAGCTTAGCCCACTTAGTGCTATTAGGACTAAGGGGGCTTTTAACTTCCAAGTTTGACAGAGATTAGTTTAGTTTGTATTATTTTTCCTATTGTCAAGGTGATGCTGTTGGTTGCAGCCTTTCTCAACCTCGGGTCCCCAGATGTTTTTAGCCTACAACTCCCATCATCCCTGACCACTGGTCCTATGAGCTAGGGATCATGGGAGTTGTAGGCAAAAAACATCGGGGGACCCAAGATTGAGAAAGGCTAGTGCATCTTTTCTTGGATTTTAAAAATACAGTTTAATGTTGCTTGCTGCTTTGGGAATTTGAGTCGCAAAGCAGATTTATAAGCTCTTAAATAAATACAGAACAGAGAAATAAAAAGGCATAAAAACAATGATGATCAGAAATTGATAGAAAATAACTGTACTGCAAGCAAGGCCAGGTCTTTGTAATGATTCAGACAGTGTATAAGATGATACAGCAAAATCCCTGATAACTTAATGGGAAGCTGATTAGATTAACCTGTTTTATAAATTAACTTATTCATGAGTGTATAAATTCAAGCAACATATATCACACCTGACAACCATTACTATAGTAAAGCCACAAAGTGTTTTGCACCTAGAATGGTATAATCTAATCAGACCTGCAGACTTCTTCCACCCCCATTTTCAGACTATTCAACACTACAGACTCTGATACTTTTTCTGATAGTACCTATAAACAGGTCTCTTCCTAGAAGCATCTCTCTGAACTAGAGTGAATTAAAAAAGTTATTCACTCTGGACACAAGAGCATCCTCTGTTTGAATCTGCACAAGTGAGTCAGTGCTTGTAGGGAAAAAAGGGGGGGGAGGAAGGGAGAGAAAAGGATAATTACTTATTCCCTCTTCAAGTGGGAATAACGCTTTGATGCCTGAAAAAGGAAGGGGTAGTTCTGATCTCTGAAAGAGAATAGCAAGAACGCAGTAGAATTTCACATCTTGAACTACAAGACTACAGAACATTTCACAGACAAGTCAGGTGTTTCTGATGTACGGTAGTTACCTGGTACAGACAGTTTAAAAGACCATTCATTCCCTGTTCCTGTTCGGTCATGATGCCACTATTTACAATAGCTCTGCTTCATGTTAACATAACTCTGTAATATTGCACAACCACCTAAAATTAACAGATACTTTGTAAAAGCCATTCCATGAAAACCACCCTTTTCCTGCCTGAAAAAGTAAACTCGACTCGATGCTATACCCAGATACAGGCCATGTAACACATTAGTTGGTCGTCTATTATTGTCTGATTCTGGAATGTCTGCTTTTGCTGCAAGTTCTTCTGCGAAAGGAGCGATTCATCTCTAGGAGGCTAATTTCTTATAGCCAAGTGTAGGATTTTAATAAACAAACCAAAAAGTGAAGTGCCTTTTTGAACAGCCCTCACATCAGCAGGAAATATGAGTGGTTCGGGAAGCTTGAACTGTTCACTATTCTCTCCAACATTGTTTAGAACAGTAATAGATTTTTTTTGTTTTACCCTTAATAAATCATAAGTGATCTCTTTGTTTGGTTTTAATTATGGAATTGCGCTACCACTGAGGAGTTTTCACTCTTAAACACTAAGCAAATAATCTGGCATAAAAACTAAAGAGGAAAGCAGGTTGGCAATAATTTTGAAAGAGAGTTTTTTAAGAAGCACTTGCAAATTATCAACTTGTGCCTGATGGTCAGGCAGACCGACAGCTGTGCAGGCAGACCACATCCTAGAACATGAAAAGTGCTGGACAGCACTAAAACAGAATTCTGGCAAAGGAGCTAAGATGCCATCATTTGCTGCCATGGTAGCTTGCTGGGGGAGATCTGATCTTTGCTGTGCTATTGCTGGCCAGAAGATGGTGATGTTACCAACTCCAAAGGAATCGGTCAATGAAAAAGAACCAATAGGGTTGTACTATTTAACCAGCTGACTCTGGTTTCGTGCCCCAACCTGCTCAACTTTCAGCTGGGTTGCTAGATGGTAACTTCAGGCGTGGAATTTTCATGAAAAAGATTCCATACCAGCTCAAGTATCCACACAGCCTTTGCCCCAGGAATAAACTCCCTGTCTTTTATGAAGACTCTTCTTCAGTAGTTATGATAAGAAGACATGTAGTGGACACCATTAAACTTACTGTGTAGCCAGAGTCGACCTACCCATGAGGCAGGGTGAAGTGTGTGTGGCTTTACAGCTCATCTTCTCCAGCCCTGCCCACAGAAGCTAAGTAGTTTTCCTTTATCCAGTCAGTGGATCAAAGTAGTTGGTTTTGAAAGTGTCATTGTGAGCGCTGCTTGAATAGAGTGGATGTCAACATGACAAGACGACTTGATGCGACATTTTACCTGCTTTTAGATGATGCATGTAAAGAAGGTAATATAATGGTCTGATTCAGTATAAGGCAGCTGATAAGGTCTTCTCGGTATTGGTGCCCGCCCTGTGGAACACCCTCCCATCAGATGTCAAGGAAATAAACAACTATCTGACCTTCAGAAGACATCAGAAGGCAGCCCAGTGTGGTGTAGTGGTTAAGAGCAGTAGACTCGTAATCTGGGGAACCGGGTTCGCGTCTCTGCTCCTCCACATGCAGCTGCTGGGTGACCTTGGGCCAGTCACACTTCTCTGAAGTCTCTCAGCCCACTCACCTCACAGAGTGTTTGTTGTGGGGGAGGAAGGGAAAGGAGAATGTTAGCCGCTTTGAGACTCCTTGATAAAGGAGGATATCGAATCCAAACTCTTCTTCTTCTCTTCTTAATGTTTGATGTTTTACTGTGCTTTTAATATTCGGTTGGGAGCTGCCCATAGTGACTAGGGGAAACACAGCAAGATGGGCGGGGTATAAATAATAATAATAATAATTATTATTATTATTATTATTATTATTATTATTATTATTATTATTACAATATCTGATTGGCCAACATAAGAACTGGATGCTGGACCAGTTGGGCTGATCCAATGGTGCTCATGTTCTTATGTCATTTTGTTATTTGAGGAGCCAATGAACGCTACACTGTTGAACCTGATCCCTTGCATTGCAGGTCATTTCCAGAAACAGTATTGCAACTGGGAAATAAAATTCACCTTCATGCTTCATAAAGGCAAAATTACCCTTTTCTAGCGAGAGCTGGCCCAAGAGTCGTTAGCAAAACTACTTGTTTGCAGAAAGAAAAGAAAAGAAGTCTTTTATCTCTCTCCAGTGCAACAACTAAGCAGAATATTTGAATGTCACTTCTCAATACGGTTTTCAGCGCTGCCCGAGTTTTAATCCCCAGATAGATAGATGTGGGTTTGGCATAAAATAATTAGCAAGGGAAAAAGAGCCAGAGTTAGGTAATCACCTTTGTAAATCTTCAAATGAAACAGCGCTTTGTCATGAACAAAACACTTAGAGCTACAATGAAGAGAACAGGCTTTGTTTAAAACCTATTATTTAGAAATCATCTAATTTTTAAAGGTTAATTAGTGTAATTTACCCATCTCGGATTATTGAAAAGGTCTGTATGTGAACAACAAACATCAGCATTCAGTCCGTTTCGCATCCCCCTCCCCCGCTGATTCATCCACATCTGTTTTGCTTTTTATGATCACCTAATTGAGGCACGGATTTCTGTCCAATACAGATGGTCTACTGTTGATAACTATTTGCATGCCGTTTATACTATTATTGTACTGATTTTTATTCATTGCCAAACCGCGAGGAACATAACAATGGGACGAACAATTCATTTGGCTGGGAGATTAAAATAGATTTGTGCAGAAAATTCACAATGAAGACAAGCAAATTATTTATCAATATATTTGCCTACCAATTGTTCTTCTTCTTTACAGTCTATTTACCCCGTTCCACAATGTGCCCCTGTTATTTGGGAATCTTCAACTAGCAGCCAGGCTAAATCAGCTGCTACAAACTCATTTCTGTTGAAAATGAGAATTATACCCTTCTCTGCGCATGTAGGCAACAATGGGCGAGATCTGGGCTCTGCTGAGGTCAAGTGCTTTGTCATTCATTTCAGGATTTCACCGTGACTCCAGAGCTCAGATGACTTGGAATCAGGCCTTCCTGTCGCCTACAACTGTTTGTGATGCCCCTGTTATCCCAGAAAACTACAGAGGAGGCTGTGATTTCACCACACACACCCTGGTCTCCATTCAGGGCCTTTTGATCCCCCCTCTCTGAGTCTGAATCTCTGCACCATGCTCCTCTTTGACAATCTGCCTGGCTGAGGGAGGCAGTCTGGTCTCCAGATCTGCATTGCTTTGTTTTCTCAGGCTGTCTATTCCTCATCTGTCTGTGTTCAGTGCTTGAAGGAAGGAAGGAGAGGCATGGAGCAGAGAAGGCTCATCACCTTATCTTTTGTCAATGCCCCCAACCTGTAATTATTATTATTTTTTTGATAAGCTGCTGTGGGAAATGATTTAAGATTGGGAGGAATTCTGAGTGGGTCTTGTGGGTTTCATTCAGGCCTTTTCCCAGCATGGTTCAAGCACCGTTTGAACCCAGCGTTAAGAATGATCATAAGGATCAGCTGCACAGCCAATGGGCATGATCCAGTGTATTTACTTCTGTAAATGGAAGTGTTTCTTCCCTTTACTGGGATGCTGGATGGGAGGTAAAAAAGGTAAAGGGACCCCTGACCATTAGGTCCAGTCGTGACCGACTCTGTTTCCCCCCCCCCAAAAGATATTTATTAAAGTTTTTAAAATATAACAATGAAAATGAAAAATAAAAAGAAACAAAATACAAAATACAACATAAAAACAGTTAAAAAACAAATAATTTTCCATAACATATCTTCCTTACGCTTATTTCCCCAGACCTCCTCATACCTCCCTTCTTTGTATTCCACTTCAATTTGTTAGTTCAGCAAATCCTTACCATTAAACTTTTACCCATTTGTAAACCTTTTTTTTCGTATCTCCTAAAGCATTACAGCTGGAAACCCCTTAGTTTCTATCCAACATCCTTCTAACATTCATTAATTTTACAATATTTCTGTAAATAGTCTTTAAATTTCTTCCAGTCTTCTTTCACCATCTCTTCTCCCTGGTCTCGGATTCTGCCAGTCATTTCTGCCAATGTGAGGGATGTGAGGGCGATCTGGCTGCGACATCTGTCACCCCATTGATCGCCAGGGTTGATTCGGCTGATCTGGCTGGCTAGGCGGGTGTCCCCTTCCTCCCTCACCTCTCCATGTGCGTCCCTCCCGAAGCTGCGCGCTCGGTGGAAGAGGACGACCATCCCAGATAGAAGGAGTGTACCGTTCTTCGGTCAAGGGTATACGATAGCTGCACTCCCCTGCTAGAACCTCCAAACAAGCTCAAGGTCCAGTCGTGACCGACTCTGGGGTTGCGGCGTTCATCTCGCTTTATTGGCCAAGGGAGCCGGCGTACAGCTGGCCAGCATGACTAAGCCGCTTCTGGCGAACCAGAGCAGCGCACGGAAACGCCATTTACCTTCCCGCCAGAGCGGTACCTATTTATCTACTTGCACTTTGGTGTGCTTTCGAACTGCTAGGTTGGCAGGAGCAGGGACTGAGCAACGGGAGCTCACCCCATTGCGGGGATTCGAACCGCCAACCTTCTGATAGGCAAGTCCTAGGCTCTGTGGTTTAACCCACAGCGCCACCCGTGTCCCTTGGATGGGAGGTAATACTTACCAAATTCCCTTCCATCTGCAACACCTCTCACACTCTTCCAGAGGGTCTCCCAACCTTACACAGTACCTTTTCAGGGGGTGCTAGGAGCTCCAGGGAGAAGGAGAAGTCAGCGAAAATTGCACCCCACTTTCCTTTACTGGCAGTAATCCATCAGCAGAATTCCATTCATGGTTCCAGCCCCTTGTGTCTGGTCCATTTGGAGGCAGGTGTGAACCAGGCTCCCCAACTACATCAACATGCTCCTCCAAGCCTCTCTGAACTGCCTGGATATGCAGATAGGAATGTAGCTGCCTAATTGTGCATGACTAGAATTGTACTGGGGTTTCTCTCTTGATGATCCAAATCCTTACCACCATTCCCCAATCCATCTACTGACATGGAGTAGTATGGACACACTGATGTCTAAGCAGATGTCTGAGCAAGCATCGCACTGTCACCACCAACATCTCCATCCAGGTATTTAGCTGAAACATGCACAGACATTATATGTAAAGGTCTCTGTTCTTTTTTTAAAATTATTATTAAAATAATTCAACATTAATACATACATGTTACGAATATACAAACATACAAGCATACATTTCATACAATCCTTAAAAATATTCATACATACCCACACTCAATCCCACAAATACTTCCTTTTCCCACCCCCATCCCTCACCCCTCACCCCACCCTTGTGTTAGACTTCCAATCTACTCAATTGCAATTTCTTTCCACTTCTATTACTTTCTTTCACACACGTTTAAACCAATTTTCTACTTCTTTTTCTGTTACACATTGTTATCCATCTTATTTAGTATTTCAGTATTTATAACGGAACTTGTTTATTCTACTTGTTTATTCTACTACTTCTAATAGGAGTTCTGATTTTTCAATATAATTTTGCAGGTATCCTTTAAACACCAGTCCTTGTCTATCTTCTCTTTTGAGATCCTTCCAATTTCTCCCATTGTTTTGGATATATTGTAATACTCCAATAATTTGGCAAGCCACTCTGTTTTTGTCGGTATAATACCACTTTTCCAATTTTTCGCGATCAGTAGCCTTGCGGCTACTGTTGCGTATAAATATAATGTCTTGTCTTCTTCATTTAGACTTCCTGGTACTATTCCCAATAGGAAACCTTCTGATGTTTTCCTAAATGAATATCTGAACATTTTTTTCATTTCATTGTATATTGTTTCCCAAAATTGTTTGATGTTTAAACAAGGTCTCTGTTCAAGCCTCATCCCTTTCCCATATCTAAAGGATTTCTCCCCTTCATATAGAGGAAGTTGAAGCAATTCTTCCATAGTACAGCAGAACCTGATTTATAAAGTTATGGTCAGAGCAAAGCAGCAGTCTGGGTTCTCTTCTCTACTCAATCATTTCTTAGTAGCTTTTAAAGGTAAAGGTAAAGGTAAAGGGACCATTAGGTCCAGTCGTGACCGACTCTGGGGTTGCGGCACTCATCTTGCTTTATTGGCTGAGGGAGCCGGCGTACAGCTTCCAGGTCATGTGGCCAGCATGACTAAGCCGCTTCTGGCGAACCAGAGCAGCACACAGAAATGCCGTTTACCTTCCCGCCAGAGCGGTACCTATTTATCTACTTGCGCTTTGACGTGCTTTCAAACTGCTAGGTTGGCAGGAGCTAGGACCGAACAATGGGAGCTCACCCCATCGTGGGGATTCGAACCGCCAACCTTCTGATCAGCAAGCCCTAGGCTCTGTGGTTTAACCCACAGCGCCACCCACATCCCTTAGTAGCTTTTACTAGCATGCAAATTTCAAAACAGTGTCGAGGCTTCAGACCAGAACTAGCCAGTCTCTCAAACACATTATTCTTCACAGCTGAACATTATCAGTTGTAGAGTATAGGTGTTGCCAACTTTCAAAAATTGCTTTCATGTAGTAAGCTAAATATTACTGCATTTGTATAGTGCCTCTGCCTGACTCATGAAGCAGAGTCTGATTTTTTTTTGTCAAAATGGGCAACAGATTTGCCCAGCTCATGAAACAGACTGTATGAATTGAACAAATTCTCTGTCTAATTCATGAAATCAATAATGTCTTTGCATAATTCATGAAATAAGCAAAGCCTCTCATGAACCTGGCAGAAGCTTTTCATCATTTCATGACTTTGGCAAAAGCAAAGGCTTATTGCCACCCCCTCCCCTTTATAGTTTATGCAGTAGCTTAAAATTAGGTGAAGCTGTAGCTTAATTCATTGTTCAGGGGAAATTGTTCATAAATGAGCCATTATTTCAATGATTCAAAGACCAGAACATTTCCACAATTTAAACATTAATGTATAGTCCTTAAATATAATAATATGATAAATAAATAAGCATACGTATTTATTTTACAGCATTTATATCAGGCCATCCCAGAACATAGTTCTGTTGCCAGCCCACATATATAGAAAAATACAATACAATTTAAAATATTATTAAAAAGACAGTTTCCAACAGGAAAAGATCCAGACCTAAATTGACATATAACTAAAAATAAACAATATACAAGCAGCGGGATAAAAGTTCATCTTTTAAAAGCTAGTGAGAACTGAAAACCCCGCAACTTCACATAGTGCTGAAAAGATCTATGAAAAAGGTGCCAAATGGGGTGCCACCACCAAGAAGGCTCTTTTTCCAGCAGCCACTTGCTTGCTGGGGGCACTCACAGCAAGGCCTCTGTTGAAGATTCTAAAGCTCAGGCAAGCATGTGATCTTTCACGGCAGGAGAAGGATGAGAAGGAGCCAGCCACTGGAGACATGCTGCACTCGGCTCCAGAGGCGTAGCCTGGGGGGCGCCGTGGGTGCTGTGGCCCCGGGCACAATTTTGAGAGGGGACGAAAACAGGCGCCCCCACAGCAGGCTTCATCATCAAATCCTGGCTCCAGGACAGGAGGAGCTGTGCCTTGGTTGTGGAGCTCGTGCCTGGTGCAACTCCTTGCCCCTGGGTCAGGCCTGACCCAGGGGAGGAGAATAGGCAAGTTCTCCTTGGCTGTGTGGCGCATCGCACCTGGCCCGGCCTGGTGGCAGAGAGCACCCCAACTTGGCCGCAGGGAGGCGTGCCCAGCCGCAGCAGCTCCACCTCCGCTGCGGGGTCAGGCCTGACCCTGCAGCGGAGAGCAGGAGGAGAGTGGGGAGCAGCTTCCCTGCCCCTCTCACACCTTGAACTGTGCTGTGTGGGAGGGCAGACTCTGTGCCCCACTCTGGGCAGCGTGGGCATACACTCCGCCGCTGCTTGGCTCCACTCTTCAGCTCCATGCTTTTGGGCATAGTGGGGTCCTGGCTCCTACCCCCCAAATATAGGGGGAATCAAATGGGCTCGGCCCCTAGGAGCCGACGCCCTTGTTCTGGACTGTTTCAGCAGTTCAAAGTCTAAAGGGGTATTATTATTATTATTAAATTAATTTATACGCCACCCTGCACCTACAGGTATATATATTCACAGGAAGACAAAATCATGATTATAAACTTACGAGCTCATCTTTCTGAGAGGCGTCTTTTGTGACCAGGGAGACACCTCAAATGTTGCTGGAAGACTGGCTCCTCCTCTTATTTCTTTTCTCCGAGAGCAAAATATGTGAGTCATGGTTGAGTTACTGCCATGTCCTTAGACACCACAGCTGAGGTGCAAAGAGCTACTTAGGCCTAGCCAAGGGTCTTGTGCTTTTTGTTCCTTAACTCCTTTTTGCACTGAAGAGCTGAATCACCCTTCCTCGATGCCATATCGCAATCTGTTTTAATTTCAAGAGCCTTGCGAAATGGGGCTGGCGAAGGGTCTACTGCTTAGAAGGGCAAGCTGAAACTCCCTCGCAGAACTAGTGGCGAGCTTCTCCAGATCCCAGCACACAGGCATTGTATCTATGTCTGTCTGTTTGTCTACAGTAGCCTCAGAGGAAGGTATGGAGCCAGGGTTGGCATCAACAGCTGGAATCCCCAGGTAGAGCCAGAGGGTCTGCTGCTAGGACAACTGAGAATAGAATCTATAGATTGATGCAAATGCACACACACACACACACACACACTCCTAAGGCAAGCCATGGATGCCAGGGGAGGTAACCTCCTCTTTCTTTCAAGAAAAGTTCACACAGTTACTAAAGGCTAAAGGCCTTGATTTCCATTCGAATAGTATTTTCTTTGGCAGTTGCATAGCTCCATATCTCATGTTTCTATTCACACTAACAAATTTTTGAGGCAGCATGGCTATGTGCCCTGAAGGTTTATAGCGCTACAAGAGCATATGCTCTGCCCAGGTCCTAATTGCTTGGGCTGGCACCATTGCTGAGAAAATAGTATATAGCGTTGTTCATTTGCTTATTTCAGTAGCATCGTCACTGCTATGTCACTGAAATGTATTGTTACTGAATTGCTTTGTGATATTTTCCTTTTGAATGTCATATGGTTAGGGGGTTTTTTTTTGTATTATTTATTTCTGTTTTGAATGAACTGTGTTTTGATGTCGTTGCTGTGAGCACAAACTTTCTTGTGGAAAGGTGGCATGCAAATCTTCAATCAATCAATCAATCAATCAATCAAATAAATAGGTCATATTTATCCCACAAGCAGAAAATCCACACACAAAACACTATTTATGTAGGTAAATTAAATTCTGATTCATGGTCACTTATTGTCACTTTTTTATGAGACTGAGGCTACTGAAATCCTTCATATACTTACCTGCAACAAAGGCCCCCTAAACTCGTGGGATTTACTTCTGACGTTAACTTGCATAGGATAGGGCTGCACGATCCCTGTAACAAGGTACTTTCTCTACTTTTAAAAATCTAACAAACAAGTATCAGATTCCAGCCTCCCACTCCTTGCCCCACGAAGTTCATAATTACTGTTTAAATAATGGGCCCTCCCAAAGGAGGCTGCATGAATGGTTCAAGTCACAATGCCCAAGTATATTTTCAGAGCTTCAAGAGCTGTCAGTGTGACACCAAATCGTCTTTGCAACTTCATTAGGCCAGAATTAAATACTTACTTTTGGGGAAAAATATTGGAAAAGAAACTCCATCCTTTGTCAAATATTCTTTTGTTATCCTAGACTTCGCTACATTTGCAACATGTCAAAACGGGTACTTTCCTCGGCCATTTAAGAACCAAGAGTGGCTACTCATTGTTAAATGGCTCGTTTCCGCTAGCCTGTGACAAAACAGCTAGCTGGCTAGTCAGCCTCAGTCAGTGTCTATTTATGGCAAAATGTCAAAAAAGAATGTCCTGCATTTGTGGCTCAACAATAATGAACATGGTTAAATCTGAAAATTCACAAAAGGAAGTGAACAGCTTTTTACATTCTGAAGAACATTAGATTCTGGTGTCCTTTTTGTTCCAATTGTTGTGGCTTAACACTATGAAAAGACCACCTGTTGGGCTGCCATTTTGTGATTGTATTAAATGCAGTGATTGCATAAAAGAACACTTTCCAAAATAACCTAGTATTATTATTCACTTATTTCACAGTAAATGTGCATTCAAGACCTGCCATAAAGTCCCCCTCCTTCATTGAAGTTTCAAGATGGGTGTGCTCACTAAATGCACACTTACTGCAGATGTATGATGTTATAGTCCCAGACATGATACTTAGAAATGAGCTCATATAAACCTGATGAGACAATTAAGCCTCCTGTAACATAAAGCTAAACTTCTGTAAACAGTGAGCAAGAACACAGTGATGAAATGTTTCCAGACTCATTGATGGATTCTAATTTGGGTAATAAAGGTACAATTACATGACAATATATAGGTTTTGTGTCTTGTTAAAAAACAACAACCAACTACCAGGGATATTAATGCTGTTCTTATTAGCAGGACAGCATCAACTGCCCTGAAAAATAGCTGTCTAAATACATGCAATATGCACCTATCAAAATCAATAGGAGTTTTACATGGTCTCTGTAAATCCTCAAACTTTCGAAATTACAAAAATCCAATTGAAATCTATACAATCTACTCAAACTATCACAAATAAAACAGATCCTGACCATGCAAAACACTTCAACCAAAAGTTTGCTTTTTAATCTGTTTTTCCCTTTACCTTTGCTCATACAGACTGCTGTTAGGGAAGTGAACTTCAAAGCTGAAGACCACAACAAAAATTACTTTGCTCTGAGCCTCTGCAGGTTTAACTTTGCAACCAGATGCAAGGGCTGACTATCTGATCCTGAAGAACATGGGGATTCATTCTTTATCAGCCATATCACCGATTCCACAGCTGGTGTAAATAACCACACTACTTTTGATTCACTGCAGAGGATGTTTTGATCCATAGCAAACAGAGTTCTGGCCTCAAAACATTTGTTGATATTACATGTGTTTCAGTGTGAAGTAAATTTTACAAATGTCTGGCAGATCATATTGTTGTACACCAGCAATCTGTTGTATCAATATGGCCTGAACTCAGCAGTAGGGCACATGCTATACAAGCAGAAGTTTCCAGGCTCAGTCCGCCGCTTCAGCAGTCACACCCTCCAACACTTTGAAGCCAAAGTCCGGGACACCATCTTCCCAAATGCCATTTTCCCGTTTTTTATTGTGAGAGCTTGGCGGCCAATTCGGTTGCGGTGATCTCATGCGATTTCGTGCTGTGGTTCCTCCGCAAAAGTTCTTTTTTTAAAATATAATTTTTTATTAGTTTTTTTTAACATATCATTTTCAACAGTAATTAAACATACTTTTACATCTTATTCAAATTTTTGACTTCCATCAATCCTGTCTGAACATTTTCCAATCTAATCTCTCAGTATGCATTTCTTATCTTCCCTATTACATTTCAAACTCATAACCAATATCTCTATCTTTTTCTGCTTTGTAACACTTCGTATATTTCTCCTTACAAAACTTCTTGTAGTCCTACTAAAGTAATTTGTTGATTACAGTTGCTCTTCATATAATTCATATACTTCTTCCAATCTTCTGTAAATCTCTGGTCCCGCAGGTTTCGAACCCTTCCTGTCATTTTGTCCGATTCTGCATAGTCCATTTATTTCGTTTGCCATTCTTCTTTTGTCGGAATTTCTTCTTGTTTCCATTTCTGGGCTAACAATACTCTTGCCGTCCCCAAAAGTTCTTTTTTCAGGCATGGCACCCCAAAACATGCATTTTGGGGCTCTGCACAAGATCGTTATCCCAAAAAAGCATTTTTTTCCCAGGAAAAAATGACTCTGTGAAGTTGTGCAAGTTCATAGCAACTCAAACGACTGCCATGCTCCTGCAAAAAAAAAAAAAAAAAAGGACTGATTTCCTGTTTTTTTCTGGGACATTTGCGGCGGTATGCAGAAAGTAGGGTAGCAGAAGCCAATAATTTGATTTGTTGGATTGCAAGGTGTGTTGTTATCCAGCATGGCTTCCCTGCTTAGAAACAGACTCCAGGCACTTCTGGTATACTCATATGCAACAGCTTTAGGTAAGCACAGTGGTACCTTGGTTCTCGAACTTAATCTGTTCCGGAAGTCTGTTCGACTCCCAAAACTGTTCGAAAACCAAGGCACGGCTTCTGATTGGCTGCCGGAGCTTCCTGCACTCAAGCGGAAGCCGCGTAGGATGTTTGGCTTCCGAAAAACGTTTGAAAACCAGAACACTTACTTCCAGGTTTTCAGCGTGTGGGAGCTGATTTGTTCGGCAACTAAGCCATTCGAGAACAAGGTACCACTGTATAGTAGACATACAGCTCACTCTTACTCCTCAGCCTCCAGGCCCATGCTGGCTTCCTCCTCCCACTCACATCTACAGGAAGTTCCCTCTTCAAGTACTTTCCCTTGACCCAGGAACAAACTATATTAACATGAGGGATCCATTGCCAGTCAGCATAGACAATATTAAGCTAAATGGCCCAATTGTTAGCCTCAGTATTCGGCAGCATCTGCATTCCTGATACATTGTATCAGCATCTATGAATATACATTTCTTTTACTGTTGAACAATCAAAACCAGGAAGTGAGTGTTCCGGTTTCCGAACATTTTTTTTGGAAGCCCAATGTCTGCTGGGGCTTCCATGGCTTCCAATTGGCTGTAGGAGCTTCCTGCAGCCAATCAGAAGCCGCGCTTTGTTTTCCGAACATTTTGGAAGTCAAATGGACCTCCGGAACGGATTCCGTTCGACTTCCAATGTACAACTGTACATGTTTCAAAGCAGGGGTGGCTAATTTGTGACCCCCAGGTGTGGCTGGTCTTCATCTCCAATCGTTGCAGACCACTGGGCATGCTGACTGGGGCTGATGGGATTTTGGAGTCCATCAGGACCATAGGTTATTGTGGCGATCACACAGGGTCCCTGGACATTTGACGGTCTATTGGTCCCTGTGCCACCACTGTGATTGCTTTCCCGTTGCCACCAACCCGTTTCTCTCGGGTACACACAGAGTCCAGACAGTTGTTGGCATTAAATCAAATAAGCAAGTTTATTTTATAAGCCTTAACAAGTTTATGGTTTCAGATAATTTTTCTTGTCAGTTTCTTAATCTTAATTTCTATACCGGCTTATACCTTTCCTAATAACTGCTAACTGATTATCCCAACTGTCTATCTGACTCCTCCTATCAGTTTCTCTCACTCTCTCACAACACAACTCAACCAACCAACCCACAGACATCCTCCCTCTTCCTTCTCCAACTCCCAACTGACTTCCACACAACTCCAACTCTAGCTCTAACTCATCCCCTTGGGTTCCCACTGGCCAATCACGTCACACTCATTTAACCCTTTCCCTATGACCCACCTAGGAGGGCAAACGCCACAGTTATCCACCTCCCTTTTCAAGGAAACAGCAGCATCAGAAGTTGTGAATTTATATAAACAGAAACAAACAGAACGGAGGAGGAGATAGGGCTCAGTGGCCAGCATGGTGCCAGTTAGATGGTATTAAACTTCAGTTTCCATCAGCCCCCCGGCAGGGTGACCAATAGTCAGCGATAATGGAGAATGTAGAGCAACAGCATATAGAAGGCACCACACTGGCTCTAGTGGGTCCCAAAAGTATTTCTTAAGATCCCAAAAGTATTTCTAGAAGCTAAGTTTAATCAAGGGCAGAGTAATCTTCATAATGCACAATTGTTATTTGATATACTCAGCCCAGATGCACTGAGGTAGCATTTCAGTTACAGAGCTGTTGCATTTTCCGCCAATGAGAAAAAACTATTCTTCCTCCAGGTGGCATATCCATTGCAATTGGAATTACTGTATAGGGCGTGTTTGAAGCTAAGAGAACCAAGAGAACTATAGAGAACCTGGTCTGACATGGCGTGGGGGGTACTGACATCATGCTTTAACTTGGGAGGGAGGAAAAGGCTCTACAATCACCCCAATTCCCCTTGTTATTCAGCCCCCACACAGAGTGACGCATGCCTCTAGAACACATGCTCTCCAGAGCAAGGTTATTCTTATAATCCATTATGTGTAGACTGAAAATTGTGCTTTTTTCTTCCCATACGTAGTTCTGGAATGGTGGCACAAAGGCCAAAATGCAGTTTGAACACATGTTCACCAGTAATCTGAAAAAGAGCCTTTAAATTCTATTCTGTATACCTGAAGGAGCATCTTCGCCCCCATTATTCAGTCTGGACAGTGGCGTAGCGTGGGGGGTGCAGGGGGGCCGGCCGCACCGGGCGCAACATATGGGGGTTAGGGGGCGCAAATCCACGGGTTAGGGGGCGCAAATTACTTGCCTTGCCCTGGGTGCTGACAACCCACACTACGCCACTGGGTCTGGACAATGAGGTCCACCTCTTAGGGCCTTCTGGCGGTTCCCTCATTGCGAGAAGTGAGGTTACAGGGAAACAGGCAGAGGGCCTTCTCAGTAGTTGTGCCTGCCCTGTGGAATGCCCTCCCGTCAGATGTCAAAGAGATAACCAATCATATGACCTTCTGTAGACATCTGAGGGTAGCCCTGTACAGGGAGGTTTTTAATGTTTGAGTCTTTTGTGTTTCAACATTTTGTTGCAAGCCACTGAGAGTGGCTGGGACAACCCAGTCAGGTGGGTGGCATATAAATAAATCTTCATCATCAGTCTCACACACATTTCCTTACCACCAATGTGTGAGTCTTTTAGGAGTTGACTGAACAAAACAACAACATACACAATGAAATGGGACTTAGCAGAAACTTTTTTAGTCCTATGGATTTTAATGGGATTAGTCAAAAGAGTCCCCCCCCCCCAATAAAACATAGCACATTTAATTCTATCTCCCTTGGAGATTTGTGCTTGTCAAAGAGCAGTCCACGATGTCTTGTGGCAGAGCACTTTTGAACCAAGGGACTTTCAAAGGCAGATTTGACAGGGCATGGACCTTCACAAAAACATCTGAGGGGGAGGGCCACAGTGATCCATGCGACGGTCACCTCCAGGCTTGACTACTGTAATTCGCTCTATGCGGGGCTGCCCTTGAAGCTGTCCCAGAAACTCCAGCAGGTGCAGAATGCTGCAGTGAGGCTCCTCACGGGGTCTTTGCCATGGGAACATATTCACCCAGTGCTTTTCCAGCTGCACTGGCTCCCGGTGGAGTACAGAGTCAGATTTAAGGTGCTGGTTTTGACCCTTAAAGCCCTTCACGGCCTTGGACCCTCGTACCTACGGGACCGCCTCTCCTGGTATGCCCCACGGAGAGCCTCAAGGTACATAAATAACAACACCCTAGTGGTCCCAGGTCCTAAGGAAGTTAGATTGGCTTCAACCAGAGCCAGGGCCTTTTCAACACTGACTCCGGCCTGGTGGAATGCTCTGCCTCATGAGACCAGGGCCCTGCAGGATCTGATTTCCTTCCGCAGGGCCTGTAAGACAGAGTTGTTCCGTCTGGCCTTTGGCTTGGAGCCAATTTGATTCCCTCCCCCTCTTTCTTTTTCCTTTTTCCTTTCTCCTCCTCTGATGAGGCTGCATTTTAATATTTTAATGTTTCAGTATTTTAATTGTTGTATTTTAATCTTGTTTTTTTTAAGTTGTATTCATTCAACTTGTTTTTATTATTGCTTGTTAGCCGCCCTGAGCCCGGCCTTGGCTGGGGAGGGCGGGGTATAAATAAAAATATTATTATTATTATTATTATTATTATTATTATTATTATTATTATTATTATTACCATTTCTAGTAGATCTGTTGACTAAGCAGCAGTGAAGCCTGAGTACACCTGGCCTCTGAGAAAGAGATAATCTATATTCCCCTACTCTTTCCAAGTGGGTGCGCCTCCTGTTCATCTAGGGACAGTGCTTGCATCCATGTAGCGATGGGGCAGAAATTAGATGCAGTTAGCATTTTAAAGCCAAATCTAACAAATTTGCAGTTTCTGAAACAATATAGAACACAGCCGTCCTTCAAAATTTGCACTTATCCGAATTTTGTAATGGAGTTCTCCAACCAGTTTTTACAAAAATACATATATGAGATATAACAGTGTGTAAAAATGAAAATATATTAGTGAAAATAACATGCAAAAATGCATTATATTAGGGGAAATGGCTTGCAAAAAAAATGTACATTTGTCAAAACTGCACACAAAAATATGTTCATTTGGAGAAATTTGCAGTAAAATGCTGAGGAATTTTCAGGATGATGAAAAAACACACCCACAGATTTCTGAAGACCTGAATTTAAGATTGGAAAAATGAGACATGTGAGAGGACCAAAGCTGACAAATCCTTCCATCCTTACTTCCACCCAGAGCCAAAATTCATTAATCAATTAAAAGTTTTAGGGAGATTAATAGTGAAATATGATACGCCCTGTTGCCTCTGATTTTAGCCTAAGATCTAGAACTGAGCTTGAAGGGACAGCAAAGTCATTCCCCACTTAAAAATCTGGCAAAAGTTTCCCTAATCTGGCACCTGTAAGCATCAAGGAACTATTCTTTCATTCATTCATTTAATAAAATTTATACTCTGCTTGATTGTAACAAAAAAGACCACAAAGCAAATTTACAAAAAGGCAAAACAATGAAATCAAGAGAAAATCACAACCACACTTTAAAGAATACCAATGTTAAATTGCTAAAACAGATTACCTCAACTTTCTAAACATCTGAGTAGGCTCGTCTAAACAGGAATGTCTTTAGCAGGTGAGGAAAAGCATACAGTCAAGAATTTCAGTCATAATAAATTTAAATCTACATTATATCATGTGAGTGAGAAATGCATTGATACACACAAACACACAGCAAAATTTCTTGGCTTAATTTGAAAATGAAAGCATGATGGTGTTTGTAACCTTCAGCTATATCATTCTGCAAGATAACATGCTGAAAACAATGGGTTTTGTAAGCTAACCCAAATTTATTGGTGAGCATATTTCTACAGAGGGACTCACAACGTATTTTACGTTAGAAGAAGAAAAGGTTTTCTTTACACTGTCTAACCTAGAGGGGGGAAAAGTGGTATACAATTGAGAAGTATACAATGCACCAGTATAAATTATGGGCTTATTGTTCATTGCAATGTAAAGGGTATGTGCGGTGCACTTAACTATTGTATTAGAGAATTACAGAAACCGAATCCACCAAGCAGAAATGGCTTATGTCTGAATAAAAAAATATGTATCTTTAAGAGAGATACAATGTGTTTGGAACCCCGAGGGTTAATGAGAGGTAAGCTGGTGAAGGGGGAGATGAGATGAAGGGAATAAAAGAAGCTGAATAGATGAAAGAACTGATTCAATGGGAGGTATTGTTGGTCACAGCTAGGTGTCCGAAACAAACAGAAAAATGGGAACTGCTTTAACATTTGAGGGAAATAATAAAAAAAAGAACTTATACCACATATTAAAAAGGGCGGGGAGGAGGAAATAAGTAATAAAAGGCTTTCAGGCTATTTCAGTAGAGCTCTCTCCCCTGCCATATATATATATATATATATATATATATATATATATATATATATATATATATGAAAGAAAGCAGATAAATTGAATTCCTCTCTAACAGCATCTCATACAGAAAGGTTCATTGTCCCCCTTTTCACATCAAGAATTTAATTTTGCATTCCCTTTCTCCATCTGGAGACATGTTCCCAGTTTCCTTACTCTAACTTCTATTACGCTTCCCCCACGGTGCCCTCTGTTTCAGAGAGTCTGTATTGATGAATGTTCAGTTCAAATTTAGTGAGGATAGCAGAGAAACATTATGCAGTCTGCTGCCTCTAATTTTCAGCTAAAGTCTTGAGCTGAGCTTGAAGAGACAGTAAAGGGTTTTTTTTGTGTGTGTGTTTATTACTGGCAAAACTTTGGCTGATTTACTTCCCCTTCCCTGGAACCTGTAAGCATCAGGCAACACTTTAACTCATATTCACATCTAAACATAGGTTGTATCATGTGAGATGGAAATGTGTTGATGGTAAACTATTGTTATTGTTATTTATTATGTTTCTATACCGCCCTTCATCTGACGATCACAGGACGGTAAACTATTCCTTGGTAGACTATCACCAACTAACCCCTAAATCACTTATTTCCCACAACGTGTTCCTGGCAACCATATTTACTTGGAAGTCCAAGTTTTATGTATGGTTAGAGAGGTTGTGTGCCACTCCCAATCTCTGCTGAGCAGTAGCAAGATTCCAGGGGTGTTCCACGCACTCAGGGTTGTGTTTCATATGGTTAAGAGCGGTAGATTCGTAATCTGGGGAAATGGGTTCGCGTCTCTGCTCCTCCACATGCAGCTGCTGGGTGACCTTGGGCCAGTCACACTTCTCTGAAGTCTCTCAGCCCCGCTCACCTCACAGAGTGTTTGTTGTGGGGGAGGAAGGGAAAGGAGAATGTTAGCCGCTTTGAGACTCCTTCAGGTAGTGATAAAGCGGGATATCAAATCCAAACTCTTCTTCTTCATTCATATATATATATATATATATATATATATATATATATATATATATATATGCAGGTTTTGGTGTCTTCGGGTGTCTTCCCGTGTAAGAGTTGGGGTGTCTAGGCGACGTTTCGACGAGGTCTCACTCGTCATCTTCAGGCTGGTGCTTTCGGCTTCTTGTTACTGGAACAGAGCAGGATCTCAGTGTTTGAGTTCCTATAAATACTGTTGAGGGGGTGTGGTGTATAGCCTCCAACGTTCTGGGCAGAGAGGAAGTTCCCAGGTTAGTGTGTCTTTTCTTCTTTTGTTCATTAATTACTTGAGGGATATCTTGAGTGATTTCTTGAGTGATATTCTGAGTACCACTTAGGAGGGTCATTAGGTGTGGATTAGTTGCTAAAGCTTTCGTGTCTTGACCTCTTGACCTTGTGAAGAGTTTTTTCTGAGAAGATGGCTGTACTGCACTTAGTTGTGCTCTGGTTTGGCTTCGTGTATAGGGGCGAGCTGTGGTTTTGTGCCCTGTGCCAGCCAGATCTGTGTAGGGATTGCAGGGGGGTGCAGCATCCGGAGGTGCCACTATGGTTTGGCTACTGGATGGTGTCTGTAATTTATCTGTGGAGAGGGTCTGGGTTTGGGTCTGGTGTGGTTGATTGGAGATGGCGTTCTGTGTGCCTCTGGTTCTGGTGTCGGTTTTTGTGGGGAGGGCTATTTTCCAGATGTCTGGCAGGCGGGACGTATCGTCACGCTTGTTCATGTTGTGAGGGTGTTTCTCTATCTCGATGGCTTCCATGATTATTCTCTTGTGGTGGTGTTCCATGTTAAAGAGCAATTTGGAATCTGAAAAATTAATTTCGTGTCCTGTTTCTTTCATGTGTTGGTAAAGAGACGAATAAATGCACGTATCACAGAACACAAGAATGCCGTCAAAAAAGAAGAAAAAACTTCCTCTCTTTACCAACACATGAAAGAAACAGGACACGAAATTAATTTTTCAGATTCCAAATTGCTCTTTAACATGGAACACCACCACAAGAGAATAATCATGGAAGCCATCGAGATAGAGAAACACCCTCACAACATGAACAAGCGTGACGATACGTCCCGCCTGCCAGACATCTGGAAAATAGCCCTCCCCACAAAAACCGACACCAGAACCAGAGGCACACAGAACGCCATCTCCAATCAACCACACCAGACCCAAACCCAGACCCTCTCCACAGATAAATTACAGACACCATCCAGTAGCCAAACCATAGTGGCACCTCCGGATGCTGCACCCCCCTGCAATCCCTACACAGATCTGGCTGGCACAGGGCACAAAACCACAGCTCGCCCCTATACACGAAGCCAAACCAGAGCACAACTAAGTGCAGTACAGCCATCTTCTCAGAAAAAACTCTTCACAAGGTCAAGAGGTCAAGACACGAAAGCTTTAGCAACTAATCCACACCTAATGACCCTCCTAAGTGGTACTCAGAATATCACTCAAGAAATCACTCAAGATATCCCTCAAGTAATTAATGAACAAAAGAAGAAAAGACACACTAACCTGGGAACTTCCTCTCTGCCCAGAACGTTGGAGGCTATACACCACACCCCCTCAACAGTATTTATAGGAACTCAAACACTGAGATCCTGCTCTGTTCCAGTAACAAGAAGCCGAAAGCACCAGCCTGAAGATGACGAGTGAGACCTCGTCGAAACGTCGCCTAGACACCCCAACTCTTACACGGGAAGACACCCGAAGACACCAAAACCTGCATTCCTGTACCCGTGAAAATCTACGAAAGCATATATATATATATATATATAGTTTTTCAGATTAAAATTTTACAGTCACATGTCTGTAAACAAGATTCCAAGGAATCTCTTGGACTTCCCTCCTCCGCTGTGTGGGTCCTATTGTTAATCATTTCCTCCTGCATCTTTTATAATAATCCAGATCTTTTATCTCTCCATTGTCTCCCGAATTCACCATTAAGCTACAAGCGATATTCCAATCCTACTAATGATTTTAACTGTTTACAATGGTCTTTAAGATATGTTATAAATCCCCCCCCAATCCTTATTAAAATTTTGGTCTCCCTGATTTCTGATTCTTCCAGTCACTTTAGCCATTTCGGCACAATCCATCCACTTGATCTGCCATTTTTCTTTGATGGGGACTTTATCTTCTTTCTATCTCTGGGCCAATAACATCCGCACAGCCATGGTCACATACATAGTCTTTTCTGCTCCCCTTCATTCAGGGTTGTGTTTCCATTGGGAAACAAAGCACAGTGGAGACTTGTGTTTTTAAGAAATATGGCTTACTTGCCTTCCAAGTGTCCTGATTTCCCAGGGACAGTCCTGGAATTACGAAAGGCCACCCTGGCTTCTGATTTGATCCCAGAACGTCCCTATTTCACCTGCCAGTGCTTCCGTAGCTGAGCTCAGGGAGGAGGAGCCGGCAATTGTCTTGAATTACGGCAGCTGCAACAGCTGTAGCTGCCAGGGAACATCCTGTTGTCTCTCCATAGCCTCTCCATGGCCACCGCTGGCCTCCTCCCTTGGGCAGCTTATAGCACATGCTGGAGAGCAGGAGAGGAGGAAGAAAGGTTGCCGCCACTGAGGCCCAACTCCACATGATGCACCAGTTCTGAGGGGCAGGCAAAGGGCAGGGCAGGAGGGGAAGAAAATGGGAGTGGAGCAGAGCGCAAGCAGTCTTGATTTTTTTTATTTAAAAAAGTGCTTTGTGTGTCTGTGTCTAATCTTGCCCCTTTCTAAAATTTATTTATTGGTGTATGTTTTTTATTTTTGTATATCTATCAAAGAATAAAATAAAATATGGACTGGGGGGCTTTCTCAGGGCAGTGAAGGGCTTGTGTGCTGTGTCTTGTTGGGGTAGTGGTGGCAGCACTCATTCTTCTTCTGATAGGAAATGGTCTGTGGGGGAGGGGAATGGGGGGTCGAGGAGGGGCAGTTGGGTGGGGCAGTGAGGAATGTCCCTATCTTCATCTGAGGAATGGTAGAGGGAATGGCTTTATTTACTTTGGAGAGCATTCAGAGCATTACATCCCAAGAGAGGCTTGTTCCCCACAGCAATGTAGCATTTGAGTCCAGGGCATCCTGCACCTGCCAAAATATCCTCTTCTTGGTCAATACAGTCATACCTCATGTTACAGCCGCTTCAGGTTACGTGTTTTCAGGTTGCGGACCACGGGAAACCCGGAAGTACTAGAACGTGTTACTTCCAGGTTTCGCCGCATGTGCAGAAGAGCTAAATTGCGCTTTGCACATGTGCAGAAATGCCAAATTGTGCCTGTGCAGACACGGCACTTCAGGGTGCGAGTGCTGTGGGTTGTGGATGTGCCTCCATCATGGATTACGTCCGCAACCCAAGGTTCCACTGTATTTCAATCTTATTTTTAAAAAATTTATAGGGGTGCCATTTCTACTATACAGTGGTACCTCAGGCTAAGTACTTAATTCGTTCCGGAGGTCCGTTCTTGACCTGAAACTGATCTTAACCTGAAGCACCACTTTAGCTAATGGGGCCTCCTGCTGCCGCCGCACTGCCATAGCCTGATTTCTGTTCTCATCCTGAAGCAAAGTTCTTAACCTGAAGCACTATTTATGGGTTAGCGGAGTCTGTAACCTGAAGCGTATGTAACCTGAAGTGTATGTAACCCGAGGTATCATTGTACATGGATTCAGTCACTCCTCTGCCCCATGTTGCAGGCCCCATTAGATTACTTCTCAAAAACATTTTTATTTCTGGCTTCCCATGGACCAGATTCAACTAAACTGATGCACTAGCGGGAGCCAGTGCTACGAGTCCTGCTAGCGCAACTGGCGCTCCTCCCTTTCCTTCTCTGCGCCCCCCACATCAGGGGCTGGGTCGGGATGACCCTGACAACAGCATGTGAGGGAAGGAGAGGGAGATCACAGAAATGCTTGTGCTGATGGAACAAATGTAATAGTGCAACATTATTGTTGCAATGTTGAATTCCGCCATCTGTGTTTCTTGACACTGACAATGGAATGGGCATTTTTGCTAGGTATCTATGCCAATGGCTAGAACTGCTTTGTTTTTAAAACAGGGATGGAGCACCTGTTGTCCTCCAGGTGTTTTTGGACAACACCTCTCAACAGCCCCAGCCAGCATAGCCAATGTCCAGGGATTTATTCCCTCCCCCCTCAGCAATTTGTATACAGCTTAATCACAGTCCTCTCTCAGCCCTCTCTGGTGATGAGAGTTGTGGTCCATGAGGGCCACAGGTTTCCTGCCCCTGTTCTAAAAAAAAAGAGGAGGGTGATTCTTTGACCACAAATGACATTGTTCTTTTTTCTGAGGAATGAAAGGGGAAAAACATTCACATAAAGTAATGCATTGCTGGGTTTCTTGGTACAATTACACCTCAATGTATCTAGAGGCAGGTCTTAGAACTATGCACTCACACCTGTCCTCACACACTGAAATCTCTGTTCATTGTACTGTATCTGGCTGTACTGTACTGTACTTTCCTAGGTACAGTACGGCAATTGTGTTGCCGCTTATCTGTACTTTCCTAGGTACAGAAGACCTTTCCTCCTTAAATCTGGTCAGACTGGTTAACTTGTGTATTGAGTTTACAGGAAGCTGGCCTATACTGAATCAGGGGGTGCAGAAGGCCACGACGAGACTCCTTACGGGGTCCTCGCTGTGGGGTCACATTCACCCAGTGCTATACCAGCTGCACTGGCTCCTGGTGGAGTACAGGAACAGGTTTAAGGAGCTGGTTTTAACCTTTAAAGCCCTATACGGCCTAGAACCCTTGTACCTACGGGACCGCCTCTCCTGGTATGTCCCACAGAGGAACTTACGGCCTTCAAATAAAAACATCTTGGAGATCCCAGGCCACAGGGAGGTTAGGCTGGCCTCAACCAGAGCCAGGGCTTTTTCGGCCGTGGCTTCGATCTCGTGGAACGCTGTGTCACAAGAGACTAGGGCCCTGCGGGACTTGACATCTTTCCACAGGGCCTGCAAGACAGAGCTGCTCCACCAGGCCTTTGACTGCTTTAACACTGGAGGGAAATAATAATAAAAAAGAACTTATACCACATATTAAAAAGGGTGGGGAGGAGAAAATAAGTAAGGTAATCCTCACAGAACTTTAGCCCAATGGTTGCCATTAATTTGATTTGAACTGATTTTATAATGAATTGATTTTAGAATGCTGTATTATTTTACTGTTGTTAGCTGCTCTGAGCGCGGCTTCTGCTGGGGAGGGCGGGATATAAATAAAAATTATCATCATCATCATCATCAGACAAATGATATTGTTCTACACTGACTGGTAGCCAGTTGCGTAGGAAGAGGGGGTGCGGTAGACTTGTAATCTGGTGAACCGAGTTCGCTTCCCTGCTCCTCCGCATGCAGCTGCTGGGTGACCTTGGCCCAGTCACACTTCTTTGAAGTCTCTCAGCCCCACTCACCTCACAGAGTGTTTGTTGTGGGGGAGGAAGGGAAAGGAGATTGTTAGCCGCTTTGAGACTCCTGAAGGGGAGTGAAAGGCGGGATATCAAATCCAAACTCCTCCTCCTCCTCCTCTTCTTCTTCTTCTTCTCCTCTTCTTCCTCCAGCTCTCCCCACCCCCATGTATCTGCAGTCTGCTGTGGAGATTCCCCCAACCCACTGAAGCAGATTTGGGTGTGGCAGAAGGGCTACAGAGAGGCAGAGATGAAGGATAAGCCCCACTGTGTGTGTCTTAGAATTTCACCAACAGATTTAGGCACCTGGGAGTCACAGATACCTGGCCAAGCTATTCTTATGGTTGCAGAGTGGGTTGTCATTCAGCTGTACCTACCCATCCTCCCGCTGCTTAAAATTGAGTATGCAATGAGAAGGCCAATTCTTTTTTTAAAAAACAAAGAGTGAAAAGATGTTTTGGAATAGGCATTGCTATCAAACTCAAGGATAGCAGTGCTTTGCACACTTGCCCGAGAGTAAGCCCCACTGAACACAATAGGAAGGGTTTCTCACAAACATGCATAGGATTATGCTGTTAGTTCTGAACAAATGTGCACAGAATTGGTGTGTTTATAGGTAACTGGCAGTTTCTTCATTGCTGACTCTGTGTCAACAGCTTTGGCTGATATAATTGTGTTGCCGCTTATCTGTACCAAAGATCTCCTCGGCTATTGAAATTTCATGTGGAATCATCGAAATGAGTGGCAAAGCTCAAGTGGCACAGGGTCAGTATTTGACAAGCTATATATTTACACATTTTATAAACAGAGGACCAGTGTTCAATGAACACTTGTCATAGCTTTTTCCTTTAAACATCATGATATGTGTAATACATACATAATATATATTTGTAATACTTTCACAATACAATATTTGTAATACATAGGTGATTCATGCTAAATGGCTTGGCTTGCACCATTGTTGTTGTTGTTTTAATATTTTAGCAATATGGTTCAAATCGGCCTCTCTCCCTTGGTATATTTTTTCCACAATCATGGCTATTGCTTCTTACAACACTCAGTTGGTAGTTGCACCATGAACTGGAGCCAAGCCCAATCACATCAATATAAGCAATATTTGCAATAGGATGGATTCATTGTAGCACCACAGCAATTGTTTGTCAGTGAAAGCACTCCTTACATGTGCTTTTCTGGAGCTTTTCCTCACCTCCCAAAAACAATTTTGGGAAGTAGAGGGTTGGGGGAGGATAGCAGAGAAAGCCTTCTTGTGCTAATGGAAATCCTTGCACAGGCTTCAGCCAGATTCTTAGAAAATTGAGGCAATTTTAATCTGCTTCAGTATTTTAACTTTTGTATGTTTTAAAGTAGGGCTGTAATTTTTCTTTGATTTTCTTGTTTTATGTTTTGTAAACTGCTTTGTGATTCTCCATTAGTTTGACTTCAACCCGAGGCACATTCCATTGTCTCTCAAGACAGACGGATGTCAGCAATGACAAACCTCTGAGGATTTTTTCCACAATCAAGCAGTATATACATTTTATGAAACAAACAAACAAACAAACAAACAAACAGGACTCCTTAGTTGAATCCCACCAACTATTTGAAATGTTCACATCATATAATTTAATTACCATTGTAATTTGCTGAAAGCATAACCAACAAAATTTACTCCATAGTTTATTATTTTCCACCAACCAGTGGGATCTTTATCCACTGGTCTTTCATTCCTTCACTTCTGGAACTTTCTCCGTACACAGCCATTCCACCTAGCGGCAAAACCCTCTTCCTAGAGACCCACGGGTTACATCTATTGAACTCAATGGAACTTACTTCTGAGTCGACATGTATAGGATTGCACATAAAATACTTTTGTGTCGTGATTTCTGCAGTTGTGCAAAAAGGCACTTGATCACAGCTCTATTTACACAATTGTATTTAATAGTACTGTGTGATGCTGAATGAAGTCTTTCTCTCACACCCACACTCCACATTTATTAAGGCCAAGCATTATGTTGCTCATGCCTTTTGCTCTTGTGTGGCTGATGCAGTAATGGTGCTTTCCTCCATGGTCCCAATCCAACTCAGGGGACTTATGTGCCAGTTATTTATAGGGTAGTAGGGGGAATCAGTCATACAAGGGCTAAAGAGATGAATAACATGTCTAATTTGACCCTCAAATAACTTTCGCCTCATATGTTTTCCTTTCCTGTCTGTACACATGACTAGGGGGGCTAATTATATGCCCAACAACCATTTTTCAAATGTTAAACTGTCTTCTGTGGATTTGGACATATGGCTATCATAGAAGCCATTGAATTTGTTTGATTTCCTTGTATAAAACCACCTACATTTTAGATTAGTGAATTCCATAGTTTAGCTCTCCACTATGGGAAGCCCTTCCTTAAATTTGTCCTGAAGTTCCCCTGGTTCAGCTTCATTGGATAATCCCATGTTCTATTATTATGAGAGAGATAGAACTTCTCAATAACCACTTTCTCCAAACCATGCAGAATGTTATACACCTCTATATGATGCCTCTTACATGCCTGTTTTCCAAACTAAAAATATATAGTGAGTTTTGCCAGCCCCATGATCATTTTGCTTGCCTTTTACAGTGGTACCTCAGGTTAAGTACTTAATTCGTTCCGGAGGTCTGTACTTAACCTGAAACTGTTCTTAACCTGAAGCACCACTTTAGCTAATGGGGCCTCCTGCTGCTGCCGCGCCGCCAGAGCACGATTTCTGTTCTCATCCTGAAGCAAAGTTCTTAACCTGAAGCACTATTTCTGGGTTAACGAGTCTGTAACCTGAAGAGTATGTACCACTGTACTGAGCTTTTCCAGTTTTGCAATATCCTTCTTGAGACGTGGTGACTAGAACTGTACCCAATATTTCACTTGTGGCTGCACCACAGATTTGTAAAAAGACATTGCATGATATTGGCAGATTTGTTTTCAATTCCCTTTGATAATGTACGCTAATCAGAATTCACCTTTTCACAGCTGCCAACACTGAAGAATTTCTTACAGACTTTGCAAGAAAACCAGTTTTCCTCCCCAATCCTCATTCAAGGCATGTTTGATCCAATAAATTAAAAAGAGAAAAGTAATTTCCTATACTTTTGAAAGAACTAAGTTACACTAACAGCGCGATCATGTTTACTTACCCACGATGAGTTCTGTGCAACTTACTTCCATGTAGGCTGGAGCCAGAGCCACACTTACATGGGAGTAACCTCCACTGAATATACTGGGAAACAATTTGGACTAAGTATGCATTAAAACTTGGTAGGTGCTGATATGTATTTATAATTATAGCATTGTATGCAGATATAATTGCATAAGAGAGTTGCTGATCAGTTAAAATATAAGTAAATACAACAGATCAACCTTTGCCAACCGGCTGCCCTCTGGATGTTTTAGACTACAACTCCCAACAGCCCCAGCTAGCCGAGCTTAGTTGGCTGAGGCTGATGGGAGTTGTAGTCCAAAACTTCCAGAGGGCCGCAAGATGGCAAAGGTTGCAATGAATTTTAAATTAATGGACTTAAGGACCTCCCTTTATTTTATAAAGACACCTTGCCTCTTACAAAGGTACCTTGATGTTGTTTTCCATCATTTTAAATACATATAGCCACAAGAATGCATTAATCTGATGCACAAGTTATATATATGTATGTGGCATGTATTGTATAGAGATGCATCTGAAAATGCAGGTAGACAAGATCTATCTATCTATCCATCCATCCATCCATCCCTCCATCCGTCTAGAGAGCTTGAACTGCAAAACAGCCGTGTCAGAACTCAGATGGTTAACATTCGCTTCTTGCTGTTTTATTGCATATTACTGTGCGCTCCTGAGCAGCAGGAGCAGATTCGAGCAATTACAATCAAGTCAGGGCACACGCCGTGGCTGAGCAACACGATCATGATGAGGATACTGATGAGGCACTTATCGAAAACCCCACATCATCCACACTCATCAGCCACAACATGTCACCCCAAATGAGGCATCAGCTGCCTTCAGAAGGCTCATTGCACACTGTTTACAGCTTTCTCTAGGCCCACTTTTGATTTTGCAGTCAGGGCTTAGTTCAAACAGCAGCTGACTGGTTCCAGGGCTCAGTGCAGCATCCCTCTCAGGCTGCAGGCAGGCTCCAGCACAACAGCCGGACGAGTTGCAGCAGGGAAAGCCGCTTTCCCTTTCCACGCAAAGGATAGTCATGGGCTCTTTGCTGTAATTGCTCCATTATTTAAGTGAGAAATTAATATTAGCCGCCGGGAAATAAAAGGAGAGGAAGAGAATGCACACCTTCTGTCACCTGTTCTTTTTCTTCACATTTTAGCTTCTGCAAGTAGTACTTGAATTAACACAAAAAGAAAGAAAAAGTTGGATGTAAGTGCATTTGAGACCAACGTATTAGGCTGCAATCCGATACACACTTACTTGGGAGTAAGTTCCAGGGACTTATTTCTGAATAAATGCATGGAGGATTCTGCTGTTAGCGACTTTAATCCCACTATTAAATACTTAGTGCCCAGTGTGATATACATGCTTGGGATAGAAAACCTGATTATTTTGCATCCATATCACTTTCACATATTTTTACCCATCATTTAGTTCTCTTCCTTTTGCCCATTAATCTGTTCTGCCCTCAAAATAGACACTTTAATAATAAAGTGTGCATTTTCTCTCAAAATACATATTTTGTTGTGTGTTTTGAGTTGCTTAAACTGTGAAGAGCCATGATGCAACATTTGAAGAAGGGCAGATTCTGTTGACTGGCTAAATTCTGATCTGCACATTAGTCACAGAGATCAAGTCCATGAGCAAATTATTTTGTATAGGAATTTGCAAAGATCTAATTGCCCAGGCATGCCTAATATTTTCAAAGAAGTGTTAGGTCAACTGTTGAGATCCTTGGTCTTCACTAATACAACCCTACCCATTTCAGTGGGAATTGTGGAAGCTCAGCCCAGCAATCAAGGACCTGGGCAGTTTTATTATCCTTACTAGAACACATTTCCTAAGTTTGAACATCTGGAAATTCCATCACTGCAGATAAATAATCTGGGAAGCATTGTGTCATCTTCATTATCAAGACAAGGACTCAGATTGGCAAAATGTTTAGAAAGCCAATAGGTAAATAATACATTAATTAATTATTACTGATAGTAATAACTGGGTTATTACTAAATAATAAATTTATTATCAATTAAGATGAGGAGGAGGACGTACAGATTGCAGCACTAAGGCTGCAATCCTATACTTATATACTTGGGTGTAAGTCCCATTGAATTCAATGGGGCTTATTTCTGAGTAGACAAGTATAGGCTAGCACTGCATGTCTCATTGGAGGATGGGGACAAAGGGGACAAAAGGGATAAAGTGCAAACCCTAAGTTACATTAATGATGGACAGTGTTCATCAGGGCTATTTTCAAACATTTGTAAGAACTCGATCACTGAGTTTGGGAGTATCTGTACTTTGGAACTCAAGCAGGTGCCTTCACTGTATTCTTTTTGCTGCCTGCTAATTTAGATGCTTAGAAATGCTGGTGTGAGTTTTAATCTGGCTTAGTATTTTAACTTCTTGTTTGTTTTAATGCACTGTAATCCCCCCTCCCTGATTTTATGATTTTGTCTTCTTGTAAACTGCTCTGAGGTATTTCCAATCAAGCGGAGTATCAGTTTCATGAAATAATATATAAAGAAATAAACAGTCCAAACATTACTGAACATCAAGAATTACAGCTTGATCCTAACCCTTGCTAACATATGAAAGAAATGGGGATCTGTACCAAGTTCTTCATCATTGTGGCACTACTAAACAGGGAGACAAACTGGCATTGCAAGGATGTGACAATAGTACCACAAGTCGATCTATGTGTGTAAAAATTAAGGAGCAGCATGCCAACCCCTTTTCTAAATGCATTCGGGCTGCAATTCCAAGCACACCAACTTAGATATGGATCCAAATTAAATCATTGGGATTTATTTCAATGCAACGTGGTTGGATCAAGGAACTATTTGAAGTCCAGTCATCACAGTATTCTTTCCTGCTTACGATCCAGCGGAGGCGTATTTAGTTTCCTGGCTTATTTGACCTAACAAGCCAGATCTCTCATACTTAAATTACACTGAAGTGCAAGTACTGTACGTCGATCTAATTGTTTCAAGGATTACAGCCAAAGTTCCTGATCAAGAGCCCCATACATTTCCCTGTGTTCATAAAGAGACTGTGCAGGCGCAGACTGCCATTAACTTCAATGGAGAGAGGAGCTCCATTTGTACACAAGGTAGATCCGGCCCAAGGCATTTAGCCACTTGAGACAAACCACAAAATGGGGCTCCTCTCTGCCAGGGAAGAAGGGGTGAGTGAAGAAATAAGATCCCAGTAGATTCAAGTTAGAAGAAAAGAAATTCTGACTCAATATTAGGAAGAACTTTCTGACAGTAAGAGCTGTTCAGCAGTGGAATGGACTGCCTTGGAAGGTGATGGACTCTCCTTCGTTGGAGGTTTTGAAACAGGGTGGGTGCCCATTTGTCTTTTTTTCCTTTTTTTAAGCTGTGATTCCTGCATTGCCAGGGGTTGGACTAGATGACCCTTCCATCTCTACCATTGAACAGAATTGAGTTCCTATAAGCTGGAATGGCATTCTTAAGATGAGTGCTTCTAAATAACATGCAAGCTGAAAAGGCCGTGGAGGAGAACTTAGCTATGTTATAAGTGGGATAGTGTGCATAGATATACATTTAAAAGTACTCAGCTTTGATCGTATAACAATATATACTGCTAGCTATTCTTACAAATGCACACACCTATATGAAATTGAATTATATGCCTGGAGTGTGTGTGTCTGAGATCTGTTTTTGGGTCATCATCTAACTCTTTGTGATGCACATTCTAAATTAGGCAAGAGGGATGCACCTTTCAAATGCAGATCATGTTTGCCTTTAGAAGAGCAATGAGAACACTTGCCACTTTCAGAACATTTATGTGCTAGAAGTACTGTTAGCAGAAGAGCAGTTTAGATAAATTCAAGACTTTTTTTTTTTTGCTGATCACAAACATTAAGCTTCACACCTGAAGCCCTCAACCCCCTGCTGTGCTCTAATCCTAGCATCATTCACTGCTAGAGACTCAAAGCGCTGTGCCACTGCTCTCAAACATTTGATTGCCCTTCGTTTGAATGCCACCACCTGCAAAAATGCGTTTTTTTATTCCCTTTTGAGCCTCTCGAGGAGGAAGTAAAAAATGATAATTCATGGCAAACATTAATTAATTGTTTACAAGATGATCTTTTCTTTTTCTAACTTATGTTCGGGAGACATATTGAGCGGCGAGATCCTACTCTTCATGTCAGGGTTTGTCAAGAGGCCTCCGTTGTTGTTTATCGCTCAAGCATAGGATAGACTGGAGGTCATTGTTTCTTCAGCTCAAGTAGCCTGTCTGGCTCTTGTTTGGAGAATGGAAGCGACATGCATGATTTCCCCTTTGCAAAAAGAACTACCGGGTCTAGGAAGGAACAGGGGATTTAACAGTGTAAATAAACATTTCCCTCCACCTTCTGCTCTGTGTGATTTTTTAAAAAGGTCAAGAGGCACCGTTGCTGTATTTTAAAAGCCTCAAATTATGTTTTAAGAAACATATCACTAAACTCACAGAAACCTGATCAGAACTGTTAAGGAGCTGCTGTGATTGTATTCGCCCTTGAGTTCAGCAACCATGAGAAGACCCACCAGAAGATGCTAAGGCAATTAAATCTGTTTGGAGTTTTCTAGAAATCACTGGGGTTTGCTGCCTGGCAACTGTCAGTAAGCTCAAGAGTCCAGATTTGTAAGCTTGGTCACACCAACCTTGGTCACACACAACCATGTTTCCCACAGATCAGGTAACTTCCAGCAACTGAAATGTTAATTTGCCAGGTTCAACAAATTAATTTCAGTAATCAGTATAGCTTGGGGCAAATGTTTGGAATTAGGATCTTACAAATGAGACCTGCAATGATATGTCACAGTGTTAGGTGTTCAACTGTGCCTTCTTTGGCAACAGCCTATTCCATCTCTACCACACAATTTCCCTACTCCCCCACAAACCCAGTTCTCATCAGAATGTGGGCTTTGGAGTTAATTTTTTTGTACCACATAGTATTTTTCCCTTTAAAAAAATTGCCCTCCTTTGTAAAACTTAAGTTCGCCAAAGCTTGTTATACCTGTCTTATGTGTCTCTCCTTTGGCTTCATAGCCATCACCTGAGTTCAGTATTAGTGGCACTGTGGTCTAAACCACTCAGCCTCTTGGGATTGCTGATCGGAAGGTTGGTGGTTAGAATCCCTGCGACGGAGTGAGCTCCCATTGCTCTGTCCCAGCTTTTGCCAACCTAACAGTGCAAGTATGCCAGTGCAAGTAGATAAATAGGCACCACTGCAGCAGGAAGGTAAATTGTGTTTCCGTGTGCTCTGGCACTTGTCACAGTCCTCCATGCACCGGTAGTGGTTTAGTCATGCTGGCCACATGACCCAGAAAGCTATCTGTGGAAATGCCGGCTCCCTTGGCCTGAAAGCAAGATGAGCACCGTACCCCATAGTCATCTTTGACTGGACTTAGCCCTCAAGGGGTCCTTTTATTAGTATATACAAGTGGGGGCCCTGCAATAAAATGTTACTGTGTCCTAGCCACTCCCTTCCGCCCTCTCCCCCAGTTCTGCTTGCCCCTTCTTGCAAGAACCAGTCAGAATTCTGTGCTCACTAAACAAACACACAGTCCTCTCTTCATTGGACTTTGTCATCTCCTCCATTTTATTTTATGTTTTCCTTTGGAGGTGATGTGATGGGATAGGCTTGTGCCCAAATCTAGCTACATTAAAATATTTCATTGTATGGGGCAGCTCTCCCTTCTGTCACTAGCCTTTCTGTAACTACTTCTTCTTGCCCATGGCCAAACCAAGACATTTTGGCACCTGAGACGAACCGCAGCTCCCTCCACCAACGAAGAAAGGGTGAATGAAGATCTACACCAGCAGACCCCTCAAGTGTCCCGATTTATTCGGGACATCACGGTTTGGCAATCTCAAATGCTCCAATTCTGATCCCTCGCACTGGTCGCACCAGAGCAACGAAACAGGACCCAAAAACGGAAGGAAAACTTACCTTGACCTCCTCTTCCAGTGGTTTGTCTACAGTGCCAGAGGAGGAGGAGGCAGTTCTGGTCATCAGAAGATGCAGTGTAGGCTAGCAGGCCTTTTGGCAGACTACACCAGGCCACTCGCATCTCTGGAGAAGCAGGTGTCTGGTGCGGCCTACTGCATGAGGAGAAGCAACGCAGTCTGTGAAAGGCTTCACTGGCCTCTGCTATGTCTCCTGACGCTCCCGAGGAGTAGGAAGACTGCTCAAGGGGAGGGGGCAAGCAGGCAGGCGAGGGGCGGTGTGTGTGTGCCCCGAATTGCCCTCCCAAAATGTTGGCGGGTATGAACCAGGAACAAGGGTAACAAAGATCTACATCGGCTGGGAGTAGACCAGCACCACCTCCTATTCGCCAAGAGGTTGCTGCACAGTTGGTCGAACTGCAATTCCTTGGAGCCCCGATCTGCTACCCCTATGGATCCTGCCACCTGAGGGGGTCACCTCACCTTGCTTTTGGGTGGGCCGGCCCTGTTCCTGCCTATCACAGCCTCTGTCTAGCAAGCCCTGCAGACTGCTTCCCAAAGCCTGTTCTTCTGTGCAGTGATTCATGTCTTGTCTCCTCCCTCCTTTTTCTCTTTCCTTGTTTCCTTTTGTCCGGCCCTTCTTTTCTTAGCTCTGTTCAGCAGGCCCAGTTCAAGACACTTTCTTGCTTGAGTGAAGGACAAAATGGTGCCCCCCCCCCCAAGGCCCATACAGAAGGCAATCAGATTGGCAATTGAATCTTACTCCAATACTGGTGAAAGGATAGGATCTTAAAATGCACTTGAGGGCAGCAGGCTAGCATAGGAGGTACAGGTCAGACCACATGGCACTCACGGATCTGTCCACTCCCCGCACCTCAGCATCGTAAACCACTGTGATTTTATAATACAGTAGTATATAATGCAAGTAGCTTAATAGGTACTGCTCCGGGGGGAAGGTAAACGGTGTTTCTGTGCGCTGCTCTGGTGTCGATGTTCCGTTGCACCAGAAGCAGCTTAGTGACCCGGAAAAACTGTCTGCAGAGCGGACAAACGCCGGCTCCCTCGGCCAGTAAAGCGAGATGAGTGCCGCAACCCCAGTCGTTCGCGACTGGACTTAACTGTCAGGGGTCGCTCTATCGTTACCTTTACTTATATAAATTTTTTTATACATAAACAAATAAACCTGCTCTCTGAGGCAACTACCGGTACTTCACTCTGCTTCACCACAGGGCTGTCCCTGGTGTTCAGCAATACTCCTCCCAGTCCTGGTAAATCAAATCAGTTTTACTATAGTTTTGCTGTAGGTGGTCTGAGCTAGACCAGTGTTTCCCAACCGGTGTTCCGCGGCACACGAGTGTGCCGTGAGACACCGGCTGGTGTGCCGCGAGATGCCTGGAGGGAGGCGGGCAAGTCGGGCGGCGAGAGGCGGGGCGGCGGCGGCGAGGAGAGGCCGCGCCTCCTGCTGCTGCCTGGCGCTCCTCCTCGCAGCCGGCAGCGCTGCCTGGGCGCCTCTGCGCGACTCTGCCTCGCTGGGTTTGGTCTCCCAGCAGACGGGTCACACGCGCACCTCCCTCCCTCCCTCAGCCTGCGCGGAGGGAGAGCCAGAGAGAGGCATCGCTCCTGCGCGGCGGGAGAGGGAGCAGCCGGAGCGATGCCCCAAACGAAGGCATGGGACCGGAGGGGAAATCCTCCCGGCGTGACGCTGCGCGCTGACGTCACGGGGCGGGGCTTTAATGGTGGTGTGCCGCGAGATTTTTTTTCAGTAAAGAGGTGTGCCGTTGCCCAAAAACGTTTGGGAAACACTGAGCTAGACCAAGGGCATGTTGAAAGAGGCACACAGCAAAATATATGCATTTTTGTTAAATACACATTGATCAGGCTGCACTGTAGACCAGGGGGTGGGGAACTTTATTCAGCCTGAGGGAGCCATTCCCTCATGAACAGCCTTCTGAGGGACACTTACAAATGGTAGGCAGGGCCAGAGTGGGCAGAACAAAAGATGTGACTCTTACCTTTGCATAGCTGGCAACTTCTATTGATGCAGCTAAGAATAGTATTAACTCCATCTTCCATGTGGCAGCCCTTTATATATTTGAAGATGACTATCATATCTCCTCAGTCTCCTCTTTATCAGGCTAAACATAGCCAACTCCCTCAACTGTTCCTCATAAGGTTTGGGTTCCAGACCCTCAATCACCTTAGTCACCCTCCTCTGCACACGTTCCAGCTTGTCAATATTCTTAATTTGTGGTGCCCAGACACCGGACACAGTATTCCAGGTGTGGTCTGACTAATGCAGAATAAAGTGGGGCTCTTACTTCCCTTCACCTGGACACTATACTTCTGTGTCTGCAGCCTAGAATAGTGATAGCATTTTAAAATTTTGTTTTATTTTTTGCTGCTGCATCACACTCTTGACTCATGTTAAGCTTGTGGTCCACCAAGATCCCTAGATCCTTTTCATATGTACTACTGGTATGTCAGGTGTCTCCCATCTTATACTGGTGCAGCTGGTTCTTCCAGCCCATCATGTCCATTAATTTCAGTGGTTCTGCTCTAAGTCTTCTTCTTTGGCAATCACTCATAGCCGAGTAAGAGTCTTCCATAAACATGGTTTTAACAATGAGTCCGTAAGTGACTGTGGAGGCCAATTCTGGAACCACACGTCCTACCACAGTGAGGACATTGCTTTCCGTGCGGGAGTTGATCACGGTGTGGATTTGCCAAGCGTGCCTTCCTCTTAGCATGTTTCTCCCTTGCGTCCTGAGTTCAAGTGTCTTCAAAGCCCATGACACCTTTGGTAAAGGCTGCTCTCCAATTGGAGCGCTCGCAGGCCAGTGTTTCCCCGTTGTCGCTGTTTACACTACATTTTTAAAGATTTGTCTTGAGACAGTCTTTAAACCTCTTTTGTTGACCACCAGCATTACGCTTAGTTGGACACAACCCAATGTTTTAACTGTTCCAGTTTGCTCCTAGGGAAACCTCTGGCACTAAGCCATCAGGTGTGGCTTTATACAAGGTCTGGGATTGGTGCTGTATTTTAGCAGCTGATGGGCTCATGTTCGGCCACTTATAGGATGGCCACTTATATGAAACCACAAAAGAGGACAAAAGAGGACATCAAACTGCATATAATCTACATGTGCAAATTTCTGTGTACTGTTGCAAAATTAAAAAATAATTGCCGTAACTTAAATAGGCACATCCAATATACCTTATTTGGCCAGAAGAACTGTCGGTCTGTTGCCCAGGTACTAATCACTCATGAGGAACTTCAAAGCCCTTGCTATCTCTCCTTATGGATATTTCTCTTTAAAGTGGACTTGGACCAGAATGCCCTTCAAATAGAAGACTCCTTCAAACAGAGGATCTTTCTTCAAAAGTGTGTGTCCTGCTAGAAAATCAGGTGCTAACTTCAAGATTGGCTGTTGTAGAAATGTGCCATACTGTATTCTGCAATCTGCAGAGGGTATTCTCAGACTCAAGCAGTTTTGTTCTGGAAACGCTGTGCTGCATAAACAGTGTACAACAAACTGGAAGTTAGTAAGATCTAACTTCTAGGAAGCGTGTAGCCCTGCGGCTCCCAGAACAACTAAAGGTTTTCAGATTCCAAATTAGAAACCCTTCGATCAGGGCTCTAAGGCTAAAAATCAATTTCATATTTTCTGAGTTAATACTACGGCTTGCTCTTAACAGACATAGAGACTAATAAGGTATGCAGAAGGAGTAAAAAGCAGCACACAAAAAATTGAGGCCTTAGCCTTGGCGATGATCCAGCACAATGATGTTTCAACCAGATTTGAAAAAAAAAATCAATAACATCTGTGGTATAATGGTTAATTAAAGAAGCTCTTCAGCAGAGCTCAAGATGAGAGGCCCGGCCTGCAATTCAGGCAGCTGAAGCTTGATTATCAGGAAAGAATGCTTTTTAGCTATGAGTGGATAGGCCAAAAGCTGCAATGTGTAGAAATGGGGAGAGAAACTGCTTTTATTTTAACTTTCTTTAAGTAATCAATACATGGTTTTCACCTGCATTAGGAGCCAAACCCCACTCCCAAACTTCATCAAGAATGAAAGAGTGTCCTCCAGACAGTCGACAAAAAGCAACTGGGAAATGTGCTATTTGGGCCCGTTTTCTTTTAAAATCACGAAAGCCATGTCTATCCTGCCACTTTCCATCTGTAGATGAACTCTATGGTTGCCACCTCTCGCACAACTGTTTGTGAGTGTGTGCACCTCATGCAGTGAGACCACCGATGTGCCCACTTCATTTTACCAGGGCAACATTTGAAGCACCACTTTATTTTGGAGAATACTTTTGTTGAGGAGAGTTATGCTTTTTCATGTGGTATACAGTGGTACCTCGGGTTAAGAACTTAATTCGTTCTGGAGGGCCGTTCTTAACCTGAAACTGTTCTTAACCTGAGGTACCACTTTAGCTAATGGGGCCTCCCACTGCCGCTGTGCCGCCACGGTGCGATTTCTGTTCTCATCCTGAAGCAGTGGTGTAGCGTGGGGGGTGCAGGGGGGCTGGCCGCACCGGGCGCAACATCTGGGGGTTAGGGTTAGGGGGCGCAAATCCACGGGTTAGGGGGCGCAAATTACTTGCCTTGCCCCGGGTGCTGACAACCCACGCTACGCCACTGTCCTGAAGCAAAGTTCTTAACCTGAGGTAATATTTCTGTGTTAGCAAAGTCTGTAACCTGAAGCGTCTGTAACCCGAAGTACCACTGTATAATTTGCTGGTGTTGGCTGTCTTCCTCTTTCTTGCTCCTTATTGTTGCATATGGTGGGGCAAGGGGTTGTTTGCTATTATTCATTTCTCAGGAAGGGGGAAATGTGAGATCAAGACTCCTATGAGAGACGGACTTGAAGGACCAACTAGAAACACAGGTAAAGGGGTGTGACCAACAGCAGAGAGAGAACAACAGAGAAGGTTAACTAAGGATGCATACAGACAATAAATTTAAGTCACATTCAAAACTCACTCAAAGAATTCTGAGCATTGCAGACCTTCCAAGTGTCCTTATTTTCCAGAGGCAGTCCCAGATTTACAGAAGCTGTCTTGGTTTCTGATTTGATCCTGGAATTATGGGACATTAGTATCCAAAATGCAAAAATAGTTTATTGCAAGGGCTGTAGAACTCTATGACATAATACACTCTGTTGCAAGTATGGCAGCTGAACAGTCTTAATAGTTGGAGTAGCAGGTATGTTGTGTTGTGCTGCTGTCCACCTCAGAGTTGTTTAGCCTGTAACAGTTTAATCTATGTCAGATGTTTAAGCAATTTAAGTATCACTCACCTGCATTCTACATTTAATCTTCAACTGCAAGTACACTAAGTAAAAGTTATTTGTTCTTTAAACTTTAAAAGAGAGTGTCTTATGCAATTTTTATAGGAGGGAAAAGAGAACTAATTAAAGAATCAAATGACTGGGGTTGACTTCAGCTTACTTTGTAAATTGGGACTGGTGTCTAATTCCTACAGGACAGGAGGAGTGTCCCCCTTTTCCTTAGGAGTCCCTATTTTCATTGAAGAAATGTTGGAGGGTATGGAGTTATGCGACTCCCAAACCAAGGAGAGAAGATACCTGAAGGCAGCCCTGCATCAGGAAAAAAAAAATTATGTTTAACTTTGTTATGTTTTTATATATGTTGGAAGCCACCCAGAGTGGCTGGGGCAACCCAGTCAGATGGGTGGGGTATTATTATTATTATTATTATTATTGGAATAGGACATCCCTATTTTCATCAGATAAATGTTGCAGGGTATGGCATCCTAGTTTACCCTCACAGAGGTACAAATCCCAACACCCCTTAACAAACTACATTGCCCAGAATTCTTTGAGGGTGGAAATGTGTTTCGAATGTGCTTTAAAAAGGTAGCCTTAGATGGAGTACTCTTATCTTAAAGTGCAATGAAGTGTTTTTGTTAACATACAACTGTTTCCAGAATTGCTTCCTAATACAAGGGAAATTACTGAGCTCCTCCAGATGACCTGTTTATTCAGCATTTATCCTGATTTGCTTGCATAAAGCTTGCATGGCAGTTAGGCTATGCCTGGACTTTACTGAGCATTCCCTCTGATTTGTTTATGGGGTAGTTATATGACAATGAGCATTTGCCCTGCATTCATTCTGATTTGCTTGCAGGGCGTTTACTTGCTTTTTCATCAATCATTCATCCACCCCACACTTGCCAATGCATTTATAAACTATAACAACTGTGTGTGTGTGTGTGTGTGTGTGTGTGTGTGTGTGTGTGTGGATTTGTTGTGCTAGGGCTTTAATTGTACAAACCTAAAGTTCCAGTATGCATTTGAATCCCTCCTGCAAGCTACTGGAGGTGCTCACAGAGACAATGGGCTCTTCTGTATAAAGCTGTTATTCTCCACCCACCAAGCACAATCTGTATAATAAATCAATCCATATAATCAGTGCTTTTTTTCACCTGGAGCATGCCGGAGCACAGTTCTGGTTCCCCTCAAGTGGGCGCCATTGTGGGCTGGCAGTCCCCTCGCCTGCTTCTTCCCTTTATGTTTTTATGGCATTCACACATTGTCTTCCTCATCCAAGTGTTAACACTAAATTCAGATTCTCCTCGTCATCACATAATATGAAAAGGGAAGAAAACACAATGCCATGTTGCAGTGCTCCGTGTGTGTTTATATGTAAATAAAGTAGATTAGCCAAAATGCTGAGTTGCTGAGGTCTGTCACGGAAGGTGCGCAAACTCTGCGGATCCCTAAGTGTGCCGGTGTCGGTTGGCATTGGTCACTGTGATGTTCGGGCTGAAGAAAGCTTAAGAAGCTCCCGAACGATCGACCAGGAGGGAGGGAACATGCCAGTTGAGCATGTGTCTCTGCAGGGTCCTACTCGAGTGTAGGCTGAACTCCTGACAAATAGGAGGCACTGCTGGTCTCCTCCCACCCTTGCTTTCTATGCAGATCTTCTGTCACCCCTTCTTCCCCGGCCAGGAGGAGGCACCATTTTGTGGCTTGCCTCAGGTGCCAGAATGCCCTGGCTGTATCAAAAATAAAAATAGGAAACATGCCCTCGAAGGTACAAGAGGCAAGAAAAGAAAGAGGGAAGGAAGCAGCAGCATTTCATACCAAATCCACCCCCATTATAATCCTCATGACAACCCTGTGAGGTAGGTTAAGTTGAGAGAGAGTGACTGACCCAAGGTCACTCAGTGAACATTTTGGTTGAATGGGGACTGGAACTCGGGTCTCTCCAGTCCTATTGTGACTCTTTAAACCATAACACAACACAGGCTCGCTGTATAAGAACCAGGCAGGCAGAAACAGAAGTGTAAGCAGGAGATGAAAAACAGGGGCTATTGGTCTTCTATTAAAAAGCCAAGACATTCAAGAAGAACCAGCATGATGTTTAGTCAGGGCAGCAATGCAGTCATGTGGCAGAAGAGAGGTGATGATGTCCTCCACCTCATTCATCTTGCAGACAATCTCCTATGTGAGCTGGACTCTCCACGGGAACAGCCAGTGGTGTGGGTGATAGACAGTTCTGCTTTCACGCTTATCATCATCATCGAGAAGGGGAAGGAATAATGTGAACATGGCCTCCATGCTGCCAGCTGTTCAACATGAAGGCTGCAGCTGTTGTGAGGATCTCAGCAGGGCAAAGGGAAGCTCCTCGCACCACTCTTTCACCAAGCTGTTTCTCCGCTCCTGGTGAATGTATGAAGCGCGGCTTAGTGTTTTCATTGTCAAACTGCACTGGCTATAAAGAAATAGGCCATTTTAGCTGATTACTCTGAGTCTTTGTTTATTTTTCTTTGCTGCTCTGAGAGCTGTACAAGAAGTTGGGTATCACATCCATGCTTTAAAAGAGCAGCGCACTTGTTCGCTGCACTGACAAGTCTCCTGCTGAGCTCTCATCTCTGGCAAAGTGCAACGATGTTGTACAAATGAACTACTTGTACAGTAGAGTCTGGGAATCTTTGAACAGTGACAGCAACAGGGCTCTCTAAGTGTCTCTGCTGAAAGGGAAGGCATTCCTAAAATTCACTTCCTGAAAAGGCTTTGCTGTTTGTCTGGGAAAAAAGCAAGCCACATATACCTCTCACAAGTTCACAGGGAGTTCACAAGTTCACAACCCTTATTCTTAAAGCACATGGGTCAATGTCTGTGACAAACAGAAGGAACTGTGCGCTCCTTTCTTTCAAGCTATCCATGCAAACCACGCCACACAATTGCCAGACCATCAAAGCCATGTTGGGATGTGGTTGGTCTAACCCAGGTTTTCTCTCCTGATGCCCCATTGCATCTTCTAGTCCTCCCGCTTTGCCTGGTTCTTGCTGAGTTTGCATGTGAATCTTTCACACCTAGGCAACAGTTTTGAAAAGGAAACAATTTTATACCAGTATTTGTGTGAACTCTTCCTTCACAAAGAGTTGTGCATATAATCATGCATGTTCGGTATGAGAAGGTTTCATGGGCAAAAGCAAAATGAATGCTAACCTAGCACTGAAGATGCCCGTGCCAAAAGCCATTTTCGTACATTATGGTGTGGTATGGACATGTTTGTTTTTAACATCACACCTGTGCCACAGCTTTTCAGCAATCACTGGTGCTGTTGTGGACACTTTTCTCTACACTTACCTCAGCCTGTAGCAGGCCTATAAGAGTTAAGAGCCGGGACCTTTTTCAGTAGACGAGAAAAGCCTCCACAGTTATTATTCCTTCATATCCTGAAAATGTGTTTTCTTATGTTGTTCCACACGTGTCTGTTGGGAAGCCTCTTGGAGGGGGGGGTGACATTGTGGGCTGTGCTTAACAAAATTCACAAGCCCCATCTCCAACCCCATATTTTATTCAAATCATAGACCCCTCTAGCCTTCTAAAGACAGGAGGCTGGAATAAAATTAAGAGGCAGATCTTTCCTGTGTATGAGCCCTGCTAATGACCTTGACATGCTAATGACCCCCTCATCTTCCCACATTGTCTCTGGGCTGATGCTCTCAATGACTTTGCCTAGGTAGCAAGCCTCATACCTCCAGAGCCCAAATTAATTTGTTCTTGAAGATCTTACATTCCTGCTTAAATCAGGTTATTCAGATAGCAGCACAGTCAAGCAAAACTCCAGCCTGAATTCTGTGCCACAAATGGAAACTCTGAAACACTGCCCGAGTGCTGTGCGTAAAACGTAAGAAGATCCCTTCTGGACCAGATCAGAGACCTAACTAGTTCAGCATCCTCTTTGCCACAGTGACCAAGCAGATGTCCATGGGAAGTCCACAAGCAGGACATGAGGTAAAATAATGGGATGGAAATAATGTGCTACATGAACAACTCAAGGCCCAATGCCACGGATTTGTTAGCATGATTTATAAAGCTCTCCAACAGGAAAATTGGGTTGCATCTAAAATGCTGAAGGCTTTTCATTTTAATTATGCTGTATATTAGCAGTGGACATATTCTCTGAGTGCGGATCATTTGGAAGCCCAAATGGCCAACATCCACAGACAAGAGGGAGGTATCAGCAGGTTTAAGGAAATCCCAGATTACTCTTTTTAACTAAACATCCCCACATACTACTGATAGAGATAGTAAAATGGTAAAACTATGGTGGTGGAATAGGAAATTGGGACAGAGTATTCTGGGAAAGGGCATGGCTGGTTGGCTGGCTGGGATCCTGCACAGGAGAACTCCACATGGCAATATTTTGTTGCAACAGGTCCTACCCAATTATCAACATCTTACTTTTTTACAAAATAAGACAACCGTTTCTATTTTCAAACAAGCATCAGATCTAAATTTGGTTTTGCAATCCTAATTTCAGAACTGTGCAAACCGTATTTTGACTAGTTGGGCACTGAGAGTCTTTCAGAATTGTGCAAATCACAATTGATCTTGCTGGGCACTGAGAGTTTGCCTCAGGATATGTTGGCAAAGAATTGCCACACATGAGAACAGGAAAGAGAATGTCAAACCAAAGCTCCTCTAGGTTTGTTCATGTAGCACCAAACCATGGTTTAGTGTGCTGCTGTTCTTTGCATGTCTGCTTTCCTTGCGTGTTTAGAATTTCTGTATTTTACCACAACCTTCTTAATATAACTGATGCATTTTTAATCTGCTTTGTACAAATGTTTGTGTGTTTTTCTGTTTCATGCATATTTTCATACATGGAGTTAATGGCATATTTTCAGTTTTAATTAGCAGTCCACTGGAGGTTTAAGGTAAGTAGTCATTAGGAACTAGGGAAATGTAATTGCTCCACCATCTGGTCAGCTGTAATATTTTATTACAATCATTTGATAAACAACATTATTGGTAAAATATTGAAGATGTTTCTCCTGAGACCTATTTTAATGGAAAGCTTGTTTGTTTCGACAGCCTTTGTCACATACATTCAGCACTCAAAGATTCGTAAACACTTTATTATTTTTACCCTGGAAAAATGGCAATACTGATGTTATAATTATATTTATATAGCAACCTATCACAAACAATTAATTTAAAGATTACAACAATCACACACATACGGTTCAACTTGAATAAAATATTTGGGCCCCAGGTAAACCCCGTCCTGCGTAATTGATCACAAGACACAGGGTACACAGACCATATGAATGGCAATGCCCATATGGTTTGGGGGGCTCCAACCCCCTCAACTATTTTATTGGGGGAGCTGAAGGGGCCCCAGCTCCTCGGAGTTATTGCATATAAAGCAATAAAATACTGATAAAAGAGAATCACAGGTTGGGAGGAAGCCTACATGAATACTAATGAGCAATGTTCACTGAGTTCAAGGAACTTTACTCACAGGCAATGGTGTATAGCAGAGAATTCCAAACTCTGTGTCGTGACACGTTAGTGTGTCAGCTGCAGTGTGTAGGTATGTCTAACAAATGCTTCCCACACACCTCCCGGGGCTGGAAAGGGATTAGTTTAACCTCCGATTTGCTACTAAAACAGAACTACTGCGTTGCGAAATAATGCAAGTCTGAAAAGTGTGCCACCAACATAAAAAGCCTGGAAAAGTCTGGTTTTTGCAACTCAAATAAAAATCAAGCGATGAAGCTTGCATAAATTTCACTTGAAGAAGAAGAAGAAGAAGAAGAGGAGGAGGAGGAGGAGTTTGGATTTGATATCCCGCCTTTCACTCCCTTTAAGGAGTCTCAAAGCGGCTAACATTCTCCTTTTCCTTCCTCCCCCACAACAAACACTCTGTGAGGTGAGTGGGGCTGAGAGACTTCAAAGAAGTGTGACTGGCCCAAGGTCACCCAGCAGCTGCATGTGGAGGAGCGGAGACGCGAACCCGGTTCCCCAGATTATGAGACTACCGCTCTTAACCACTACACCACACTGGCTCTCATATGGACTTCCTATAACAAGCACTCTGGGGTTAAAGTCCTATTCAATCACCTTTTTTAGAAGAGGAAGAGGAGGAAGAAGAAGGGGGGGGGAGGAGGTGGTGGTGGTGGTGGAGAAGGAGGAGACGACAATGATGACATGAGGGAGCCACAATTCGTTGGGCTGAGGCTGGCTTCTGGGAGGGACTGTCACTATAAATGCTCTACCTCAGCCATCTCACAATGTATCTAACCATTCTCCTGGAAGGAGACCCAGAAGAGAGCTGATATTCAGAGCCATTCTGCCTCTGATTCTGGAGGTAGCATGTAGACATCATTACTAGTAGCCATTCATAACCTAAAGCTATCCAAGTTGGTGATCATCGCCAGTGTTCACATCCTTAGCAAATGTCCTTTTTGCTACTTCAGGCTACATCTCCCTTTTGTTTCTTCAAATCATTGAGAGTAATTAGTAATTATTAAGGCGCTGATTAGGACATTTCCCCCTTCTTTGGTCACCTGGGTTTCTGCAAATCCTTTTATCTCATCCAGATCACTAATCCCTTTCAATCAAGGTAGACACACCATTAAATTCTGCTGATGTAGGTACCGTGGCACGAACCTGTATTGTAAGTCTGTCCAGTAGAGGGCAAACTCATTCACTCTCACTCTCTGTGAGAGAAAAGGGAGAGGGGGGAAGAGAGAGATCATTATAATAAGGTTCTTACAGTTTTGCAGAGCAGTCTCATGCAGATTTCCACAATTACCTGCAGGATTTTGATGACTGTAAATCACTCACCACAGGCTAGCAAATGGTGAGGGGTTTTTTTTAAAAAAAGCTATCCTCATTGTATAAAATAGCTTTGCATTTGGAAAATTACTTGAACATTCCATTTTTATTCCACATATGAAGCCAAAGTCACCTTAAATAATCCTATTTCCCCCCATTTGTCTCCATTTGGAGATTATTTCTTTGCCCATCTTATTTTGTACAATGTACAAATGCGTCACGACTGATTATGTGTTTTAAGCTATTGGGAAACGATTCAGAATTCCAAATTGCTGTTTCATTGTATCAAACTTTACCTAAGATTTCTGTGTATATTCTGAAAGAAATATCCATATTTTTACACCATGCTAGCAATAAAATGCTGCTCTTTTAATGGCCTAAATCTAGGCCATCTTGTTCAATGGCATTCCCGTCTTTGACAATAAATGGATGCAGTGCTCATCCTCAAAACTCCTATACTTCTTGGAAGAATACTCACTAATTGTTACAATTCATCTAAAGGAATAAATTCTAGACTATTATTTTGAGGCTGCCATTATTTAGATTAATTTGAGCATAGCAAAGTCTGGCATACAGTTCTTGAGTGAATGTATCAGAGTTTTTGAAAAAGTCCTTGCCCCAACAGGTGTAACAACCAAAATTCAAGATGGTTTTTCACTGACCATTAATACTATACTACTTTTGTTGATACCAGTGGAGCTATACCACTATACCAATGATGACTGCTTAGCCATTTTGTTTAAAGGGTCTGCTACTGTCTTAAACATGAAGGATTATTTTCATTGCTTTTTGCCTCAGTATCACGAGGGCTGAAAGGGTGAGGAGATCCAACTGATTTACTTGTTTGGGAAAACAATTTCCCTTGAAAAACAATTTTACTTGAAATGTGATGGGAATCGAAGATGTTGGCTAGGATTTTGAGATCATGTTTGGGGAAGGAGGCAATATTACTCCTACTGATTTCCTGCTTGGGAAGATTAGGGACTCAGCTACATTAGTAAAGAAAAAGCCTTTTAAATGTGTTATAATACTGTGACACCAGATGGCGCAGTGGAGTTCCATTTTTCGCCAATGTGATTTCCCATTATGAGGTTTACAACGCATTTTGCTGAAACACTTTTTTGATGTGTCTAGATCCAGCCTAGGAGACACTCCAGAATAATGTTCTGGTGGTGTGGGAGACTGCAGGGAAAAGGAGAATCAATGAAAAAAAAACACGATTCCTCTCTTCTGCCAATGAAAGCCTCCACTAGATCAAAGGCCTCTGCACCCCTAGTTCTAATACTATTATTATTATTATTATTATACCTGAAGGAATGTCTCCACCCCCATCATTGAGCTTGGACACTGAGATCCAGCCCTGAGGGCCTTCTGGCGATTCCCACACTGTGAGAAGTAAAGCTACAGGGAATCAGGCAGAGGGCCTTCTTAGTAGCTGCACCCTCCCTGTGGAATGCCCTCCCATCAGATGTCAAGGAGATGAGTGTGTGTGTGTGTGTATATATATATATATATATATATATATATATATATATATATATATCTTTTAGGAGACATCAGAAAGCAGTCCTGTATAGGGAAGCTTTTTAAGGTTTAATGTTTAATGTTTTACTATGTTTTTATATATGTTGGAAGCTACCCGGAGTGGCTGGGGCAACCCTGCCAGATGGGTGGGGTACAAATAAATTGTTGTTGTTAATTTTGCGAGAGTATAAACTGTTGTCAGTTCTTTAGAGCTGGTCCAAAATAAAAAGGAGTATGGTGTACATCATTTCAGGAACTTTAGGGAGTTGAAAGTCCTTAACATCAGAGGGAATCAAAAAAGGAAAGAAAGCAGAAAGAGAAAGTCCTCCTGAGCTTTACTGGGTGAGCATTGCTGAAAGACAGTGCTGCCATGTTTTCTTCTAATCCAATAAGATCATCATCACCACCTGTTTAAACAAGATTTTAAAGAAAAAGGATTTCATGAAAATGAATCGAAGTTTGAATTAGAGATATTGAATAATGACTTGACTAAAATTGACTAAAATGTATAAATTGCTGCTTAAATGGCATTTGAAAGATGAGGAGGTTAAGTCGGTTATCATTCATTGGGCCAAAGACCTTGGGTATAATATACAGCTGAGTGACTGGGTAAAATTATGGAAAGAAGGTTTAAAATTTACTGCATGTAATGCATTAAAAGAGAATGTGATGAAAATGATGTATAGAGGGTATATCACACCGGTTAAATTAGCAAAAATATATAAAACTAGTAATAAATGTTGGAAATGTAAGGAAAAAGAAGGAACATTTTATCACATGTGGTGGGAATGCAAAAAGGTGAAATGCTTCTGGGAGATGATATATAATGAAATGAAAAAAATGTTGAAATATACATTTGTAAAGAAACCAGAAGCATTTCTCTTGGGTATGGTTGGAAATGATATAAATAGAAAGGAAAGTAAGCTTTTTTCATATGCAGTAACAGCAGCAAGAATACTATTGGCCCAAAAATGGAAGCAAGAAGAAGTACCAACGGTGGGAGAATGGAGGATGAAATTAATGGACTACGCAGAACTTGACAAACTAACAGGAAGGATCCGAAACTGGCAAGACCAGAAGTTTACCGAAGACTGGAGCAAATTTACGGATTATTTGAAGAGTATTTATGATGACCAGACGACGTTTGTAGGTTTCTAAGAAGTTCTGTGAGGAGTATGAATGGAAATATTGTTAAAATGGAAAAGGAGAGAAGGTAGGTTAAGAGATATAAAGACAGTATTAAGTTAGGAAATCCATAAGAAGTGATGTAAGACGGAGGATTATCAGAGGTGCTGATGGAAGTCCAACAAGACTGTATTTGTGATAATTTTGTGTGGTATGTTTTATAATTTTGTATGTTGAAAATTAAAAAAAAAATTTAAAAAACAACAACAAGATCATTATCACAACCATCATTTTATTTGTATACTGCCTTTCCACAGTTAAATCAATGCTCAAGGCGGCTTGCAATATGAAAAGATTTACATAGTTACAAACATAGCCGAGTAGTCATAAAAATAAACAAAACACATCAAAAACTACATATCCAAACTGAACAATTCCTGATAGGATTCCCTGCCCAAGGACATTAGGCAGGTGTCTTCACTATACAGTGGCACCTCTGGATGCGAATGGGATCCGTTCCAGAGCCCCGTTCGCATCCAGAAGCGAACGCAACCTGCGTCCGCGCATCTGCACGTCACGATTCGCTGCTTCTGTGCATGCACATGATGTCATCTTGACTGCGCATACGCGAGCGGCGAAACCCAGAAGTAACGTGCTCTATTACTTCCGGGTCGCCGCAGCGAGCAACCTGAAAATACTTATCCCGAAGCTACTTCAACCCAAGGTATGGCTGTAGTTTTTAATATGCCTGCTGAAAACATGTTTGCTTTAGCAAGCTTATCCAGACATATAGTTTAATTCCCCTGTGTCTCTTTTAAAAGATTTATTGGTTTCATCTTTGTTCTTAACAATGATGGTTCTCTGTATATTTTATATATGGTTGTTTTTATTGATGATGGTTTTACGTAGTGCTATTTTTCAAGAAGAAGAAAAAATAGCACTACGTAAAACCATGGCTTTCCCACTACTGGTTTTCCCAGTCGTGATGTATGGAAGTGAAAGCTGGACCATAAAGAAGGCTGATCACCGAAGAATTGATGCTTTTGAATTATGGTGCTGGAGGAGACTCTTGAGAGTCCCATGGACTACAAGAAGACCAAACCTATCCATTCTTAAGGAAATCAGCCCTGAGTGCTCACTGGAAGGACAGATCCTGAAGCTGAGGCTCCAATACTTTGGCCACTCCCCGGAAAAGACCCTGATGTTGGGAAAGATTGAGGGCACAAGGAAAAGGGGACGACAGAGTACGAGATGGTTGGATAGTGTTCTCGAAGCTACCAGCATGAGTTTGACCAAACTGCGGGAGGCAGTGGAAGACAGAAGTGCCTGGCGTGCTCTGGTCCATGGGGTCACGAAGAGTCGGACACGACTAAATGACTAAACAACAACAACAACAACAACAATTTTCTAGAGAAAGAGGTACTGGAACTCACCATGAACGCCTCCTTTCTCCTATACGGTGGAACCTCAGTTGTCAAACGCAATCCGTTCTGGAAGACTGTTTGACTTCCAAAACTTTCGACAACAGAAGCATTCACTTCCGGGTTGTCAGCATTCGAAAGCCAAAATGTTCAACTTCCGAAGCGTTCGACAACCAAGGTCCCACTGTAATGGCAATGGTGCCCACCCAAGAGCTCTGGTTTTATGTATCGTTGCTTTTAATTGGGCTGTGGATTTTAGCTGTGGTTGATCGAGGGAATGCTTTATTCAGAGAGTTTTTTGATCAAGTAATTTATAAATATTATAAATAAATAAATCTAATAGATAATATAAAAATTCATATTCCAACCAAAGTAGACATTCCCCTTAGTCTTAAAGAACTACTCTGTTTTCACCTGTTGTCCATATCATATCTAATTCTCTCCCCCCCCACACACACACTGTTTCCCCCCTCCAATTATGTTTTACTCCATTGTAGGATCCAAAGCCAATTAAAGACCATGTCCAGTTATCCCTGCCTTGATCACCCCCCCCCCAATCCTACCCTGTTCCCAAAAGAAATCTGATGGCTCCATCCCATCTTATTATTTACACTGGGTGACACCTGACACGTCTGTCCGTGTGCCCAGGAAATCTAGTTGCACCCTGTGACTTCTAGTTCATCTCCTTTACCCCTCCGGCCGCTGCATGCCCCTCCCCCAAATCTGCTCTGGAAGATACCACAACCCCTGAAAGCAGATTTGGGGGTTATGCAGAGGGCAGGAGAAGAAAGTTGTCCATTGCATGAACAATGTTCATGCTATGTTGCATCTCACCCATACTTGCAAAACTCAGACAAAGGGCACAGAAGCTGATGGATTTGCTAAGTTATGTGAGAAGTCAGACCAACTGTCAATCTTGTCAGTAATTGATGCTCAACAATTTCGACCCTCAAATCTAGTGTTCAATAAATGAGTGATTAAAGAGGCTGGTTTTAGAGACCTTTGCTCCTTGGACTGCCTTGGGTCCCAGCACAGAGTTATGGCTCAAACGCTGTATTTATGCCCAGGGAGTGTTACATTTCCACTTCCTCTGCTTTCTGGGTGCTTAAATTGCCCTATCTTTGCATCTTAACTCTGTAGTTATAAGACACTGAATATAAACAGCATGCAGGAAAGCTACCTTTGGAAATAGCCACCTTTATACAACTAGCCATGTGTGCAGGCCTTGAGAACAGGTTCATTTGCCTCCTGTCCTCACCTGGCCACGTTTGCATATTTCACATATTTATAAGGCTAAATAAAGTTACCTCATGACACCCATATTCTGTCTATTTCATATTTCACTTCAAAACCTCACCTCCCTCCTAAACCCTCTTTAGCACACTTGGAGTAGCAAAGCAAAATGAAAGGAATTTTCTATTTAAGTAGAGCACTGACATTCTGTTACACAATTCGATCTTCTCTGTATACCTGCTCTCAAAAACAGAAGACACAAAACAAAACAAAAAATGCTGAATGCATTGAGTCAGCAATGGCATAGGTGTCTGAATGCATCCTCACTGCCTCTATCACTCATCAGTGTAATTGTTGTCATGTTATTCCATTTTTTGATTAGTCTGGTCCGCCAATCTCCAAGCTTTTTTCTGGCCAAACGTTCTTCTGCTAGTTGCCATGGTGACTGGATTGTTAGAGAGGAGAAAAGCTCTGTTGTCTATCATTGTTCTGTTGTGTTTTAGGTAATGCAGGAGGCATCACGAGTGAAGTGGATGGACCTTTTTTGCTCGACATCGTTTCAGAGTATTGAAAATCTCACATAAAAAAAAGGAGCAAATAGGCCACAACCAAAGAAATAACTAAGTTCACTTTAAAAAGAAAGTGCATGTTATTGTAAAAGGGGTAACGTGGAAGTAAGAACACAGAGGCAGAATATTATATTTATCATGAGAACAATTGCTACAGTTTTGAGTGTGGGTATACAATACCAGCCATTTTGCAATTTAAATTTAATCTACCATTTCTTTACAAAAATGAAGGGAGAGGGACTATGGAGCTTTATCGCCAGTTGTTTGTTTTTGTCTTCGCTTTGTGTGAGGAATAAGAATCACACACAAAAGTAGACAATGATACGTATTTCCAGCTGAACTGTCACTCATCCAGAGGCACTGAGTTGCCCCCAAGATGGGTGTGTGTGTGTGTTTGGAACACATTGTGCACACATTGAGCACTTGCGTTGTGTGTGTGTAACGTCACACGAAAAGGTGAAGGCCGCATGCTCTGAAGGAGCTGACCACTTGACCTGCATCATGAATCACACATTTTGCGTGTGCAATGCACACAGGACCACCTGAAGATTGAGGGGGCCTGGACCCCTTAAAACAGATATTGAGCGGGCTGAGGTGCCTTCGGCCCCCAGAGTTGGTGGACCTACACTAATCTTAGAACTTGTTTCCATGGATAGGGGTCGTTTCTGGGCAGTTCCTTTTGCTGTCTGATTTTGGAAATTAATAAAAAGGTTGTCTTTTGTTACAGATTATTGCTCACATTTAAAGTACAGATCTAGAAACTTTCTGTCTTGGGTTTTTATTCTTCAGGCTATTCCAGTTGCAGATCAGCAACAATATGAAACTAAATGGGATGGCTGGGAAGAAATGAAGATGTGCATTGTTGTTTTTTTAATGCCTTTGAAAAGAATAGCAAAACAAAACAAAACGCTAAAAGGTTTTTTGAAAGGGTTGCCCGAATTTTTAGAAAAAAACTATTCACTGGTATAAAAAGCTTGTAGTAATAATATGGAACACACACACACTGTCTCCTTTTTAAAATACATTGGGTTGTGCCCCTCTGCTCATGGAACATTCTTTGCTCCAGTGTGGCTTCCATGAGTAGGAAAAGATATTTGTGAAAATTCACCCTTCCATCTGCAGTTCGCCAAAGTCTTGTCCAAAGTCTATTCCATTGACATAGGTCCAATTCATAACTAAAATCCTATTCCAATTGATGTTTTATATGGTCAAGTGAGCACACCAATGCACTGAGTAGAATTTTATAGATTGTGGATGCTATACCTGGGTCTTGTTCTGTGGATATTACAAGTCTTTCAAATGGGGCTAGTGGTCTTGTGGGTGCCTTACTGATTAGCCAAACAAATGTGGATTTGGTGAAGTAGCAGCCAAAGGGGCTGTAAGTTTCCAATCTGGTTCACATTTCTTTGTCTGATAGTGGTGTATTTCAGTTCTAAAAGTCACATAACTGGTATAGACCTTTTGCCCTCCATCTGGCCACAGCAAATAGTCACAAATTGTTGTGAAATAGTGGGTGGAAGGCAGTGGGGACAGTGCTGGAGTTAGAATTCCTTGCTTCTCTTTCCATGCATTAAGCATGGCTTGCGTGAATCTGTTTTGAACTTTTAGGCTGGTTCTAAATTTTTGCTTTAAGAAAGGGTATTCTAGGTTGGAATTCCCTCAGTTAGTTCTGTTTCCAATTGGACCCATTGTTTTGAGGCATCACCTAAAATAATAGGGATGTCTTACTTGGTTAGCAATAAAATGTAGTTCCACATTTAATAGGCCCCAGCCTCTTTCCACAGTGGGGAGATACAGAAGTTTGGCATTTATTCTGCGTCTTTTGCTGGGTCTTTATTTCCCCCCCCCCCTGCCACTTTTGTATCTGGCTGAGTGGGATCCAAATTAGAAGTGATTGGTGATTGGGATAAAAACAGCAGTTTGGGTAGGACCATCAATTGCTAATCTGTCCGGGAGAGTAAAATGGGTTTTCGCTCCCCCACCAATTTTGAAGACTTGTCTGCCATACAGGGGGATAGTTTTGTGAAATTGTAACCACTGTTATAATGCTTTTAACTGAAACTGTTTTTAGAATGTTTTAACTGTTTTAAAATGCAGGGTATTTTTGTTTTTTTTTTTTGTTGTTTTTATAAAAAAATATGTGTGTGTTTGTTGCCGGGACTCTTTTGGTAAGAAGACAGGATATAAATTTAACAAGTAAATAAATCTATTGGCAGAACTTTGGAGCTCTATTCCTGGTGTTGGGCTTATTTACAAAGCAAACAGAGGGCGGGGATACAATGTAGGCACTGAAATATATGCTGTTCACTCTTTTATAGTCTGCTTCACCCATAATTTAGAACTCTAAAATAGATCATGGTTTGCAGCCAGAATGAACCCAGTGGACCTTCCTGCCAAATAAATATGCATAAGATTGCACAGCCATTCACTCTAAATCCATAGCCTATTTCTCTTTTAAAGTTTCCCATACATAGCAAAGATTTGCTATGTATAAACAAAACAGGCACACTTTCACAAGACTGAAAGCTAGAGCACTTCTTTCCTTGGATTCAAAATGCCAACTATACTAAATATTCATCTTTGTCTCCTTGCCTACAACAGCCAAGGAATGAATCTCAGCCTCAAAATGATGCGCCATAGAGTAAGGTCCAGATTTCACTAAAAGCCAGAAGCTAAATTTCCTAGCCTGGATTGTAACCATCATCTTGCGCACATCCATTGAAAAATGGGGCCGAGTGTGTAACTCTTTAATGTGAGGCTGGTGCTGCCAAATCTAATGCTAGAGTTAGTTCTAACTAATTAGAACACTAATTAGTTCATTTCTGTTCACAGACATGCTCTTTTTCAAAGCCAATTAGTCCACCCCCTCCTTACTTCCTCTTCAAAAGCTCTGGATCCTGGGAAGCTATCCCATACATCAGGAGAAAGCAAAGGCCAATGGCAGACAAAGGAAAGAGACAAAAGGGATGTTCTAGCTATACATTTCTGTCCTGGCTGATTGAAGTAATTGGTCCCCATGAAGAAACGTTTGAACTGGCTTCCTAGTACCGGAGCACTCTTGAAGGCGGTCTTGTTAGAATGATTTTCGTACCCATTTAGAACTAGACAGTTTCAAATTCTGTTGACCTGGGAGCGTTTTCCAGTCAAAAGATAACATTAAAAGGAGAATATGAGTTCAGTGGGCAAGTGCTTCATTTCAATATGATTATTAGGTAGGGGTTAATTATAGATGACACCCCAAATGTTGGGATTGATTTCCCATTACCTATCCACAGGGTGGCTTTGGGTAGTAATCATATGCGTGTATGCAAGGAAGTACAAGGGAGCATGCTTCATGTATCTGAACATGTCATTAGGGTTTGAAACTTCTCCCCTATGTGCACTCATAATGCAGAAATGGCTCATCCATCTCCTCTCAGGGATGAAGCACAAGTCACTTATAGGAGATCTTACTCCCTTGAGCTTTCAACACTTATTTATTCATTTATTTTCATTTTTTATAAACTGCCCCTCATCCCTTGGAATCCCAGGGTGGTTTACAAAATTGTCATGGAAAAAATACATATATTGAAATGAACCCTAAAAATCTTCTCAAACACAGCAAAATTCCAAACACCACAGTGCCTTGCAACAGCAAACACCATACTAACTCCAGGACTTGAATGAGCCCTCCCAAAGATCTTAAGGAAAAGATTGACATAAAAAAGCTATCAATGAGGCAGACAACCAGAACTCCAATAGAGAGAGTTCCATAACTGGGGTGCCATCAGAGAAAAGGCCTTGCTCGTGCTACCGCACTAAAACAGAATGAATCTGCACAATTGTCAGCGTTAATGCATATTCTTCTTTCAGTTCATGTTAAGCTGCACAGTTCAGCATGGAGTGCTATTTATGTCAATGAGCCTCACGTGAACCTAACTATGCACTGGATTGCGCCCAACATCTGGAAAACTTTACATTTAAAAAGTAGCATCTATACAAACCTACCTGAAAGTAAGTCACATTACTCTGCATGGAACCTAACATCAGAATAGACCTGTATAAGGTTGAACTGTGAAAGACTCAGGATTTAATATGTGTGATAATAGTCTTTGTGGGGGGGGGGGCTCAAAACGCCCTGAGAAATCTGAGACTAGCTGGTATCATACGAGAATGAACAAAGACAAAATATTAGCAATAATATAGTAGTACTGTTTTAATGCTGCAATGCCTTTCCAATAAGTGAAGAACTTTTCTAAAAATAGAAATAAATGCAAGACAACCTTTCTGTGGTCTATTGAAAGAAATGCAGCAATTTCAAATAAAAAGAATATTTTTTTTTGTTTGGGTCCCCATGCCATGATTTTTGTTTGTTTTCACTGGGCACATTTTAGGGGCTCATCACCCTTGTAAAAGGTCCTCCTGCTGTTTGTCTTGATCTTCCTTGCAGCTGCTGAAGGGAAGGCAAACAAACCAGAATTAAGGTCATTCCTTAAATCCTTCAGAAAGGAAGGTGAGGACTAAATTATTGCTGAGAATTACATATAGGAAAACCCCAGGGTAAGATAACTTATTGTTCCTTATTTGCTAAGGCTCACAGCAGCACTGCATTTACATATTTGTAAAGGGATTACATTAGATCTTTTAGAGACAGCTTGGTATAACTGCTGGCTTTAATGTTTTCAAAGGTTGCTTTTGTGCAACCTGAATTCTTTAGTACTGGACAAAAAAGTTACTTGATTATGTCTGCCAAGTACTTTCTGAAGCACCATCTTAAGACAGCACCATATTACAGCTAAAGATGGCTAAGTCCATCCAATTTGGGTTTCTCTCACTTTTGCATTTTGACATTTCTGCAAAAGTTTGCAGATTTTTTTTTTATTTAAAAAACTGTACAAAACTCCCATACACATTTTTATCCACATTTTGCTTAATATGCTCATGTTGATGCAAATGTTGCCTAATATGTGGATTTTGCATGCAATTTCCCCCCAATAAAATAAATTTGTATGACTTTCATGAGTAAATACACCTTTGTGTATGCTTTCCCCTAATGTATTTTTTTTAAAAAAAAGCGTTTTTGCTTGATGAATGACATTGCATAATACAGAAAAGTGCAAATCTTGAAGCAGCATTTTGGTTTAGAAATTTCAAATTGGGTAGATTTGCTTTACAATATGAAATGAACACATTTCTTTCTTGTCCCTACCATTGAGACTTTGTCCGTTCCTGTACCAGCAACATATTTCCCCTCCACTCTCCCTCTCCTTACCCTATTTTTAAATTATTATAAAATATTAGCAAGAGATCTGTATACCTAGACATCTGGTATCTATATCTATATTTGTATCCCCCCCCCCAAAGGTTTTATGGCACTGTTTCTATCAGCATCTTGGGCTGTAGTTCTATTCACTCTCACCCAGAAGTTGGTCCCTTTAAACTTAATGGTATTTACTTCTTAACTGACAGGAACTGTAAGAAGATAAATGTATAAATCATGTGGCTTAAAAGTAGGTGCCTCCATTTTAAAAGTCCTAAAGCAGACTCATTCGCAAGAACAGCTTGAAGGCAAAATCTAGATTGCAGCAAGAAATTAATGAAGAAATGAAACTTTTGAGAAATGCTATGCAGACTAAGTGGAATTTCTGGCTAAATCTGGTAAATGTTCACCATAAGGAAGACATTGCGCACTGGAGATCAGAGCATCAGTGTTTTGCACAGTATTCAAAACCAGGGCCGTCTTAAGAATATCTGGCACTGTGGTGAAAAGATCCCTCCCATTTCCCAGAGTTGCTGACCTTTTTATGGCGCTGCCGGCAGCTCTTCAGGGTTGGAGGAGGCAGGCAGCAGCTGGAGGGCGGCTCCTCCAGTGGGGAAGAGGCAGAGGCTCCAGGCGTGGCGCTGCTTCAGCTAGGCGGGCAAGGGCGGCACCCAGCTTTCCCTGGCGCCCTCCAGAACTTGGCGCCCCGTGCCACTTGCCTCTATGGGCAAGACGCCCCTGTTCAAAACTCCCATTGTTCTAGGTGCATTTTGCGACAGGGAATTTCATTAATGCGGGCAGTTTTTGAGCTCTAGTACTGCGCCTAAGATTTCAGATTAAAACTGGAAGGAAAGGAGGACCTTTTTCTTCCTCCCCACTTCCGGCTACTCTCTGAAGACTGGAGAAGAGACCTTCTTAAAAATATTAGGGGGGTGAGCAGGGGAAGGACTAGACCATGTGAAAATGAACATCATATTTTACCTGAAGTTCATTCATTTTCAGCTTTGTATTCTTGTTATTAAAAAGCACGCCTAGACATTTCGTTGCTGCTCCTATAACCTAGGTTTAAGGTGCCCTTTAGCTCCTATCTTTCCTATCTTGGTTTCTAACACTGGTTCTGCTGTATTGTGCAGTGTGATTACAACGCATCTCAAGCACGTTAAAGGACAGTGTAGGCTGTCCGGTTGATGCAGTGCGTATTTAATTTCTTTGGATGTGTTTGAAGCTACAGTATAGTTCTGACAAAGAATATACAACTACTGATCTACTGTCTCCTCAATGTTTTATTATTATTATTATTATTATTATTATTTAAAAAAACCAACAACCCACAAGGTTTCCCCTTCGACCTGGGAAATATTCTCTGGCAGCTGTTCTATAAATAAAACATGGTAGCTTTTAGTGTAATTCTTAGTGTGAGAACATGCTCCTTTTAGAGCCAACAGTAATGCCACTTCACGAAGGGGATGCTTTCTGAAGAGAGGATCTTGCCGCTCCTTTCCACTTTAAAATCAAGTACATTGGTGCCACAGTATCCTCAGTCCCCAGGAGCCTGATGACTGCAAAGTGTGAGTGAGTCAGCTACAGAGCTCAGAGCTGGCAGTGCTCGTGGCCACCATCAAAACACCCGATGCTTGCAGGAATACCTCTTGTATTTCACAGGCTGGGTGAAAGGAACCAAAAGCCTCATCTGGAATCAAAATCTGGAACTGGACTCAGTTAATACATGAAAAGGGGAGGGTTTGGGTGGTTTTCTTAGGAGTAATCCCCAGAACTCTTCAATATCCAGAAAGACACTCAAAGGACTTTTTCAGTACTGTAGTCTATACCATTTACTGCAGGTTGGTTCCAATCCGTATCACCTCCTAATGGGTGCTGAATCCTGGAGAAATTAGGACCCAGTTGAGCCCAGGAGCCAGCTGACTGCCAGTTGTCTTTGGCTGGATCTAGACATATCAAAGAAGCGTTTCAGTTAAACACATTGTAAAGTTAAACAGGGAAATCCAGTAGGGGAAAATGGGACTCCCCATCACCATCTGGTGGCACAGTGTTATATTGCATATACAACGCATATAAATTGCTTTTTCCTTACCAATCTAGCTGAGTTCCAGAAGAGGAACTCAGCATGGATAGAATCTTCCTGCTTCACTCACAGGACGTAAGAGCACCATTTCTTCCTGTTGCGTCACCAGGTCTGAAGTTCAGAAGACCACATCTGATGTTTCAGCAGCCTAAACTGCCCATTACTAATACCCCTAATTGCTATTGTTCTTCTAGAGCATCTAATTTCAGCATGATTACTCTGCCCTCATTATCAGTAATCACATCAGACTCCCCATTCTTCACTTTGGGAGTACATTCTCAAGGTTACATACTATTTGAAGCATATCCAATGCACATTAAAGCATTTGACTCCCCCCAAAGGAACTTGAGAATGGTGGTTTCCCCTTCGCATAGCTACAATTCCCATCATCTTTAACAAATTACAGTTCCCAGGATTCTTAGGGCATTAAATGTGTGTTGTGTTTTTACTTGGGGTGGACATTTTCTCATTTCCCCTGATATCTGAAGTACAAAATCCTGTATCTCAATCCATCTGTTTTTATTATGGATGAATTATGACTAGACCACATTCACAGTCACTAATGCAGAGTACTTGTGGAGGGGCTCTAACTCAAGAGGAAAAGGTATACCTGATGGTGATGGTGATGATGCAGAAGGTCTCTGATTCAATCAGGTGATGGGCCTTGAGACCCTGGTGAGTCGCTTCCAGTCAGAATAGGTAACATGAAGTTAGATAAACAAGAAGTCTGGTCTGAATTTGGATTGTTTTATCCAGTCTTTGGGGGGGGCATTATACTTCTGTTGATGCAACCTAAAATTGCATTAACTCTGCTCATCACAGTGTTGATTCATGTTAAGCTGGTGCTCGAATAAGGCCCCTAGATCCTTTTTGCCTGTACTGCTGTCAAGACAGGTGTATTATTATTATTTATTAAATTTCTATACTGCTCTTCATCAAAGTATCACAGGGCAGTTTTCAATATAGAAACACAAAAATACATACCAAAGTAACAATAACTCTGTTGTGTGCAGTTTAAAATGCCATAGATTGCTTAATTAGCCAAAGGCCTGGGAGAAGAGAAATGTTATTGCCTGGTGCCTAAAGATATGCAACGAAGGTGCCAGGCAAGCCTCCCTGGGAAGAACATCCCACAAGCGGGGAGCCACCACAGAAAAGGCCTGTTCTTGTTGTATTGCCGCCCTCTGGACCTCTTGGGGAGGAGGCACATGAAGAAAGGCCCTCAGCTGATAATCACATGGTCTGGCTTGGTGCATATGGTACCCTATCCTAGATTTGTGCACCTGGTTATTCCTGCTTAAGTGTAGAACCTTACATTTGTCCGTATTGAAATTCATTTTGTTAGTTTTGGTCCATTTCTCCAATCCATTAAAGGCAGAGATCAGCAAACTTTTTCAGCAGGGGGCCGGTTCACTGTCCCTCAGACCTTGTGGGTGGCCGAACTATAATGGGGGGTGGGAGAACGAATTCCCATGCCCCACAAATAACCCAGAGGTGCATTTTAAATAAAAGCACACATTCTACTCATGTAAAAATACCCTGATTCCTGGACCATCTGCGGGCTGGATTTGGAAGGCGATTTGGCCATATCCGGCCCCCGGGCCTTAGTTTGCCTACCCATGCATTAAGGTCATCTTGAAACCTGATTCGATCTTTGCGGTATTAGCTCCCAGTTTGGTGTCATCTTCAAATCTGAGGAGCATCCCCTCTATTCCTTCATTCAAGTAATTTATAAAGATGTTGAGCAACACCTTGCCTTTATGGGGGATGGAAAGGAGTATGTGAGTGGGTATGGAAACTAGCTTACTGTTGATGTGAAACACTCAGAATTTTGGTTCGGGGCCCCAAAGGGTTCCTCTAGAGTCAGAGAAGATGGGTGATGTCCAACCAAGGAGAGAAAGAGGCAAGCAGCTTTTTAAAAGCAAAGATCCTTTATTCGGTTGCAACCAGGTTCCCTACACAAAGGTGACACAAGGTATGAGGATCCCCGCCCAAAGGTAAGTTCAGAATGTTATACAGTCACAATTGTGGGTGGTCTTATTTGTCACAGGTAAGGGGGAGGTACACGGGTGCAGGGTGCAAAAGGGAGGTTGGGTGCAAGATACAAGGGTGCAGATCCTATCTACATGAGTACTGTAATACCTAGAAATCCAGGAAGAGATGGCAAATGATATGGTAATCCGGTTTTTCTAGAATAACAATAGGGATGAGAGTTTTATCTAACAGCTGAATTCCTCTCCCCAAATGGATCTGGTCGTCTGGCACTTTATGGAAGAAGGAAGGGGAGCTGAGTGGAAGTGATTAGGGTGAGGCTAAAAATAACATTTATACTTTTATGGTTGCAATAAAGTGATGCCATCCGAATACATGGGTTCCAATTCTTATTTTCCTGGAAGTAGTTACAATAATGGAGAAACTGAACAAAGGCAAAAGGATACAAAGGGGTCAATTCCATTGCAATGATGCCAAATGTAACAATTGCATAAAGGTGACGGTAAGGATTCACATTTACAAGTAGTAAAGACACAATTACAAGGGGGGGGGGAGACTAGATACAATTTAAAACTACCTGGATACAATTATAAAAATACTTGGATACAATTACATAAGAATACTTAGATACAATTATAAAAATAAAGAAATTCAGGAAATAAGGTAATGGGCAGTGCAGGGAAGAACGAAAAATGCTTTATTGGATAGAAAGGCAAGAAGGGATTCAAAGGAGGCAAATAACAGAAGAAGCGAATTAAAAGGAGAGCAGAGTAAATGGCAAAATTGAGGAAAAGGTTTATATATCTCTTGGGCTGTCTTCATTTCATTTATTTGGTCTTGTTTTTCTGCTTCTTTAGCTATTTTTCTGCATTACTGTACAAAGGTTACAATTTACATTTATTGCTCTGCCCATTTTCCCCTCTGACTCCACCCTCCCCTGAAATGGAAGCAAAATTTATATTCCACGTTGCAGGGGCACAGAACCAATAACCTCCTGGGGATTGTTTTGCATGTGACTTCACACAACACTGGAACTGAAACCAGAGAAACACTTAGAACCAGGCCTTTTCTTCAGGTAGAACTTGCTGGAACTCAGGTGGGTGCCATTCGCCATTCTAAGAGAACGAGGGAGGTGTTCGTGGTACCTCTTTTTCTAGAAAAATAGCACTGCATGGAACAAGTGTAATATTCATAGAGAAAAAGCTTAGATAACTGAGGAAATGAAAACACGTTCAGCGGTGGTGGGTGGGGGCAAACCTTATTAGTCTCTTGAAGGGGATGTTTCTTACTGGCTAAATTCGGCAATGGCTCTAACATAAAGAAGGTATTATTCTCATGTCATGTCAATATTGACCAACTTTGCAAACAAGTGGCTTTGTACGGCCTTCTTTTTCCAACCAGCGTCTGCCTCAGATAGCTTTGTGTACTCTCCAGTCTCTTGTAGTGAGCCAGTGACTGATAGGGCAGCAGATCAAAGCTCTGATAGAGAGAGGCCGGGCAATTTGTGCATGAAAATTTGTCTTTAAAAAGTGATAAGAATACAAAAGGTGGCTTAACATACTTTCTCTGCAGTTTGAACTGCAAACAGTTGATTACTTTGGCAGCAGATACCGAAGTAGCTTCTGATGCCTCCAGTCTGTGGCAAGACAGAACGGAAGTCCAGAGATAAATGTAGAAAATGTCAAAATGGTCGGTTTAACCAGAACACATTTGGTCATGGTACATTTGTTTAATGAAGATGAACAAAACCTAATTTTGATATGCAAAGGTTGATAAGCAAACTCAGGACAGATATCTGTATTGTGAGGGGAGTGGCTTCTATGGGATAAAAACAGGGAAAATAATGATTTGGCCATGTGATTAACCATATGACAACTAGCCTACTTGTGATACAGATCCGATTATTGGCAACACACATCTTAGCTACATCAAGATTGGATTACTGCAATATGCTCTACTTCCATGGTTCCCAAAAGGTGTGGTGTGGCACGAGAGGATGGAAAGCGTGGTGGGTGGGAAGATTCAAGGACAAAGACACATTTAAATATTTCAGTTTAGTATAAAATTATTTTTGGAGGTGTTTTTTTTGCAGAATATGGATAAATATCTTTTCAAAATGAGAGCAAGAGCATCAAGTGATACTGAGGACAGTCCTTGTTGTGATCCAGAATCGCTGTTTTGTGCTAGAGAAAACTCATTTATAATTAAATTTTGGGAATGATTCATGATCTTAAGTAGCTGTGTTGTTTTATACTGTCTGGATGCCCCATGATGATATTATAAAGTAGCCGTGTCCTATGCTATAAATCAAGCACTGCTAGGAGTTGGTTCTTTTTGTTTTCCAATGTATTTCTTATCAATAAAACTTAACCTGTGTGGTGTAAACAAATTTTTATTCTGAAGGTGTTGCCCAGAAGAAAAAGTGTGAGGACCACTACTCAGCATTGGGCTGCCTTTGAGAATTCTACACAATCCTATCTTGTAATGCCTGCCAATTCATAGCATTAGTGATTACCCAGAAGCCCTAAATAGCTTGGAGCCAGGATACCTGGGAAATGGCCTCTTTGTGCATCTTTTTGGCTGCCCCATGGTTTCAGAGGGTGGAAGCACTGCTGATGACAAGTCAGTGCCTGTGCCAATATTGTGAAACAACTTGCCCCATGAAGCACTGGTAATTCTGTTCTGGCTATCTTTCTCCTGCTGGCAAAAACATTTTTGTTCTGGCATGGTTGAGGGAAGCTGCGGATTGGTGTTAGCAGCCAATCACCCTGAAAGTGACTGCCACAGAGCTGTGTATGTGTGTGAATATCCAGACTGGGAGGAATGGCATTCTTAGTTTCTTCTCAGAGCCCCATAACTGGCAGACTACATAGTTTCATTTCTTTGGAACTGCAACTCTCCTTTAATATTTTTTTTTTAAAATTGCGACAAGATCAATTTAATCAAAGGTCATTAGAAAATCAAAGATCATTAGAAAATATTAAACAATGACTTCAGTCTTCTAATCACTGGATCGAAGCACATAAATGTGCAAATGCAACTAAGTGACATGTGCATTTGGTACATATAGCTGATTTTAAAATTATTTCCCCCCTCATATTTACATGTCCAATCCAACCCTAGGTAACCAGTAAAACACAAATTCAGATTGCAATCCAGCTACAATGCATACCAAGCACAAAAGCTTTCTAATGATCTTTGATTAGTTCTTTATTAAATTCATCAACGGAGCAAAGAAAATTTAATAATCTTCACCATTTGTCATCTTTCTGATTAGAGTTTTGATTAGAACTTTAGGCTTTTATTTGCCTCCTTTCTATCCATTGCCATTATAACGCTGTTCCTTTCTTCCAATTTAATAGGTAGGATGGCAGAGCAGAAGAACATGTGCCTGATTGGTATTCATCTGGAAATGCACAAGTTAGACTAAAGCTAACAGCAGTTTATTCATCATACAGATAGCATTGGGGGTTGGGGTGGGGTGGACCTGAATATTGTTCCATTGTAGGTCCAGAGACTGCCTCCGATGACCTGCATGCTTGTTGCCCTCAGAACCAAGTGTGGCAACTTATTAAATTGACAAATGAGATCACAGTAATCACATTTCATGCTAAAATAGAGGTCCCCAACCTTTTTGGGCCATTGCACATATTTGGAATTTTGAGAAAGTGCTGTTGGGGCATAGCATTTCACAAAACAGTAGCCATGTGGTCGTGGCAAAATGCTCGCCACAATTAAAAGAGTAGAAAAGGACACCACAAAATGGTGTGGACATGGCCACACATCAATAGGGAGAAAGGCATCTAGATCAGCCAATTGGTGTCTCTCTGCTGATAGGGGCAAAAAGGGGACCTTCTTGTGGGAATGTTAAGGATAGTAGGAAAGGATATATTGAATATATATTTTCCTTCCTTCACTCATGCTAGTGAGTGATGTAGCAGAGCAAATTCACCTTAATAAAGCTGGAAGCTAGTTTGCAGATTCGTTTGAATCTCTTAGTTAAGATTATTTCTTGGTGTCCCCTTTAATCCCTCGTAAAAGAATAAAGAGACGAGAGTCTTCCTGGGTAAAGTAACAAAAAGTTTACTCACATTTCAGTTCATGATATGATCCCTGAAAGGCAGGCTTTACTTAGTGGTTACATAAAGAAAGAGACTGTGAGTTCATCTCAAAAGGAGACTGAACTCATGTGCTGCTGGCTGAGAGCCAGCAGACAGCAAAATTACATTGAGACAAAATGGCTGCAGAAAAGCAGCATGGCAGCAAAAGAACAGCAACAAGACAATAGCAGTATCAAGACGAACTAGACTGCGAGTGAGAAAATGGCTGCATGATTCGGCTCTTTTATGGAGTCTACCTTTAAAAATGGCTTGGGAACTTCAGTGACACAGAATCTTGCTGTGGGCTGGAAAGAACACATTATGGCAATTCCAGAATATCTTAACTGGTTACCAATTTACATCCAAGGGTCCAAAGTGCTATTTTTATAATCTTCAAACCCATATATGTCAGGGATTTTGAATATTTCAGAGAACACTCCTCCCCACCCCATAAGCCTCTTACAGGATTTTATGATCCACAGAGAGGGTCTCCACTTCAAATGTATCTTTCCTGGAGATGAGATCACTTTCTATTAGGAGCAGAGTCTTTTCAGTTGTAGCCCCAGACCTGTGAAATACATTATCTCTCTTAAGGCATTTGGTCTAATTTCAGAGACAATGGTACCAGACACTTGGGGTTAAATGAAGTGGTGCCATATTTATAGTTGTTTTGCTTTTGAATGGTTTTCTTTAAACATTTCATAATTTTGAATATGTTAAAGGGTTTACATTGTTATTGCATGAAAACTGTCTTGAGAACATTGATGCTAAAGGCAGTAAAGAGATGTGGCAAGTAAATAAATAAATTCTCTTGTTTTCAGGTGGTACTTATATAAGATCAGAATCTGCCTTTCCACTTGGATAAGTACCTTGTTCCATAAGGCCTTGACACAGTATAATACAATGTTTTATTCATTAAGTGGCAGGCATTAATAATGAGAGTACAGGAGTCTGGGATATTTCGTTATTTCTCCGATTCACTGTGTTATTTTTCAAAAGCAAAAGAATTTTTTTCTTGCATCTTGAAGTGATTGTGTTTAAATGCATGTAAATTGCAAGCTTTGAGGCAGGTTCTGTCTTCCAGTCAAAGGTCTTCAGCGCCTGAGAAATATATCAAGGAAACTCTTTTGTTTTTGAACTAGTATGAAAAATATCTAGAAATTTTTGGGGGGGACAGCTACCAGGCTCCACTATGCTGGGCACAGTGTCATTTGTGGAAGGATCCACATTGCGAATAGCAGAGCGCTGTTTTCCCTCAGTCCTTGCAAACGTGCAGGCACTGAACACACCAGGTCACTACAGTGAATGGGCGGTTTATGTCACCTCCGTAATCTGGATCCGACCAATTGCTCATCTAGTCCAGCACCCTCTTCTCACAGTGGCTGACTAGATGCCTGTGGGCAACCCACAAGCAGGTCAAAAACACAAGAGCACCCTCTCCTTCTGTAGTTCCCCACAACTGGAATTAGAAATATTACTGCCTCTGTATTCATACTTTCCACTTCACATGGCCAAAGAATGTGGAATCTGATTTATAGTCATACCTCATGTTGCGTTAGGTTCACATTGCGTCTTTTCGGCTTGCGAACGCGGCAAACCCGGAAGTGTACATTTCCGGGTTTTGCCGCACGTGCGTGTGCAGAAGCGTTCTGTGAGCTTTGCACATGCGCAGAAGCACTCTATTGCGCTCTACGCTTGCACAGAAGCGCCGCTCTAGTTGCGGACTTTTCGGGGTGCAAACGGCATCCCGGAACAGATCATGTCCACAACTAGAGGTACCACTGTTTTTTTTAAAATGAAGACCATAACAAGAGCTGTGCTTGATCAGACCAGAGTTCCTCTCTTATCTCCTGACAAACTCTCGCCAATGGGAGTAAGAAAGAACATAAGTATTTAGAGACATCCCTGCTGGATTATTCATGACCACTGAAATTTTGTTATATTTTTGTAACTTTTTTGGTGTTGCAAGCCACCTTGAGCATGGTTTAACTACAAGGAGGCGGGATGCAAATAGATGAAGATGGATCTGACCGATACAGTATTCTTAGACCTTGCATAATTGTATCTCTTTTAATTCAAAGATGTAGAACTCCATTTCTGCCTAGCGCCACATTTCCTTAGAGGTAATATGTCAGAGGCTGCAATGTGGGGGTGGGCGGGGCAATAGCCCCCAATGGGCAGGGCACATCTCTTCCCCACCCCCCTGCTTTCTCTTCCTCTCCTCCACCTGGTGGAGATCCAGAATGGATCACTCTTAGCAAAAATCTGAACTAATTGCTGGAAAGGACATGTTTTCACTTCCTCTTCCCGTTCCATCCGTTCCATCTTTCACACCATTTCCCTACCAGCCCTGCTCCTCCTGGGCTTCCTCCACCTGCATGGAATTATTATTATTAGACCAAGGGCCACATGAAATGAGTGTTACATTCCTGTTTTAATCGGATGTTTTACATGACTTTTCACAAGTAGCCACACCATCCAGGACAGGCTGAGGTGGAAATAAAAAAAGGAGAAATGATAACTGAATAAACAAACAAAGCTGGCTGATGGCTGAAAAGCCAGGGTGTAAAAATGTTGATAAGATCACATTAACAAATCAGAGTTTTACCCTTGCAAGCTGCATTTTATTTAAAAGTCCTTAATTAAATGGGGAAATAGGCTTGTGAGAGTGTAATGGGATTAATCATCTTGTTAGGCGGCGGCGGGGGGGAGTGGAGTATTGAAATAACTTCATGGTTGACATGGCCAGTTTTCAGATTTGCTCTGCTTTTCACAGACACTTATTGGAATGGGGGGGGGGTGTTAACCCCTCAGACATTGAGCTAATCGGTCCTCAAATGTCGGTTCATCTAGAAAAGTGGAATACGTATATGCTTGCCTTGACTGTCCACCTCTAGCATTTAGAGTGAGGGTAATGGCATTTAAAATGGTCATTTTTATACAAAAAAAACATTTTGCCATTTTAATGCATTGCTGATGGCTTTCATTCTCCCCACCCCACCCCGCCTTAATTCATACTTAATTATTCCCCTTTTGGAGAGCAGTTTAATGCCTGTTTCAAAATAAGACTGAGCACACCTGGATGTTGCTCTGTAGATCTCATCAGCTGGAGCTCTCACACACTATTCTGTCGCAGACAAAAGCTAAGGACCTGATTAATGATACAGCACTTTGTTTTCATGGAACAAGCAACCTCATAAGCTAGACTCGCTGCTCGTACCTTTCTCCATACTATGGCACTGTAAATTCAGCACCTTATGAGCCAGAGAACAATCCTAACGCTGAGATCATCACAACTTCATATAAATTACAGTGCTGTTTAAATAAAGTAGCTTTGCCTGATCTAGCTGCCATTTTCACATGTTGCTAGAGCAAGCATAGCTTTCTCCCCTCTACTGTGCAGATGTCCTTATGTATGATTCAGGCACAACACATTGGCACCAGAGTGCATGGGCTCCTCATTCACCACTTGGATTGTGTGTTGGTGTGATGCATCCACTTTGTTCAGGAGGTCATCTCATGGTGGATGGGAGGCTGCATGTTGGCTCATCACCATATGGGCACCCATGTGGGTTCTGGCAATCTTTCTTTGGCGATCCCTCATAGCCGAGTAAGATTGTCTTCCATAAACACGGTTTTAACAATGAGTCCATAAGTGACTGTGGAGGCCAGTTCTGGATCCACACATCCTCCCACAGTGGGGACACAGGTTTAGGGGCAGGAGTTGATCACGGTGTGGATTTGCCAAGCGTGCCTTCCTCTTAGCATGTTTCTCTCTTGCGTCCTGAGTTGGAGTGTCTTCAAAGCCCATGACACCTTTGGTAAAGGCTGTTCTCCAACTGGAGCGCTCGCAGGCCAGTGTTTCCCAGTTGTCAGTGTTTATACTACATTTTTAAAGATTTTCCTTGAGACAGTCTTTAAACCTCTTTTGTTGACCACCAGCACTACGCTTTCCATTTTTAAGTTTGGAATAGAGTAGTTGCTTTAGAAGACGATCATCAGGCATACGCACAACATGACCAGTCCAACGAAGTTGATGTTGAAGAATCATTGCTGATCTTTATACAAACTGGAACAACATATTAAACCTTAATCAAGAGAGCTGGCTGGCACAGAGTTTTCTTGTAATGGCTGGAACAGGGAAGAAGCCTGTCTGCCTGATTTTCAGACTCTAGAATAGGCATGGGGAAGCGGTGGGCCTGCAGATGTTGTTGGACTACAACTCCCAGCACCCCTCACCATTTGCCATGCTGCTTGTGGCTGAGTGGGTGTCCCACAACATCTGACAGGCCACAAGTTTACAATTTCTCCTTTAGGAATTATATGAACTGTGGTCTATCTGGCATGCAGGCCTCTGTGATGCCTCAGTGGAGCCGATTCCCTCCGCAGCTCGGAGGGAATCCGCCATTTCCAGATCGCGTCAACCCGGAAGTCCTTTCCTCCAACAATCTAACAGGGCTTTAGCTTCATTGCAGAAAGCTTTCCTTGCATACATGATGTCACAGGTCACTTGCTGGCACTACAAGTTTTTTGCTGCCTCTACCTGTAAGGGACACGGGTGGCGCTGTGGGTTAAACCACAGAGCCTAGGACTTGCTGATCAGAAGGTCGGCGGTTCAAATCCCTGTGATGGGGTGAGCTCCCATTGTTCGGTCCCTGCTCCTGCCAACCTAGCAGTTCGAAAGCACGTCAAAGTGCCAGTAGATAAATAGGTACCGCTCTGGCGGGAAGGTAAACGGCGTTTCCGTGCGCTGCTGTGGTTCGCCAGAAGCGGCTTTTCATGCTGGCCACATGACCTGGAAGCTGTACGCTGGCTCCCTCGGCCGATAAAGTGAGACGAGCGCCGCAACCCCAGAGTCGGTCACGACTGGACCTAATGTTCAGGGGTCCCTTTACCTTTACCTACCTGTCTTTATTGTGTATTTATTTTGAAGAGTTTGTTTTGATGTTTTATTGCTATATGAATTCAGTTATGTATATTCCTTTGTTGTTCCCTAGTATCAACATTGATGAAAGGTGGATTATACATATTTTTTTAAAAAAAAACACAAATAAAAACAAAGCACAATGGTTTTTTAACTAATGGTTTGGATACAGTGAAAGATTACATCATACCTGGTTGCAGAAATGAGTCTTTATTAAGAGAATATGCTGATGTCAGTTCAGCACAGGAGTTTTGCTCCATTCCTGGGGCATCTTCTTAAACAAGGACTTTTACTCATTTTAACCATCTACCTTTTTTATTAATGAGAATAGGTAGGTCTCTAGAGTAAATTGTCTCTCCCTTTCCTGAGCATTTGGTTGCTCAATTAACTATGTCTTAAATTAATCAGTGCACCAAAAAAAATAAAAAATGAATAGTAGTAGGACTAAACAATACTGAAAATTTGATTGTGTGTTATATATGGAATAGAGCTATTCAGTGAAATCTTCCAATTGTGATAACTCCTCTCTCCTGATTACAATTACTTCAAAGCTGTAGTGAAGGTATTGTAATATGCCTCTGAAACTGGCTGTTATTGTGCTTTAATTTTTTGTCCTATATGTCCTTATATAAATTTGCATTATGGTAATACCTAATCCAGAACAGTGAGACGCAACAACTATAACATGTGTGTGTGTGTTTGTGTGTATATTCATATATATATATATATATATATATATATATATATATATATATATATATATATGTAGGTTTTGGTGTCTTCGGGTGTCTTCCCGTGTAAGAGTTGGGGTGTCTAGGCGACGTTTCGACGAGGTCTCACTCGTCATCTTCAGGCTGGTGCTTTCGGCTTCTTGTTACTGTTATGTAACAAGAAGCCGAAAGCACCAGCCTGAAGATGACGAGTGAGACCTCGTCGAAACGTCGCCTAGACACCCCAACTCTTACACGGGAAGACACCCGAAGACACCAAAACCTACATTCCTGTACCCGTGAAAATCTACGAAAGCATATATATATATATATATATATATATATATATATATATATATATGAATTTATATACCACTCTTCATCAAATTGTCTCAGAGTATATCCACTTATGTAGCAGTAAGCCGCAAAGAACTCAGTGGGACTTACTTCTGAATACGCATGCATATGATTATGCTGTATTCATAATAATGCCAGACCACAAATTGGTGTGTGTATCTGTCTGTCTCTAACCCACTATTTACAGTCACATACACACCAGCAGGACAGTCCTGTGTGCATTTGCATACTGCAGCCTAACACAGACACAAAGATAGAGAGATAGGAGATAGAGATTGACATATTTAGAATTTAATAATAATAATAATAATAATAATAATAATAATAATAATAATAATAATAATTTTTATTTATATCCCGCCCTCCCCAGCCGAAGCCAGGCTCAGGGCGGCTAACAACAATAAAATAGTACAAGATTCTAAAAACATTTCAGTATAAAAATTAATTAAAATCAAATTGTTGGCAACCATCAAGCTAAAGTTCTGTGGAGATTGCCAAAGGAGGGAGTCAGGCTAAGGGAATGCAATATGCTTGACTGCCTTTGTTTCTTTCATTATTGTTACGATCCTATACACGCTTACAGTGGAATCCCACTGATTCCAATGTTGGACTTATTTCTGAGTAAACATGCATCATGCATCAGTGAAGCTACACTGATCAGGCATCAGTGAAGCTACAGTATTCAAATTATTTAACGCAATCGTAAAAATGCACCTACTCCAAAGGTGAGTTAAGGATTGTTGCTCAACTGTACTATTTCACTAACAGACGTATGGAAATACCGTATTTTTCGCACTATAGGACGCACTTTTTCCCCTCCAAAAATGAAGGGGAAATGTGTGTGCGTCCTATGGTGCGAATGCAGGCTTTTGCTGAAGCCTGGAGAGCGAGAGGGGTCCGTGCGCACCGACCCCTCTCACTCTCCAGGCTTCAGGAAGCTATCCCAAGTCTTGCAAGCCCGGCGGGATGTCCCGCGGGCTCGCAAGGCTTGCGGGCAGCAGCCTGCACCCAAAAGCTGGGGACAGCGGGGAGGTGCAGAGCCGCCACCCCGCTATTCCCCGACCTGATCTGGAGGCTGGGGGTGGGAGAAGCAAGCCTGCTTCTCCCCCCCACCATCCCCACAACCTCCAGATCAGGTCGGGGAATCGCGGGATGGCAGCGCTCTGCCATCCCGCTATTCCACGACCTGATCTGGAGGCTGGGGGTGGGAGAAGCAAGCCTGCTTCTCCCCCCCACCATCCCCACAACCTCCAGATCAGGTCGGGGAATCGCGGGATGGCAGCGGGAAGGCTTCCTCCTCCCCCAGCCCCGCAAGCTCCCAGAGCGATGCCAAAGCTGCGCGCAGCTTCGGCATGGCTCTGAGTCCTGTTCTGGGGGACAGGGAAGCTCGGGCTTCCCCGCCCCAGCCCCGCGCCTGGCGGGGGGGGATAAATTTTTTCCCCCTTTATTTCCCCCCCCCCAAATCTAGGTGCGTCCTATGGACCGGTGCGTCCAATAGTCCGAAAAATACGGTACTTGCAGAGACCAATATCTACCTGCCACTGATGATACTGATCCTGCGAGCCAATTCCTAACTTTTTAAAATAAATGCTCAAAACTAAAAAAATTGAGCAACCTGTTTACAATTTGAGCTGAGGTGTCTCAGCCGTCTCTTGCTTTGTAGTGTAGGGATGATCGCTGGGTCCGGAGCACACTCCCCACCTTGGGGTGCGGGGCACACTCCCCCTCACAGATAAAGCCACAGCTGTCTGAACATCATGCCCTCTATCTAACCTTTTGCAATCTCAGTAGTCTGCAGTGTCCTGTCTGTGACCTTTGTCTCTGAGATCTTTGTCTCCTTCGTCATACACTGTGCAAGGGGAAAGTGACGCAGTGGACAGGTGCCAAAATAACTTTGTACCACCCCACGATCTCGGGACTGGAAGATGTGTAAAGGTCACAGCCCAGAATGTATCTGCCTGAGTTTGCATATTGTGTCAAGAAAAGGAGCCTCCACAGTGCTGGCCGGCAGCTTGCTTGCAGCTCACCTGTGCACAGCTCACGTGCATTATCAACTCCTGCCTCATGTCCTTCACTTCATTGTAGAGTACATTTTTATTCTTTTCTCCTTCCAAAGGGCTCACAGCAGCAAGATTCTCTTCCCACCCACCTATTTTATCCTCACAACAACCTTGCAAAGTAGGTTAGAAAGATGGAGTGACTGGCCCAGGATCACTCAGTGAGCTTCTCCACTGGGCTTCAAGAGGACTTGATCCCGGTCTCTCATTTCCAAGCCCATTACACCACTCTTGAGCTTCATGATAATGCTCTGCATTATACTGCAAAGCAGTTTTGCAAATATATCCTTCTTATAACACTTTTCTGGGCGTAAGTTAAATCAAAATCAGATCAGTGAGCAAAAGAGAAAAAAGATGGTAGTCTTATTTAGGAGAGAGAAATTTGAATTAAGAAACTGAAAAGCTGTATAATGACATCACACATCTACTCCTTCCTTCAAAGTTAAACCCTTTCCAATTATAAAAGCCCATTTTACTTGTTTCAGGCTTTTGTATCGAAATATTTAAAAACTGCACTTAACTTATTCTTCATTTCTCAGATGGCTGATGCTGCCATTAACTTCGGCAGTCATATTATTAGAGAAATGGATTGTATTTCTTTGTAATCTTCTGCATGCATCTACAAATTGTGTTACTTTAAAGGTCAAGATAAGTCTTTTGTACCATAATGAGAGTAATGATGAATAATGGTACTTGTGTTCATAAATTAGGCCTTGTCCATAAACATCCTTTTACACAGATGCTCAGTGGAAATCTATTAAATATTAGCAGTCATCTGGGGAACTGGGTACAAAACAACCTTAAGGAGGCAGATTAATTGTAGGACTGTTTAGGTATCACAGTGAGGTTAATGCATCATGCTTTGCTGAAGCTGAATTGGGAGGGAATTTATTAGCTCAAAATGTTACACGAGAAAAGGTAAGTGGAGTTGTTGACATTAAATGTGAAGCCTAATCACCTAATAGTAAATATGGAATCATTCTATTTGTGATTACTTTATTGAAAGAGAATATTCCCATCTAGCTTTTTGCAAACCCGCTTAGAGACAAAACAAACATAATGCAGGCAACCTGTACTTGGGTCTCCCAGTGTTGCTGTTCTTTAAATATAAGCTGCTGGGAAAGGGGGTGCTTAACATAGCTGTCAACTTTTCCCTTTTCTTGCAAGGAATCCTATTCGGAATAAGGGAATTTCCCTTTTAAAAAGGGAAAAGTTGACAGCTATGGTTACGCCCCCCCCCTTTGAGCAATTTCTCCAATTTGTGCTCCATCGTGGCTGTTATTAGCCCTATAGGGGAGGTATAGAGGTAATTGTATCATTCCTCATTTTCTCTCCCCCCCCCCCAGTTTGTCAGAGGAGTCGATTTAAGTTTTGGAAAAGTCATGTGGGAAAGAGTTAAAAATAATTTGATTATTTTCTGTCGCTCAAGGCTGGCCCAACACATTCTGAGCTCAATTTCCAAGGACAAGAAGATCCTCCCCGACCCTTACCCACATTTCATGAAAAATAGCCAACCAGACAGGTTGTTTAATCTTACTTCTACCCTGGCAACAGTGTCGTACACCACAAGTGTCTCAGAAAAAAAGGGGCGTCCCATTTTCTTGCATGAGAGCACAGTGGCCATTTTGGGTGCCATGATCTTGTGCCAAAAACAGCAGCACCCCCAAATACAAGTTTTTGGATGCTGTGCAAGCACAGCCCCGAAAAAGTGCACCTTTTGAGTTCTGTGCTCTTGTGCAGGTCACATGACTTACGGGGGACCATGGGTGGTAAGATGTGCATCCTGGTTTTAGGACTCAAGATGTGAGAGGATATGCATTGTCCAGCACTACCACCATACCTGCGGGAAACAGATTAGCTTAGGAGGTGCATGATAGGCTATAGAGCATATGTAGCTTTGTCTTCCTGAAGGTCATCACCACTGACCTCCTCCCAGCATCTGCCATCTGAATGGACACCCTCTTCCGACTATTATCATTATTATTAATTACCCATCCTTCAGCCTAAGGTCCCAAGGCGGCTTACAACACTAAAGCATAATACTGAAAACGGTTTCAAATAACTTACAATCACAAAAATAAGGTGGATCCTAAAAACATAGCCAGGCTAAACAAGTGTGTCTTCAGTATTTGCTAAAAGCTGGACAATGAAGGCACCAGAAACAACTCTGTGGGGAGGGAGTTCAGCAGCTTAGGGGCCACCACAGAGAAGGCTTTCACCACAGCCCCAAGCATCTGAGGGTAGAAAAACTACCAAGAGGGCTGCCTCTGCCCATCTTTAACACTCAAGAGGGTCTGTAGGGAAGATGGTGGTCTTTCAGATATTTGGGGCCTAAGTCGTTTAGGGCTTTAAACACCCCCATCATTCTTTAAACACCCCCATCATTCTGCCCGGACGCTGAGGTCCAGCGCCGAGGGCCTTCTGGCGGTTCCCTCATTGCGAGAAGCAAAGCTACAGGGAACCAGGCAGAGGGCCTTCTCGGTAGTGGCGCCCGCCCTGTGGAACGCCCTTCCAGCAGATGTCAAAGCGATAAACAACTACCTGACATTCAGAAGACATCTTAAGGCAGCCCTGTTCAGGGAAGTTTTTAACGTGTGATATTTTATTGTATTTTTGGTTTCTATGGAAGCCGCCCAGAGTGGCTGGGGAGGCCCAGCCAGATGGGCGGGGTATAAATAATAAATTATTATTATTATTATTATTATTATTATTATTATTATTATTATTATTATTATTATTATTATTATTATTATTATTATTATTATTGCGAGCACCTTGAATTGGGCCCAGAAATGAACTGGCAACCAGCATGGCTGTTTTAAAAACAAGGGTTATTTGGGATCTAAACCCCAGCCAGAAATCTGACTGCTGCATTTTGGACCAATTGAAGCCTAATGGTAGGCCGAGACGTGCCTAACATGGCTGCTATAAGGTTTAAACAAGAAACCTGTCAGAAGATCTATACATGCATCCCTTGCTTCGTATCTGTTTGAGCCCTGGATGCTAGAACCCACACATGTCTTAAGTTTATTGCAAGGCACCCTGTGTCCTTTTCTAGTCCCACGGAGAAATCCATGGGGCCAGGTGGCAAAACGTGTCTCCACATGGAGCCCACGTGACCCACACATCTCAGGGTCCCAGACACAGCCACCTCAGGTGGAATGGGGGGAAACAATGGGCTTGATTGCCTATTTCCTTGTAAGGCAGGCATCCCCAGCCTTTGGCCCTCCAGATGTTTTGGACTACAATTCCCATCATCCCTGACCACTGGTCCTGTAAGCATGGGAGTTGTAGGCCAAAACATCTGGAGGGCCGCAGGTTGGGGATGCCTGTTATGGAAGTGACATAAGTGAACCTGGCAGGACAGCTTAGTGTTAACCCCTTCATGCATTAGTTAAGCATGCTGGTTATATGAGCTTGCTTATCCCCCTGCATAATGGCACATCAACTCTTTGAGGACATGTCAGCTATTTGTTGATCTGCTCTTCAAGGGCTTGTGTACACCTTCTGACTGCTCAACAGCAAAGGTTTCTCCTATTTTAAAACTGGTTGCTCAGAAAGTTCAGCTCTCTCTGCAGATCGCCATTGCCTCTCTGATTATGTAGTTCTTGAAGAAAGGAGCTGAAGAAAGGAGCAGGTACCTTAACTCTGCTTGTCTTGCTACTTTTATCATCTGTGGGGCAAAGTATGTCTGTGTTTAGGCTCTGTTTAAAGTGTGTGTTTTTTTAAGGTAACTGCCATGTGATTCTGACTTTCTAAAAAAAAGTACAGTGGTACCTCACGTTAAGTACTTAATTCGTTCCGGAGGTCCATACTTAACCTGAAACTGTTCTTAACCTGAAGCACCACTTTAGCTAATGGGGCCTCCTGCTGCCGCCGCGCTGCCAGAGCACGATTTCTGTTCTTATCCTGAAGCAAAGTTCTTAACCTGAAGCACTATTTCTGGGTTAGCGGAGTCTGTAACCTGAAGCGTATGTAACCTGAAGCGTATGTAACCTGAGGTACCACTGTATTTCTTTTTACTAAAGGCAAAACAATCAAACAAACACCGAACCAAACCGAAACAATAGAAACAGAAACAGAAACCCACCTTCGGATTGCTACTATAAGTCCATCTGTACTTTTAAATGCTCTACTTGCTATATGTTACTGGTGAACATATATTTTTGGATCTGCATATGAAATTTCAAATGCATAAAGGGCAGCTTGAAAGGTTTAATGATGACTTATTAAGTGGTCATTTAGAGAAGTGGAAGATTAGTACCATTAAAACACACACCCTGTAGAGAACCAGTGGCTGGAACAAGTATGGGAATGTTTGGCATCAGAATCCATCAGCAGTCCAGGTCTCTCACTACCCTGCTACCCGATCCTGTACCTGGGGGCTGGACCTGGGACTTACTGCAAGAGACCCCTGGCCTCTGACCCTGACTGATTGGTCTTTCCATTCCACCTTCACTTCTTCCTTTCTGCCCATCAACACCTGGCACAATTCTGCAAGTGATTTGTTTTAATCAAGAGCATTTATCTTTTAATGTTTTAATAGAATTGCATTATTGTGCATTTTAATTGGGGTGTATTTTTAATCATTCTGCATTTTGACAATGGTTTGCAATTGCTTTTCACATTTTGTAAACTGCTTAGAAGTCACCTGGACATTAAGAGGTATACAGATTAATAAATCAATAATTATCATAATATTTGAAGGCTCTACCCTTAAGCTATGGCTGGATCTGTGTGGTTTTTTGTTTTTTTAAAATACTTCCCAGCTTAAAGCTATTTTTGCATTGAATTAAAGTCATTTTTGTAAATGGCTTAGGGGTTTTCTTACAATCAAGTGGTGTGTAAATTTCATTAAATAGATAAATAAAAGTGCAACTGCAGTAATCGTTTTGGAAAGACAATTTTCGACATCAGTTCTCAAAAATGGAAAAAATATCCTTTCATCAGCGAAATGACTCGCTCAAAGTAGCATTTAAGCAGAAACATCTACACTGACCTCATAATGATGCCACTTTGCAGCGCGCAGATTTGCATATTATTTTTCTTCCTCTCTGTGACCGAGGCTGCTTAACCAAACCTAGGAATGATTGTGTATATGCACAGACTAGTACAGTATGCACATAAACCAAGCAGATATGTATGGGGAAGAACTAGAAACATAGCAGTCAGGCTTGAAAGAGAGAACAGTGACTGCAGTCTGTATATTCTAAGATGCTGTTCAGCTACTTCCCCTCAGTAGAGTCAACATTGTTCATATAGTAATGTCACCTTGGCATTAGCTTGTTCCAAATCAAAAAGTAATTTCCTCCCATTTTAGTGGTGCATAAAGGCCCTTTGTTGTAGCATTTATGCAGAAGCTACTGAAACTAGCCTTTACCATTTAGGCTTACTCGTAATGCAGCTGCTTTTGAGTTAGCAAATGGCTCATTTAATACCCCTTCTTTTTCTCTAATAACTCTGCCATTCTTAAGAATTTCACAAACACTCTGTGTAAGTAATCTTCAGTCCTGTGGGTCACCTATGAACTTTTCATTTTGAATATTTGAGCTCGGGGGTGTGTGAGACTACCAGGGTCACTTGAGAATTGAGATTGCAGTCCTCAAGCCTTATTCCTTTCTAGTCTCATACCCATATAACACCAGCAGATGAACACCTTTTGCTTGCTGCTGTTGGATTATTATTATTATTATTATTCAAAGTAGTAGTAGTAAAAGTAGTATTTCTTACTTGCCGTCCACCAGGAATTTCCAGAAAAGGTCCCAGAAAGTTTCAGGTTACAGCATATAAAATCACAATTAAAACAGTAGAAAACAACCCTACTCTAGCATATTACGGGGAGGACACCAAAATAAATTCTTCAGTTTTCAAATGTTAGGATTGAAGAGGTATATCTTCGGCAACAAATGAAAGCTGTAAAGAGATGGTACCTGAAGCATCTCTTTGGGGGAGAAGTCATCACCAAGAAGGTTCACCCTGAACCTGGGAGTGGCAAGGCCACCAGAAGGTCCACCTCCACCATTTTGGGTGGGTGTGTTGGTCTATAAGGAAGGGGGTGTTCCTTCAGATATTGGGGTGGGTGGGTAAAATTGTTTGGGGCTTTAAACACTAACACGAGCAGAGCCTAAGCTACTGAAGGTAATGGGGCCCTTTCTATGTCCAGCTGTCCTTTGTCAACAACAGATTGTCTCTGTTTTTTGAATATATGCTATATGGTAATTTATGGACCTAATAGCTATCTAAAGCCATTTGCACATGTTGCCATGCAACCAGTTCATGCAGAATGTAGGCACCCTATATATAGAAATGAGCAAACCAGTGATATTTTAGGGAGCAGGCTAGCAGGCGGGGGCCCATTACTTACCTCATAGGAGCCAACACAACACAATACACTGTTGTTGTATGTTGGTTTTATATTATTTGTTTTTTATCTTATATTTTGGAAATGTACATCCAATTTTTTCCCTTTAATTTTTTTTGGGGGCCCCAAGAGAGTGGGGCCCTAAGCTATAGCTTGTTTAGCTTATACGTAAATCCGGCACTAGGTGTGGGTGTGGCTGGGGAGCAGTTGCATGGGGAGCATCCTGAGGGTCAGAAAGGAAGGCTTGGAGGACCACATTCAGCCCTCAGGCCTGAGGTTTCTCACCCCAGCTATGAGGACAAGTGTCTGTAAAGATGCCCCTCTTTCTGAGTGGCCTGTCAGTAGCTGCAGCTTCCTGCTGCCAAGTACATACCCCACCAGACCCTGCAGGTTAGGAATGGGCCTGGATGGCATCTTCAGTTGTTGGCACTAGAGCCCATGTAACTGGCTAGTGCCAGTTCTTGTGAGTTTGTTTTCTGTCTTTCTCAGCACATTGATCTATATATACCGTATTTTTCACTCTATGAGACGCACCAGACCACAAGACGCACCTAGTTTTTGGAGGAGGAAAACAAGAAAAAAAAATATTCTGAATCTCAGAAGCCAGAACAGCAAGAGGGATCGCTGCACAGTGAAAGCAGCAATCCCTCTTGCTGTTCTGGCTTCTGTGATAGCTGTGCAGCCTACATTCGCTCCATAAGACGCACACACATTTCCCCTTACTTTTTAGGAGGGAAAAAGTGAGTCTTATAGAGCAAAAAATACGGTATATATAGAGATATATCTTGTCCAGCGAGACCTGGATGGGTAACTTTAAAGTGATTTTTTAAAAAAAAAAAGATCACACAAATGTAAAGAATCTCAAAAGCATAAAAGGGAGGATTTGCAAAGCCTCTAGAACTGCACCATACTAGTAATCTGTAAGGGTTTGTTTTAGTAGCATAAAAATAATTATGGGATCAAGTAGAATACAATTCCCAAGTGGAGGGCAAGATAGCACCTCACAAATCACAGCCATGCAGCAAAGGGTAGTACATTTGCATGTGAAAAGACGGGGGAACAGCATTTATGAAGAATTGTGAAATTACGCCTGTATTTATTATTATAATTTTGTGTCATCCCCATCTCATTTCAGCCTGACCTGTAAGAATAGATTAAATTAGTGCCATTTTCTTCTCTTGTTAACATCTTTATCACAAGAGCAAGCTGTCAGGATTTTAGTGTCAAAAAATAGTCTGGGAATTACCGGAGGCAATTGTTGGACTATTTCCATGGGGCTCGTGCTGATTGGCTGCCACAATCTCGTTTCCGCTTCCCTACAGATGTGCAGGTGCTATATAGCCTGACAACACAAAAACTTTCAACAGAGTTTTCTCCCTAATAGAAAATGCGAGGAACTTTATTGTTTTAATAAGAAAGGAAAGCATGAAAAAGAAAGAAGCCTGGAAAAGGAATGTCAGAGATGCTACAGATAGCTCCGTATCTATTCTACATGTGCATAATATAAATAAAGCTCCGCCCATGCTGTCATGCAGCTGTTTCTGACTGCTGCCATGGTCAGCTGCTGTTCTTGAAGTGGAGACCCTCCATAGAGATGATCTGTGCACAGATTAGAACCTGGATATCTCAGTGTTCAGAAAGAGCCGATATTGCTATTCTAGGCTGCATCAACAGAAGTCTAGTGTCCAGATCAAGGGAAGTAATGGTACCACTCTATTTTGTGGTCAGACCACACCTGGAATTCTGTGTCCAGTTCTGGGCACCACAATCTAAGGAGGATTTTGACAAGCTGGAACATGTGCAGAGGAGGACGACCAAGATGTTAAAGGGTGTGGAAACCAAGCCTTATGTGAGGAATGGTTGAGGAAATTGGGTATGTTTACGTGCTGGGCCCAGGGGTTAACCCGAGCAACGCGGTCCAGGTCCGGTCCCGAATCCAAGGATTCCACAAGGAGTCAGTCCAACAGGGCCAAGGCAGGAAACCAGGCTAGGTTAGGCACAGGGTAACAGGCAGGTTCCAGCAAGCGGCAATGTTGCTCCTGCAACCTGGGGTGGGGTCCGGCAGCCTTTTATCTCTGACGGGGTAACAGCCGGTCCTGATCCCCTGGCGACTCACCTCCCTGTCTCGCCCGAAGGCAAGCACTCCACCTGTGAGTACTCAGATCTCTCCTTCTCTCAGACCTGAGTCTCTGCAGCTCGGGAGATGTCGGTGGGTTACTAGACCCAGAGGCCGCCTCAGCCTCTCCTGACCCAACTGGTAGTGGAGCAGCTGCATGTGATTGCCCAGCAGAGGGCAACAAGGTAATTCCTGTATCTGGAGCCAGGGCAGACTCAGGCCCCTGACTTGGCCCTGCTGGTGCTTGTTGCAGGGGAACCTGTGCAGACTGGGGCTCTTCAGAATCAGGCCCCAGACTCGGTTCAGATGCTGCCTGAGGCAGAGGATCCAGTGTGGACCGAGACTCCTCCAGTTCCGAGTCCGAGCCCGAGTCCCAGGCCATCACAGTTTAGTCTGGAAAAGAGAAGTCTGAGAGGAGATATGATAGCCATCTTCAAATATCTAAAGGGCTGCCACATGTTTGTTTTCTTCTGCTCCAGAGGGTAGGACTCAAACCAATGGCTATAAATTACAAGAAAGGAGATTCTGACTGAACATCAGGAATAACTATCTGACAGTTAGAGCTGTTCAACAGTAGAACAGACTACCTTGGAATGTGGTGGGATCCCCGTCATTGAATGTTTAAACATAGGCTGGATGGCCATGTATGATCTAGTTGAGATTCTTTCATTGCAGGGGGTTGGACTAGTTGACCCTTGGGGCCCCTTCCAGCTCTATAATTCTATGATTCCATGATTCTATAGCATCCCATTATATTCCTAAATTCATTTTGTTAAACAGGAGCAATTATACTGTCCTGTAGCTTGTGACAAAGCAGTGCATTGTTGCAAATGATCCAATAAGATGAGCTCAGTGGCATAGCGCGGGGGGTGCAGGGGGGGGCCCGGCCGCACCGGGTGCAACATCGGGGGGGCGCTCGCACTCGCAGCTCTCTGCCCCTACCTGGCTCACTCACTCTCTCTCAGCGCTGTCACAGATTTCGCAAAAAATTCGCTATTGTCACACGGATCCTCCTCTTAGCCAATCAGGAAGTGGGATTAGGGGGCGCAAATTAGGGGGCGCAAATCAGGAAGTGGGTTAGGGGGCGCAAATTACTTGCCTTGCCCCGGGTGCTGACAACCCACGCTACGCCACTGGATGAGCTGCCTTATTCTGAATCATTGCATTGATCCATCCGACTCAGAGTAACCCCACTGGCTAGAAGTTGCTGCTCCAAGGTTTCAGATAGGACCTATCTAGAGATGCTGTGCACATCTCTTCTACATTCAAGGCAGATGTATCTGTATCTGTACTACAGTCCTGTTACAAAAGAATACTCAACTGATTGGCCCTTCTTCCATTACAAAATAACACTCAGAATATGGGATAGAATCAGTTCCTCCAAGCGTTCGATTTCTTTCTCAGGATAGCAGAAAGCCTTGTTTTGTTTTTTGTTGAATTCCTGTTTTTTTGTTTTCTTTATCTTCCTCTTCCTTCCCCCTCTCATTTCTTTGGAGTACTTTCTTTGTGCTATTGACAGCTGTCACACAATGTCTTTTGAGGGAAGGGGAAAGGAACAATTATTGTACTTGGTAAAGCGGTGATGCATATAGTACTTAAAATATTTTCAATTTTTTACAGCACTTTTTCATGCTACTATTGCCTGACGTGTTTTTTAATCACAGAATTCTAGGTAGGATGGAACCAAGCTCATTATTATGAGAGTCTTCTTTCCGAGCCTTTTTGATGTGCAAAATCAGCCTTACAGACTTACAAGGATTTCCTGTATATTGTTGTCTCCACAAAGCCTTCCAGGAGCTATTTTGACCTACTTCTTCCACTTCATGGCAGAAATGGTAGGAGCAGAGAGGAGTAGGAAAGACAAAGGGAAACATAACCACTTTGAGTCTTAGCTTGGGTCCAAATTAGATTTAAGGAAGAGATGCGCTTCTTATTACAGGGGAGAGACCAGGAGCTCACCAAGACAGTAGCTAAGTTCCTCTATTTGATTTTTTTTGTCGCCGAAGTACACTACAGGATCCTGCCCTTGCTGGAGACCCACAGAGATGAAACAGATTGTTCGCCTCTTCTTCCCTTTGGCAAATGACTGTACTGTTGAAATGGCGACGGACGAGATTGCACTGGCCTATTTATTCGGAATGTATTTGGAATGCTTCTATGTGATGTCAATAAAGGTTACTTGACTTGATTTACAGCACAAATCTGAAGCTCATAAGAAGAGCCTGCTGGATCAAGCCAATGGGCCATCTGGTTCAGCATTCTGATATCATAGTGGCAAACCCACTATGGCCCATGGGAAGCCTGTAAGCAAGACCTGAGAGCAACAGCTCTCTCTCCTGCTGTGGTTTCCAGCAGCTGGTAGTCAGAAGCAGACTGCCTCCAACAGTGAAGGCAGGCAATAGCTGTCGCCTCTCCTTTCAATCCATCCAAGTTGGTGACCCTCACTGCCTCCTGCGGAAGTGAAATCCATGGTTCAAGGTGACTGTTCCATACCCTCCAACATTTATCTGATGAAAATAGGAAGATCAAACCTATCCATTCTTAAGGAAATCAGCCCTGAGTGCTCCCTGGAAGGACAGATCCTGAAGCTGAGGCTCCAATACTTCGGCCACCTCATGAGAAGAGAAGACTCCCTGGAAAAGACCCTGATGTTGGGAAAGGTTGAGGGCACAAGAAGGGGACGACAGAGGACGAGATGGTTGGACAGTGTTCTCGAAGCTACCAGCATGAGTTTGACTAAACTGCAGGGGGCAGTGGAAGACAGGAGTGCCAGGCGTCCACGGGGTCACGAAGAGTCGGACACGACTAAACAACAACAACTTTCTCCATGCCATGCACAATTTATATGTATCTTTTTTCTTTTGAAATAATTTTTATTTGATTTTACAAGTGCCAAGTTGTAACAATACAAAATACATATCCATATTTTGAAATTTCTCTGAATCTCGAGACTTCCCTCCATCCCATCTGTCAGGGAACTGCCATCAGAGGGAAGAGGAGAGGAAAGTCGCTCCAGTGATGCAGGGGAGGGAACTAGCAAGGAGAGAGAGAGGGTTCCCACAGGGGAAAGAAATCCAGGGGACACCAGGGAGAAAGGGGAAGCCGGGAGCAAGGCGGAGGGGAGGCTCAGAGACTCTTCCAGTGAAATCAGCGGAGAGAGCACCGGACCTCCGCTTGGCACGCCCACGCTGCGCAGAAGGCTTCCACGCAGAGAATCTAGGAGGAGACTTGGAGTCAAGCAACTTTTATGTTGGAAGAAATTTAGGTCCCGCCCACTGACGGATTCTGCCAGTGACTAAGACAGTCGCGTTTCAAAGGCTGTCAACCGGGGAAAGTTTTAGCTACACGGCTAGCTTGGAGCAGTTTGCAGATTAAGCACAAGCAACCCCAATTCCCATTACACCATCCATGGATTCTATTGTCAACCTTTTCAGCTGCATATTATTTCATAAACCATACTTTATATATCTCCATATTATCCATGTTTTCATCTGCTTACAGTGGTCTCCTAAATAAATTATAATTCCCCCCCATTCAAGAGTTTTTGTTTTCTTGGTTCCTGAGCTTCCTGGTGAGTTTTGCCATTTCAGCCTGTTCCAACAGCTTGGCCATTCCTCTCTGGTAGTAGGGATTTTGTCTTCTTTCCATCTCTAGGCTAGTAACCTCTGTGCAGCAGTTGTCACATACATGAAAAGTCTTTTCTTACTGTATATGTTTCTATTATGTTGCCTCTAACTTGCCCAATGCTCAAGTTATCTTAAATATGGCTTTCCACCAGTTTTCTGGGAATAGATGTTAAATCAACCAGCCTGTAATCCCCCCATCCCAATCCCCTTTTTTAAAAATTGGTGCTACTCTTGGATGGATGCCCTCTGGACCCCATGATGTGACCATTATAATTTTGCCAAAATATTTCATCCCTTCCTTCAGTTTCTTTGCTGCAAACTGTCCATGCCTGAGGATGCACTGAAAGCTAGGAACACCTGTCAGGCTAGTTACAGGCAACTGCGGTTTCAGATTTAGTCTGGCCCCCTTGCTTTTAACACTTGCAGGTGATAGGTGCAAGCCACCACAGTCTTAAAGCATTGTTTTGAAAGTGTGGGGCATGATCCAGCCAAAGTTGAGCACTTTTAAATTGATTTAAATGGGAAATTTTTTAAGCAGCTGCTTCACTCTCTCCCCTGAAACTACGACCTAGAGTACTTACCTTAGAGTGGATTGGGCTCTTAACTTTCTCCGTTTTGAAGTTTGGAAGAACGCAAACAGCAGAGTTCGGTGAAAGAAGAACGCAGAAGCATTAATCTCTGTGTGTGTCTTGAACTCTCACAGTGTGACCTCTGCCTTTGGAGTTTTACAGTTATGTTTGTTAATTTAGATACTGACATTCATCATCTAGGCTGAAGAGCACTTTTACGTGAAATCACAGTTTCTCAATTTAAAGCAAAAATAAAGGCAAAGACAACACTGTTTCCACCTGAAAGGTCTTTAAGGTAAATAGGTGCTGAACTCCAGTTCAGAATATCTATCCAGATCATCGGGAACATATCAGGAAATAGCAAATCACATTTTGTCACAGGGTGTCTTCTGGGGCACATTATTTAAAGGAGAAAAAAATGTTATCAGATAAAGCAGGTTGTTATATTAAGCTCCTTGTATGGTTTTCCCTTCAGTATATCATTTATATAACAATTAATTCTGTTTTCTGTTTTATGTAAATTATGATTACCTCTTCAGCTAGAAGAATTCAGCAGAACAGAATATTGTCATAGCATAATAGGCTCCTGCTGTTAGCTAAGTGGGAAGACATTAGTCGGAAAAGGTGGTCACTCACTACATGAGCAAGTAGGCCCTACATTATTCAGAGAGATGACCCAGAAATCTTAAATGGGATGCAGTTGCATTCTAATTTTTCACATATATATCACATTTTATCCAACAAAATTCTCCCAATCTCAAACATGGCTAGCATTTAGAACAGCTTTTCCAAAACTGGGCCCCCAAATATTGTTGGACCACAACCCCTATCATCCCTTAACATTAGCCCTGCTGGCTGAGGATGAAGGAGCTTCTAGTCTAATAACATCTGGCAACCCATGGTTAATTCAGATTTAGAACAACAGAAGGACTATCTATTTGCATGCACCGTGAGAAGCATGTCCCAAGGGGTAAACTGCATGCAACACAGAGATAGTTTCGGGTGCAGAATTCAGCATCCTGATAATACCAGCTGTCTTCTTTTTTAAAAGTAGAGGCTTGAAGGTCTTTAGGCAGTGCCTGATGAAATCGCAGAAGCCAAAGTATGAGCTACATAATGCTATGCCAGCGCAAACCTTATGACTAGCAGAAGCAGGATAAATTATCCAAGATAGGCAGATGTGTGCAAATTTGCCCAATTTGCATTAGAATCATGGGGCCATAAAGCTGCAAGGGGTCTGGTAGACCACCTAGCCCAACCCCACTGACCTACCCCTCTTAATGCTGGCAGTCCAAAGCTATATATCCATAACAGATTGCAGATTGCAGATTTTCAGCAAAAGCCTTTGCTGAAAAATCCACATTTTTTTTTTAGCATACAAGGAATTATTTACTAGTATTCAGATTAGCAAGAGTAGCACCTCCCTTTGCTATTTTCTCCTGCTATTTACCAGTGGCATCTATTTAATTTGTTTATTGCAGCTTCTTCCCATTATGGGATATGGTGTGAACAGAAGGCGATCATGTCAACCGTACATCACAGAAGCAAAGTTTTCTAGTGGGAACAATTGACATTCAGATAACCATGTTAATATCTCATACATTGTGTTACTTCCTCATTATATCTAAAGACACATTTACAGAACAGCAGGCAGTATTATTTAAAAATAAGTCCATAATGCTACTTTTCATGAGGCCAGATATAGGGTGAAAAATCAGGATATTAAAGCTACCCCCCTCCCCCCGCTAAATCAAAAGCTATATATTATTTTCTTAGACGGCAGCAGAAAATGCACACAAAGAGACAAAAGGGGTTGACCATTGATGCTGAAGATGCAATTTCTATTTTTGGAGCTGCTAAAGTCTCTTCTTTGATCTATCTTTCCATTCTCCTCCGCATCGCCCATTCTCTGGATCTCTTTTTCTGTTTTGTTTTTTGTCAATGACCTTTCTTCAGTCCAACTCAGCATCTAATGGCCTGAAGAGGGCTTCTTCACATGACAGAAAGCTTTAGATTTAAGATTTTACCCCCTTCTTCATTAGAGGGGAAAGTGAACAGCCTCTATGCACTGGGTGTTAATGAATGTGAAGGGAGATTTTTTTTATTATTTTTTTGGTATGTGTTTTACACATTATGTTCTTGACTCCTCAAGGTGCTACAATAAATTGCTGCGCTTCATTTACAAGGAGTGATAACAGCAGCAAAATGAGGATCTGGCAGCAAATTACTTTTCAGTTCACCCTGGGTCAGGCTGCTGGGGCTAATGAGAAGAGGTGCTCTAATTTTAAATTCCTCCTCGACCAAGCTATTCTCACATTAATGTTCACTGCTGTAAATTGTAAAGTCAAATGAAGGAGCACTGTTGAAAATTAACCAGTATTTTTGTCCTTTAAGTACCCAATAGAACATATTTTGGCTCCTGAGACTGGTAGTTATTAAAGGCAACTCTGACTGCTGCAACAGAGGGTGCCAAGCATAGGTACCCTCACTCAAAACGGTAAAGTACAACCTCTTTTTAAAAAATAAATAAATGAATGAATGAATAAATTAAAAAAAAAAATTGGCCAACAAAAGTGATGCAGGCCCTCAACAAGATTATAATATAGCCCAGAAGAGGAGGGTGTTCGATAACCAGCCCTGTTATGTATCCATTTAACAAGACACTGTACACCGGCATTAAAAGTCATGTGGAATTAGGCTCCCCGTTTACAGCTGCTGCATGTTTAATGAACGGCAATTGTGTATCTGGAGGGACTTTGTCTGTCGAAGCCCAAAGCAGGATTTGAGTAACTAATGAGAAACGAATGCAGCACCTGCTTCTCCTATCAAATATCTTGCTAATCCCACATTTGCCATTTAGCCAAATCAAACACGCTACGCATGGGGCATGGGGAGAGGAGTGGACAGCACATGCTCTTCACAGTGACTTCAGCTTCCTCCTCCATCCAGGCTTTGGACAATGAACATAATAATAATAAAAAGTCCATGTCATTGACACAGAATTCACTTGGCTAAGGATGTGCCTGGCCCTCTCTGGTGGAGTCTCCCATGGTACTGCGATGTAAAATACAAATTAACCACACTATCCTAGTCTAGTCATTGTAATCAGTTATGTTTTCATGTGTACATTACTGATATATAAGGTTGTTGTAGTTCTTGTGTGTGGCTTAATTGCTTGTTTTTGCATATCTTGTGTGATTGATGATGTTCTAGAAAATCTTTTCCCCTAAAGGAGACTTTCTAAATTACTTTGTTTAGATGCTAATGATTGTATTTCATTAGTGGCCCTCTCATCCAGAATCATCTTTAAATGAATGAATATGCCATAATTAAAAATCTGAATTATGAATTACTTTGAATGGAGACAACATTGTCCCGATTTCCCACTGCGACTCAGTGTTATTTCAATTATGTAAATATGTTTAATCATTCCCCTTTTGTTTTTCTAATTATTTAATATTAATGTTGCTTTACCCCTTTATTGCTACCAGAAGAGATATGGCATCTTAAATGAGAGTACTTAGACAAGTGATGCACAGATGACAAGATTAAAGCAGACATTTATCAGAATGCATAACCCATTTCAAAAACAAACATGCTATTAACGTTCATACTAATATGGCAACACTAGCACTAATTGCACTTCATGCATGTTTTGTCTGTGTAAACCTAATATATTCACAATGAACAATTGCAAATCATTATCCTTTTTCTTATCAACAGCAAAATCCATTTGAGAAAGTTGACAATTGCTGAAGATACCAGTCCTCCACACAAAAAAGGATTTTCCCCCTCCCCCCGCATCACGACTAATCAGCACAGAGTGTATTACTAAGGAAAATTAGCAGCTGGACATAAATTAGTGCTTTTTCATGCCCAAATTCAATTCCCCTAGCAGGTTATTCAAATCTATTTCTCCACCTGAGAAAGAAGGCTTGCTCCTCTTCAGCCTGAACAGTTCTTGAATCAACACACTATGGGATATTGGATACAAAAGATTGTCATGCTTGGACACACAATGTTTCGTAAGTCCCTGTAAATAAAAGTGACGCATAAAGTTTACTAGGTTATGTATGCAGGGCCATGAAATCCGGGGGAACATTTAATAAGGCACAGGAAGGCACCATACTAAATAAATACTGAAAAGTATCTGCATGGAGGTATAGTTATTAACATTTAGAAATAGTTTGGGTTTCTAACCGATGCAGTTTCATTGATACAGTCCTAATTAGAAAGTGTAAAACAGACACTGTAAATAAGTCTGAAGAACTGGGGCAAAATCCCCCCAAAAACATGCTTAGATACAGTGCTATAAAGTTCGGAATTGCCCCTAGAAACACAACACAAAAGGAAGTCTGGATGAGCCCTAAATTGTGAAACGTGCTTTGGAATCCTTCAGAAAACAAAACACCCAGAAGTATATAAAATCATTCTGCCATCTTTACCGATAAATAAACTGCACTACAGTACTTGTGTAAAATAAGCTGTAAATGGTTGGGAAAGTTGTTCAAAAACTCAGAAGCAACAATTCTTGGGTTCAGCAGTCAGAAAATTGTATGCCAATGGCCGGATAAAACAGAAAAGAGGATTAACACAAATATGATTTGCACAGCACCCCATCTGAGAGTGATATTTGCTTCGATTAAACAGCTAATGTCTAAATTACAATCTACCACATGTCAGCGGAGGAAATGTCGCTGTTGCTTCGCAGCAGCTAAGACAATGATTATTACATTTCTATTTACTTTCATTTGCCAAAAAAAATTGGGTAGTATGCTCCTAATCTGCCCCACCAGCAGAAGGATTATGGTTAGCACAATGCGATTTCCCCTTCTCCGTCTCCAGCACACGCCCCACAGCTCAGATATGCTCGGGGGGGTTGGGGGAACCCTTAGAAAAGATTTAAGAGGCACATTTTTGAGAGGGTGGGGGTGGAAGTTCAATGGTGTAATCAGAAATGCTTGCCCGGAAGTAACTGCTTACTTAGTGCCATGTTGAATACAACCCTCTTTTTTACCAATTTACCTATACAGAGCTGCCTTCAGCTGTCTTCTAAAGGTTGTATAGTTACTTATCTCCTTGGCTCGGGGATTGCATAACTCTTTACCCTTAAACATTTCTCTTATGAACATAGTGTCACCCTATGGAAAAGCAGGACATCCTGGAATCAAATCAGAAACTGGGACAGCTTCTGTAAATCCTGGACTGTCCCTGGAAAATAGGGGTACCTGGAGGGTCTGCATAAACACTTACCTGGAGTAAACTTAATTCAACTCAGTGGGCCCTAATTACAAGAAAACATGCAAAATATTTCACCTTGAACTTGCCACCCCAAAGTCTCATGGTGGAAAATCTTGTACAGTCATACCTTGGGTTGAAGTAGCTTCAGGATAAGTATTTTTGGGTTGTGCGCTGCGGCGACCCGGAAGTAACGGAGGGCGTTACTTCCGGGTTTTGCCACTCGCACATGTGCAGACAGTCAAAATGATGTCACGTGCATGCGCAGAAGCGGCGAATCGTGACCCGCGCACACACAGACGCACAGACACGGGTTGCATTCACTTCTGGATGCGAAAGGGGCTCCGGAATGGATCCCGTTTGCATCCAGAGGTACCACTGTATTTGGGAAGAAGGCACTTTCTGATTCCTCTCACTCCTCCAGTTTAGACAGAAGATAACTTGGAGTTTAGCCAAGATATCGGTTAAGATGATTGATATATAATTTGAAGGCAAAATTCTGTTCCCTTTTTTTGTGGATTGGGATTTACAGTAGTTGAGCCTCAGCCTTGTGGTGTAATCCCAGAGGGGTTTATTCAATCAAACAGTTTTGCTGTTGCACAAGTACCAGTCAAATTATGTTTGAACACTTCACAGGGGGCAGATGCTGTCTTCCCAGGTGCCTCTTTACTAGACAGTAGAGTAATTAGCTCTCCCACTTCTCAAAAAGTAACTGTAGGCCGTGGTCTGAGAAGAGAGAGATCACTAACTAACCATTGAGGTTTAATTCCATGGTCAAATGATATCTTGTACTGGTATAAATGTTGCTGCTCCCTCTCAGACTTCGGCAAATTAGTAGACAAAGGGTTGCGGTTTCATCAGCAGCCTGCATTTACTAGCTTTCAAAAACTTGTACATTCTTTTAATTGGAGAGCAGATTCAGACCAAATATGCTTTTGGGTGGACAAACATTTCTTTTTAAAACTCCTGAAAACTTTGTAATAGTTTAGAATTTGAGCTCAGGGGCATACCTTTTATATACAGTTAGAAATTTCTTGTTTTTTTCCAACTTAGGCTGCTTTTTCCAAAGAAGATTAAAGGGGAAAAATACGCTTGTTTTTTTTGTGTGTGGGGGTGGGATGGGTAAGTTTGGGGAAAATTGTAGGAATTGCACCCCACTTTGAATCTGGGTCCCAATTAAAAGATATCTCTTGTTCTTCTAGCAGAGGGAAAAGGTATAAAGTAAAGTAGCTCTAAGCTCTTAGGGTTCTAAGATATGCAAATAGTTTTCCCACTTCAGATCTCTGCATAGACTCGGCCGGTGCAAATTACTAAAGCATTCTGTGTGCCTCAGAGAGAGACAATGAGACCGCTACAACAGATGAAAAAGAGTTTCCAGCATGTTTGAAGGTATGCATCAGAAACTTTACTTTATTTTATATAAAATTATATGGTGTTCCCTCTGCATGAATTGTATTGAAAGTGTGTTTGGACTTTAAAAATTGAATTTAAATTGATCTTTAAAGCTTTGAATTTCCTGCTGCCATAAAGAATATAGAGAATTAGCCATTTTTCATGAATTATGGATTACCTTAAGAATTGCTGCCACTCCAAGAAATGCACACTTTTGGATTTGAATTTAAGTTTGTATATTTATCTAAAGAATTTTATAAAGATATAGTCTTCAGCCATATTTTTTTAACCTAAAACAAAAAGAAAAAAATGTGTGCAGTTCCTTACAGTAAAGTTCTATCTTGAGTTAACTGAGCAAGTATTCTTACTAGCAAAACCTTAAGGCAGTTAACAAAAATCCAAGTAAATTAAAAATACTTTTGATATTTGTATTTGTCCGGTTAATAAAGTATTTGTCCAAAGCTCATTTTTTTCCAGAGCTCTTCTTTCTTCCTCATTACTGAAATTTTGCAATATACTTATTTAACCATTGCTACAAAAAGAAAAGAAGTCTTAATTAAACCTTTATATTATTCAAATCCATTTAAAGTCTTTTAGTTAAGCCAGTTTGGGGGGTAGGGGAGGAATCATAATCTCACATCAACTTCTTCAAAAAGTTGGTTTACATCAGCAACAAGCAGTAAGACTGAAGTAGCAACTATCCATCTTAAACTCTCTTGTCTTTTAAGTTTGTTCTTCACTGTTCAACTGCAATGACCACTCCAGCTAATTTTTTTGTATTTCTTTGAGTATATAAGTAAAGAAGGTATCCTTAAACATTTGTTTTAAAATGCACACATCTCAAGGCTTCTTTCCATTGCTACATTTTACCCACACAGTGGCCAGTTCAAAATAAACACTGGGTACGTACGTACGACAATCAGCCTAATGAGAGCAGCCTTAAGACTTTCTGAGATGATTGGCCAAAACATATTTCAGCTTTTGCTGGATTTCATCCTTGTATGGAATATTATCCTTTTGTGGGGTAGTCCTACATATTCTAATTCAAAGGCAATAAGATGATTTCTGGTCTACATACACATATACTGCTACCAGCATGAGTCTGACCAAACTGCGGGAGGCAGTGGAAGACAGGAGTGCCTGGCGTGCTCTGGTCCAGGGGGTCACGAAGAGTCGGACACGACTAAACAACAAAAACACATATACCAACTAAGATGGCAGCCTTGATGGGCAGGGCATTAAATGTGTTACTTAAAAAACAAACAAACACAGGAGAGATGCATTTCAGTGCTGGAAAAGAAAACGGGTAGTGGTGGCAATTATTTTGATTCAGAACTCTACTATATATTTTAGTAGAACTGATTCTTACAGTGTAGAAATGCACATTATTCTATTTAAAAATAAATCACCAACGTACACTCAGCAGTTGACTGATAATGAGACTAGGCCTCAATGTTTCCTTGCACAGTGATATGTTCTAAGTTTAGCACTGTTGTTTTCTGTGTATAGATGTGTGTGTGTGTGTGTGTGTGTGTGTGTGTGTTCGTTCCATCTATCCATCCAATATAATGCTGAAGTCCATTAAAGCTTCACAACACACCTCCTGGAACTATGTACGGTATAGATATGTATATATATAATTGGTTTCTTATTTTATTGGCCAGACCAACTTAACTTTTGCTGTACAAATTGTTGTTGCTGCTGCTGTTTTAAAAAAACTACATTGCACAGCATCTAAATGGAATATAAACTTTATAAATTAATAAGTTTATGGATACATGTTTGTTGTTATGAGTCATTCCTTTCGTGTGGCAGCACCTATACATTGGAATTCCCGGCCTATTGAGATTGAGCTGAAATCATTTCTGTTTCAGCAGGCCTTTCCAGACACCTGATTTGGTTATATTTCAACTTTATTTTATTTTTAAGATGTTTATTGTGTTTTATTGGTTTTAGATGTTTTAAACAATTTTTAAATATGTTTTATCTATTTATTTATTTTGCTTTGCTTTTTAATAATAGATGTGTTTACTACCCTGTGCTCCTTTGGCGGGAAAAATGGAATACACATTTAATAAATGAATGAATGAAAGAAACATTGATAGATTTGCACTCAAAATAAATCATGATTGATATGCCAACAAAGTAACCCTGTTGCTTAAATCTATTTTCATCCATAAACTAATTTTTAATTAGAAATAGTATCTTTGCCCTATTGATATAATAACCTGTAAAACCTTTTTTGTTAACTAAGAAATTACACCGCTACAACTTCTGTAACTTCCTCAACTTTTTCTAATTTCTAATCCGCCCTCAAGACAGAATATTTGAACTTGAATATATGTTAGCCTCAGCCTTCAACTTTGCAGTTACTCTTACACACACACATACAGAGAGAGAGAGAGAGAGAGAGAGAGAGAGAGAGAGAGAGAGAGGTCAACGGGCTTGCCCATGTTGCCTCTTTACAAATCCCATTTCATCAGAGGTGACAGAGAGCTGTGACACACTTAAGAGAAATTTAAGTGTATGGTAAATGTGTGTGTATAGCAATCAGTTGACTGCTTAACTGCACATACAGAGCAGCAGGGTGGGACCACTTAACTCATGTGTGTCTATGAATAAAAAGTTATCTGAATTGGTCTTCAGGAAAAATCTACTGTCAGCAATGGAAAGCACTTCCATATTCATCTGAGAAAACTGAACTATCTAGGAGGACCTGTTGTAAAGGAAAAAGAAAGGAAACAGTGTGGTCTCTTTCTCTACCAAATTGGCAATGAACGTAACACAAATTGCCAGGTAGGACAACCTTGCATATTCTGACTGGAATTTGTTTTCTCCACTGTAGTACCATTAAAACCTGATAGGTTGCTCTGGAGTAAGCAGGGCCGGCTGATGCTCTTGGGAAGCTGGCAGGGAGCACTGCTGATGCCTGCTTTGAACCCAACGTACGGTAGTTACTTTTGTGGTCTGGCCCTGTAAGCAGGACCACGTGGTTGCTTCTAGCCAGCCTTTGGACCATGTGGCTGCACATGGATTGTAAGGAATTAAAAGATTGGCTTAGAGCCACTTGGAGTGCTACCAGCAAGGGCGACTGATAGACGACAGGGCTTACCAGAGGTCGATTTGCCCAAGGCCCCCTGAACATAAGAAGGTGGCAGCTCTGAAACGGGAGAAGAAATTTCACTGTACAAGAACAGGGTGAGCAGAGGAGGTTATTTTATTTATTTAACAAGATTAATATGCCACTTAATCAGAAAAACCGCTAAGTTGCATAAAACAATATAAAAGAAAATAGTGATATTTTTTTTTAAAAAAACAAACCAACTCCCAGTATGTAAGACTTTGGAATTCATAACACTTCCATTTTATAATTTGCTCCTTGTCAATCCCCTTTCCCTTTGATATGTACTTACCTGCAAGGCATGTTATCATTTTTTCTTTCGTATCCTTGCAAATATGAAAAATAGTAGGTGATTTCATGCTCTTGGAACTGATGCACTCTTTCCATAAGTGTTCCTAATGAAATACCTAAAATATTTGGTTCTTTGTTATTTGGTTGGTTGCATTCTACTTTCATGTGTACAGTGGTGCCTCGCAAGACGAAATTAATTGGTTCCGCAAGTTTTTTCTTCTTGTGAGTTTTTCGTCTTGCGAAGCACGGTTTCCCATAGGAATGCATTGAAAATCAATTAATGCGTTCCTAGGGAAACCGCTTGCCAGGCTGGCGGTGCGGAGAAGGGCTTTTCTCCGCACCGCAAGCCTTCAGGACAGGTACGGGAACAGAGGGGAAGGTGCGCAGCGCTTTCCGTCTGTTCCCGGGGCTTGCGTGGGAGGAGGGTTTTTCCTCCCCGCCGCCAACATTCAGAACAGCATTCTGAATGTTGGCGGTGGGAAGGAAAACCCTCCTCCCACCCCAAGTCTTCAGGAAAGCCATCCGATGCCGCGCGGCGGGAGGAGGCGTCGCCCCCCCGCCCGGCATCGGAGCTTCGTTCCGATGCCGCGCGGCGGGAGGAGGCGTTCCCCCCCCGCCCGGCATCGGAGCTTCGTTCCGATGCCGCGCGGCGGGAGGAGGCGTTCCCCCCCCCGCCCGGCATCGGAGCTTCATTCTGATGCCGCACGGCGGGAGGAGGTCCGAGGACAGTGGGGAAGACGCGCTGCGCTTCCCCGCTGTCCCGGAGATTTCCCTATGGGCTGTCGTCTTGCGAGGCAAGCCCATAGGGAAATTCGTTTTGCGAAGCGCCTCCAAAACGGAAAACCCTTTCGTCTAGCGGGTTTTCCGTCTTGCGAGGCGTTCGTCTTGCGGGGTACCACTGTATTATCTACATTAAAATAAATAAAAATGGAAGGGAGGGGATAAAATAAAGATTCTGTTGAACCTTAAAAAAAAACACAACACAACACCAAGTAGCCATAATGAAATTCTTCAAAATATAGATAAAAATGAACAGTTTTGCAGCAAATATATGCAATAAAATTACATATCTAGGCAGGTTTGCTGAAACAAACAAACAAAAAAAGGTTTTGGCGGGTGTCAAAAACAGTACAGTGAAGGCACCTGCTTAATATTAATAGGCAAGGAGATCTAGAGAGTAAGGGATAAATTCCCTGCAGAAGTGCACTTGGAGGGTCGGCAGCCCAGTACCTCAGTGCTAGACAGCCCCGACTGCTGTTGAAAGGTACCAGGAACTCACAGGAACAAGGAAAGCAAGCTACCTTATGCCACTGGTCCATCTAGGACAATATTGTTTAAGCTGACTGGCAGCGGCTCAGGTAGCGGTCTCTCCCGGTTCTTCTTGGAGATGCCAAGAATTGAACCTGTTGATCCTGGACCTGGCTGCACAGGGGCAGAGGAAGAGGAGCAGGCGGCATGCCACGCCCCCAGGACACGCGCAAGCTCCGCCCCCTGCCTGCTCTCTGCCCACCGGTGCCGGAGCGTGAAGCTCCGCCACTGTGGCTACATAGAAGCATCAACTATCGCAATTTTAAAAGGGCATTGTTAGCAATAGAGGGAAGTGTAGTGGTATCAAATTTCCAAATGCAACGCTCTGCATTGCCCATGAGTAGGAAAGGTGATAGAACCTAAGGATAGAATTTATCACAAATGATCCTGTGTTGCCTCCCAAAAGTGTAAGCAGAACTGAGACAGTGTGTGTGTTGCAGTATTAATTCTCTCTGTGCTAAGGGGCTAACTAGAATGCAGCCTTCCATGCAGGGCCGGATTTCGGTTTGTTGAGGCCCTCAGCTACTGAAGGTAATGGGGCCCTTTCTATGTCCAGTTGTCCTTTGTCAACAACAAACTGTCACTGTTTATGGACCTAATAGGTATCTAAAGCCATTTGCATGTTTCCATGCAACCAGTCCATGCAGATTGTAGGCACCCTATACAGTGGTACCTCTGGTTATGTACTTACCGTATTTTTCACTCTATAACACGCACCAGACCATAACACGCACGTAGTTTTTAGAGGAGGAAAACAAGAAAAAAAATATTCTAAACGAAATAGTGGATATATGATTTTTGTGGTTCATGCTGTGGCCACAGACATGTGATCTGACAGTGAGTTTGGAGTAGCCCAATGCAAAAATCCTGAGGATCCATGTGGATCCATGCTTTGTAACCACGGAGGAGGGAAGGAAGGGGAACCATGGATCCTCTGCTCACAACTGCAGCAGATTCCCCCTCGCCACCTGCAGGCATTCGCTCCATAACACGCACAGACATTTCCCCTTACCTTCTAGAGGAAAAAAGTGAGTGTTATGGTGCAAAAAATACGGTAATTCGTTCCGGAGGTCCATTCTTAACCTGAAACTGTTCTTAACCTGAAGCACCACTTTAGCTAATGGGGCTTCCTGCTGCTGCCACACCGCTGGAGCACAATTTCTGTTCTCATCCTGAAGCAAAGTTTTTAACCCGAGGTAATATTTCTGGGTTAGCGGAGTCTGTTACCTGAAGTATATGTAACCTGAAGCGTCAGTAACCCGAGGTACTACTGTATATAGAAATGATCAAACCAGTGATATTTTAGGGAGCAGGCTAGCAGATGGGGCCCATTACTTACATCATAAGAGCCTACACAACACAAAACACTCTTGCTGTATGTAGGTTTGATTTTATTTGTTTTTTATCTTATATTTTGGAAATGTACATCCAGTTTCTTTTTTCCTTTACATTTTTTGGGGGCCCACAAGAGAGTGGAGCCCCAAGCTATAGCTTATTAAGCTTGTATGTAAATCTGGCGCTGCTTCCATGTGTGAGAATGCAGATCTGGCACACCGTGGGAAAAGTGGAAAGGCAAAGTAAGGAAGAGAAGCGGTGGGCAAGAATACCGGGTACTGAAAAGTTTTCTTCTTGATGCATTGGCCACTATAACCACTACCACCCCCATTGCCTTTATCCCAAGTGAGCTTCCTTCCAGTTTCTGAACCACAGTCGCTGCGGGGAGCATGGTAGCTGCAGAAGGGGTTTCAGGGTCGGAAGCAGGAAGCAGAAGTAGGATTCACCACTCCTCTCTGATTCACTGCGCCTCCTATTTGAACTGATAGTTCCACAGCAGAACTGCATTCTAGCACACCACTGCTGTCATGGGGTTTTGAAGGGGAGAGGTTAGCTCTCGCAGAAGGCACAAATCTCAAATCCCTGACTCTGCCCTCCATGTGCTCCAAGATCAGGTTTACCACCCCTTCCTCTGTTTTTCTTTCTTTCGGTGTGAGCACATCGCTGCAGCCACTTTCTTTTGTCTTTTGGGTGATTAGAGATTCTTTTACTCTTTAGGACTAAGGCTTGTGTATGTACTGATTATTTGCAGCCCTGTTTAAAGTAGCAACCACATACTCGGTCTCTTTCATTTTTGTGTATTAAACCAATCTTTTTCTGCTTCCTGGTGCAACAAGTTATTTCTTAGGCATGCATACTTGAAATAGACACATGTCCTGACTCCACATGAAAGCTTCCATTCCTCTCAAGAGCACACACTGGGTCTATATCAGTGGGTGGATAAAAATCAATGATTTTTTAAAAAATAATCAGATTTTTTAAAATTTAAATTGGTTTTTTTTATTTAAATTGGATTTTTTTTTAAAAAATGGGATTTTTAAAAATAAAATGCTTTCGGAGCAAAAATATTTCTATTTAAGTTACATTATAGTCCAAAGGTTATTCATCAGAAAACAAGGATTTGTTTTTAACTGTGTAGCATAAGGCTTTATATGCAATGTTTTTGGTAAATAAATTCCATTAATCCATTCACTATGTCATGGCCTTCCAGAGGTTTCTGTAAGATTTTGGGGGGCATTTTTTTTCTAACGATAAGATACAGATGCTTTTTTTTTTTTTTGCAGTTCTCAAAAGGGTGGATTTGTGTCTGCAGAGGTAACATGCCTTTTCTTCACAGGAAAAATGTTATAAAATACACATACAGAGTTAAGGGGAAAATCTTAATCCCATTGTTTCTTTGCAAATTTTATATACACAGGATCAACCCCTAACCTCTGAAAAGCAGAGGTTCGATGAATAGATTGTCTGGAGTAGAATAGATTTGCACAAGTAGCTAAGTGTGAAGCAATAAAAATGAAAGTGCAACCTTGTGAGCAGAATACAGTTGTACCTTGGTTGCCGAACACCTTGGTACTCGTACGTTTCGACTCGTGAATGAAGGAAACCCGGAAGTGACTGTTCCGCTTTTCGAATGATTTTTGGAAGCCGAACGTCCAACATGGCTTCCATGGCTTCCAACTGAGTGCAGGAAGCTCCTGCAGCCAATCGGAAGCTGCACCTTGGTTTTTGAACAGTTCTGGGAGTTGAACAGACTCCCGGAACAGATTAAGTGTGACAACCAAGGTACGACTGTACTCCACAGTCTTCGGATCTTTGTGTAATAATTGTGCAAGTCAGCTGCATGTCTAGGCAACTCAGACTTGAGTCAAGTGCTGAAGGCACTTCATGGCTGGCAACCTCTTTCCAATCTCACTGGGTTCCAAAAACTGCACTATCACAATTGAATAGGCGCCTGAATGTAGAAGCAAATCTAAAGAGGTGGGTGATGGTGGTTGTGGAAATACAGAAGTTTTTTCATGTGTGTTAAAACTCAGTCTAAGTGTTTGTCTGTTTTTTAAAGTTTAACCACATCAGTTAACGAACATGGCTACATATGCTATAATGTTTCAGTTAAATAAATTGCTTAAGTTGTTATTAAGGAAATGATTATTTTTCTCCTTCCAATAAAGCATAGCAGAAAAGTTGTCCAAAAATAAACAGTTAACTTATTAAACCTCACAATAATTTCATAATTATCTGTCTATGTATTTCTAATAGTATAACCAAATCAGTAATTTTTGATATAACTGTAAAAACTACTCTGACAATTTATTATTCCAAAAATGAAACCTTCATCTGGTTGTAAATATTAAGATTATACCAGCAAGAATGAGTCTTTCTGTAAAAAAAGTAATTTAAATCGAGTCTTACTGACTAGTGATTTAAATCTCGATTTAAATTGTGATTTAAATTGATTTGATTTAAATCAAATCCACCCTGGTCTATATATGGGGTGGACATGTATGTGGGTTCAGATATACATCTGTAATGTTACTAAACTAGGGGAGATTAGCAGCCAAACCTAACAAGTTAGCCTGCGAAGGGGCTAAGTCCACAGAGCTGTATTGCTGATAGACGGATACTCAGACCATAGAACTACAATTGGTAGAGAGGACTCAGTGTGATGTCATTTCCCCTCCTCTCCTGGAAAGGAAGAAGCATATAGCACTTCCAGTTCCTTTGACATGCCTGAAGCTGGTTATACTGTGAATATCAGCATTTTGCTTTTAACTTTGCTGCCAAGGATGGGATTTGAAACTCTGTTCGACCGACACACGTGGGCACCTGGAGGGATAAATTGCAATTAATTGCAATTAATATATCCTCTTCTACCCATTAAAACCCATCCCATATAAACTGGCTTGGACAGCCAGCTACAGTCTTTAAAAAGACACATGGAGGCTGTTCTTCCCAACATTTCTCCTGAAGAGTTTCAATTATAAATCTAGACATAAAATTTGGCACTCACCCTTTCATCCTTGACCGTGTGTGTTAGCAACAAAAATAAGATTCAATGGACAATTTATGCTCCCACTTTTGTCTCTTACCTTCTCCAATATCTTTTCCGTACCATAAAATAAAATTGGGAATCATTTGAGCCATTTCATTTTAATTTCTGGATCCTCCCCCTTACCACAAAGCAATAACAAACATCAACAAAGCAAATCAGTTTGTATTCCAGTTATGACTTTAGCCTGAGATCTTGTATGTTTTTATCGACATTGAACTCCTTTTTACAGCACCATCTGTTGAATATAACTAGAATTTCAGTGTAACATTGTACCCAAACATTGTTCCAAAATTAGATTAAAAAGAAAAGCACACTGGCTACATTATGCCAGAAACAAATAAATCCATTCATTTGAGCGTCTGTGCAACCTCATCTTTGGGAGCCAATCACTTTGAGATGTATGAAGAGCTTTTATAATGATGGTGATTATGATGAGGGGGAGACTAGGTAAGGAACAATACACAATGGCCTTCAAGCAAAAAGAAAGGAAAAAAGAGTGTCATAGCGGAGAGCCTTTTAATGTAGGTGGGAAGTACCGCAGGGTGTATATTAACTGTAAGCGATAGCATTACATCTCTGCTTTAGACAGAGGCAGGCATTTATCAGAACCCAAACAAACAGATTGTTCCAGCACTACACTGCTTTTTATAAGAAACACTGAGAAGTTCCACAGAGCACAGCACATTTCCTAGCGCAGACTTGAAACGCGGTAGAAAACTGATATATAAGATGGCGACTATCCCTTGATTTTTAAAAACCATTATTTGCACCTGATTACAGCCAATATTTCCTTTTTTTATATATAAGATATTTATTAACGTTTAAACATTACAAAGAAAAAAAGGAAAGAGAAACAAAAGAAAAATACAAACAATAAACAATTACAAAACCTCAGAAACAAAAGTCAATACAGTAATCAACAATACAAAAAAGGCAAAAAAAAGAAAAACATTTAAAAAACCCAAACAAGAACAAACAAGAATAAAAAGAACCCCGTATTTTCATATCCTTATCTTTCATTTGCTTATTTCCTCGACTTCCTCACACCTCCTTTTTTGTATTCTAGTTCAATTGATTATTCCAGCAAGTTCTTTCCCTCTTTCTCAAATTTAGTTCCATAATTTATCTTAACACAATTTAGCCTTAAATTTACCCCTTTACCCAATGTCGATCTATTCATACTTAATTCTTTATAGTATTTCTACTAAAGTCATGTAGCTTCTTTCCAGCATCCTTCTAACATTCATTAATTTTAGAATATTTCTGTAAATATACTTTAAATTTTTTCCAATCTTCTTCCACCGACTCTTCTCCCTGGTCTCGGATTCTGCCAGTCATTTCCGCCAGTTCCATGTAATCCATCAGCTTCATCTGCCATTCTTCCCTGGTAGGTAGGTCTTGTGTCTTCCAATGCTTAGCGATGAGTATTCTTGCTGCTGTTGTGGCGTACATGAAAAAAACTCTGTCCTTCTTTGGCACCAATTGGCCCACCACGCCCAGGAGAAAGGCCTCTGGTTTCTTTATAAACGTATATTTAAATACCTTTTTCATTTCATTATAGATCATCTCCCAGAATGCCTTAATCTTTGGGCATGTCCACCAAAGGTGAAAGAATGTACCTTCAATTTCATTACATTTCCAACATTTATTATCGGGCAAATGATAAATTTTTGCAAGCTTGACTGGTGTTATGTACCACCTGTAAATCATTTTCATTAAATTCTCTTTTAAGGCATTCCATGCCGTAAATTTCATACCGGTGGTCCATAACTGTTCCCAGTCAGCCATCATAATATTATGTCCAACATCCTGTGCCCATTTAATCATAGCAGATTTCACCATTTCATCCTGAGTATTCCATTTCAACAGCAAGTTATACATTCTTGACAAATTCTTAACTTTAGGGTCTAACAATTCTGTTTCCAGCTTTGATTTTTCCACCTGAAAACCTAGTTTTTTATCCTGATTACAGTTGTGCCTCGCAAGACGAAAAGAATCCGTTCTGTGATTCTCTTCGTCTAGCGGTTTTTTCGTCTTGCGAAGCAAGCCCATTGAAGGATTAGCGAATTAGCGCTATTAGCGGCTTTTAGCGGCTTTTAGTGGCTTATCTGCTGATCAGATCAGCTGATAAGTGGCTTAGCGGCTTAGAAAAAGGGGGGGAAGGGAAAAAAACCAGCAGGAACTCGCAAGACATTGTCGTCTTGCGAAGCAAGCCCATAGGAAATTCGTTTTGCGAAGCACCTCCAGAACGGAAAACTCTTTCGTCTAGCGAGTTTTCCGTCTTGCGAGGCATTCGTCTTGCGGGGCACCACTGTATATGCCTCCATTATTTGGTAATAATGGAGCCAATCTCGCACTCTGTTTTTTAATTTTTCAAAGCTCTGTAATTTTAATCTGTCACCCTCTTGTTCCAAAATTTCCCAATACTTTGGCCATTTGGCCTCCATATTGAGTTTTTTCTGGGCCTTTGCCTCCATAGGTGACAGCCATCTTGGGGCTTTATTTTCTAACAAATCCTTATATCTTATCCAGACATTAAACAGTGCTTTTCTTACAATATGGTTTTTGAATGCTTTGACCTTATCATACCACAAATAAGCATGCCAACCAAATACATTATTGAAACCTTCCAAATCCAAAACATCCGTGTTTTCAAGAAGCATTCATTCTCTCAGCCAGCAAAAAGCGGTTGATTCATAATAAAGTTTTAAGTCTGGCAGGGCAAATCCCCCTCTTTCTTTAGCATCAGTTAAAATCTTAAATTTTATACGAGGCTTCTTGCCCTGCCAGACAAATCTAGAAATATCTCTCTGCCACTTCTTGAAACAGTCCATTTTGTCCAAAATTTGCAGTGATTGAAACAGAAATAACATTCTTGGCAATACATTCATTTTTATCACAGCAATTCGGCCTAGCAACGATAGCTTCAAATTTGACCATACAGTGGTGCCCCGCAAGATGAATGCCTCGCAAGACGGAAAACTCGCTAGACGAAAGGGTTTTCCGTTTTTGAGCTGCTTCGCAAGACGAATTTCCCTATGGGCTTGCTTCGCAAGACGAAAACGTCTTGCAAGTTTGTTTCCTTTTTCTGAACACCATTAATACAGTTGCGACTTCGAGGAGCAACTCATAGAACACAGTGTACATAGTAGCCTTTTTTGAGGTTTTTAAAGACTTTGGTGATTTTTGAAGCTTTTCCAAAACTTCTTTTGCAGCCATTTGGTAAGTTAAGCTTTTAAAACTTTTTTTTTTGGGGGGTGGATTTTGGGTTGGGGTGTTTGGAATTCAAGGACTTGGTGTTGGGAAGGGGTTTGCAAGAATCTGGAAGCTTATGTGTTTTTTCTGTATTTTTATGATTTTCTGTGACCATTGGGCCACTCTGCTGTTTTTTTAAAAAAATTCTGGATTTGAATTTCTGTGTGCTGGGTGGCTGGGGGAACAGTTGGGGAGGGGTTTGCAAGAATCTGGAAGCTTGTGGTTTTTTTCCTGCATTTTTATGATTTTCTGTGACCATTGGGCCACTCTGCTGTTTTTTTAAAAAAATTCTGGGTTTGAATTTTGAAATGCTCTTTATAGTATGTGTGACTTTAAAGAGCACTTAATAAACACTTGTTGTACCAAATTTGGCTTTGTTTGGACTTTTTTTGACCATAGGAACGCATTAATTGATTTTCAATGCATTCCTATGGGAAACCGTGCTTCGCAAGACGAAAAATTCGCTAGACAAAAAAATTCGCGGAATGAATTAATTTCGTCTTGCGAGGCACCACTGTATTTCTAAATCTTTTTTCACTTCAGTCCAACATTTTTCATAATTATCCTTAAATAGATTCACATTCTTAGCAGTCATATTAACCCCTAAATATTTCACTTTCTTAACCAGTGTCAGACCTGTCTCCCTCTGAAACTTCTCTCTCTCAATCACATTCAGGTTTTTCTCCAGAACCTTAGTTTTCATCTTATTCAGCTTAAAACCTGCTACCTGGCCAAATTCTTGAATCAGTTCTAATACTCTTTTTGTACTTGATTCTGGCTCCTGTAAAGTCAATACTAGGTCATCTGCAAATGCTTTCAGTTTGTACTGTTTAGCTCCCACTTGTATACCTTTAACCAATTGGTCTACAGCCAATATTTCCAAAGCAAAATAACATGCTTTCTCGATAGCATATATCCAATATGGGGACTTCCGGCTGGTTTGCTTCCAAGAAAATCTACACCCTTGCTTTGCCTGTTGGTGGTAGAGGCTGATAGTCATTTTTGCTTGCCTAGCTAACAGCGGGTGGCGCTGAGCCTCTTGGGCTTGCCGATCAGAAGGTCGGCAGTTCAAATCCCTGTGACAGGGTGAGCTCCCATTGCTCGGTCCCTGCTCCTGCCAACCTAGCAGTTCGAAAGCATTCCAGTTCAAGTAGATAAATAGGTACCGCTCCAGCAGGAAGGTAAACGGTGTTTCCGTGTGCTGCTCTTGTTTCGGTGTTCCGTTGCACCAGAAGCGGCTTAGTCATGCTGGCCACATGACGCAGAAAAACTGTCTGCAGACAAACGCTGGCTCCCTTGGCCTGTAAAGCAAGGTGAGAGCCACATCCTCAGAGTCATCTGCGACTGGACTTAACTGTCAGGGGTCCTTTACCTTTACCTTTTAACTAACAGCTCTAATTGCTGAATTGTTCAAAAACTAGCAGAACTGACAGGATATGACAGAACTCAGAGCCTTCATTTAACTTTCCCCCTGTCATGATACCCAAGCTGGAGGCAGTAGGGAAGGTGGTGGTGGGGAGAACAGGAAGAGTGGATGTGGCTGAAAACCATTTAGAAAGGAAGAGAGAAAAGGGGAACACCCCTTATACAACAATGTTTGGTTTTCCATCTGAGGGATTGTCTTCCCTGTTAGTATCTTCGCTCACAGGCAGAGGTACCTGGCCTCCCCCGAGGCAATTGAGCGAGATACTGTGTTTACCTTCCGTCTGCGACCCCGGCAGGCTAGGTAAACAAACCCGGCGATTCTTCTCATTAGTCGTGAGAAAGAACACACCCTCTGCTTCTCCCAGGGAGGAGAAATGAGACAGACAGGAATCCTTTTACCCTCTGCTTCTCTGCTTCTCTCTCCCTCCCTGCATTCTCCCAGGGAGGAGAAATGAGACAGACAGGAATCCTTTTACATGTTTTATTCCTGTCACTCAACAGTACATAGAAATGCGACTGTTCCCTTCAGACTCCATCAGAAGAGACTCAAACTCCACCCCTGTACTTCCAGCACAGGTCATATAACACTCTGAGCTAACATCCGGTGCTCAGTACAGAGAATAGGCTCCACCTTTTCCCCAGCAGTACAGCAGCAAACCACAACATCCTGTTTTGCATTCCAGCAATCTGGAGCTGGCTTTTGCATTGGTGCTTTTTCCCAACATTCCCACTAAGCATTTTTTGTACTTCTGCAAACCTAGGGTTCCCTTGGGTGTTTTGATGTGCATGGGTCATGCCATTTGGGCTACTTAAGGATCAGTGCTCACTGCTGAACATCACAAACAGAGGGAATTATACAGAATTCTATGAGGTTCCCCCCACCACCACCGTAGCTACCATGCCATCAAGATTATTGTCTGAGACAACTGCTAATCAAAGCAAGAATACTGCACACAAGAGAATGAGTCATTTGCTTCAGTTCTGGGAATCATGAGCACAGATGCACACACAGTTACATTAGTGGTCATGCAGGATTCAGATCGGATAACACACAAGATTTCGTATGCAGTCTACTATCATGAGATGCGACCTGTTGCACTCCGATTATAGCCGATATGTGTGGGTGGAGAATATTCTTTTTTCATCCACGAATTCCCTGCTGGATTGGAGTGGTTGACTTCATTTTTGTTTCTGAAAGTGCAATGCAACTGGCAAATGATAAAACAAAGCTGAACAGATGTTCCATTTTGAATGGGAAAAGGCTTGCTTTGCTTATTGGAGAGCTCCCAGGGAAATCTTCCAGAAGATCCTAACAATAATCGGAAGCTACAGACAACGTTGCACTTTTCCTGGCGCTAGTCAGGGACAGAGAGGAAAAAAGGAGCCTGTGAACCTCATGTGAATTTGAGGGGGACACCATAAAGACAAAGGGCACCGCCCAGCCACTTCCAAGTCCCAGTGATTTTGAGGAGACAGAGGAAACACCTGCTTACCTCTCCTGCTGAAATTAAATGGGACTTAGAAAGGCTTTGAGCCAGTGTGGTGTAGTGGTTAAGAGCGGTAGACTCGTAATCTGGTGAACCGGTTTCAGTTCCCCGCTCCTCCACGTGCACCTTGGGCCAGTCACACTTCTCTGAAGTCTCTCAGCCCCACTCACCTCACAGAGTGTTTGTTGTGGGGGAGGAAGGGAAAAGGAGAATGTTAGCCGCTTTGAGACTCCTTAGGGTAGTGATAAAGCGGAATATCAAATCCAAACTCTGCTCTTCTTTGGGTCCTGCTCAGAGATGGTGCTTCATTGGAGCTGTTAATGGCAATCTTGTCACATGGCAAGTTCACTTCAAACCTTTCCTTTGAAATGCATTATGAAATCCCCAGTTATTACAAATAGGTCAATGGTACCGGGTTGGTCCAACTCATATTATCTGAACGCCACCCATAACTCCAACTGCCCAGCAATTCCTCTTATTGCTGCCATTTCCTAGGTAACCAAACAGCCAGCCGTAGAAATGGAATGTGCAAAGGGAAGAAGGAACCCAATCTGGAAGTATTTCTATTTGTGTCTTGTTTAAACGTATTCCTAATTCTCAAGAGTTATCTACGATTGACGTCAGAAAACACACAACACAAGAGGCGGAGGAGAGGTTAGGTCAGCATGGAAGAATGCAGAACTTTCAAGATGTTGTGCATTTGAAAGTTTTGACTTTAGAGTTTAACTATTTCACTGCACGAAACCCACGCATTTAGGATAGTTTTATGATCCAAGACATTGAACTTTGGAAAGAAGACCGCATCACTGAAATTCTGTGCCATCCGCAAATCTACTCTAGGTTTTTTTAAAAGCAGTTTTTCCAAATGCACAAATCCCACCCCACACTAAAATACAAAGGCCAAATGCACACAAAGATTGCTTTGCTCTTTGCTGGCACTCTGTATCAGTTGCAGTTTCATCATCATCATCCTTCACCCGAAGTTCTCCGGGTGGTACACAAGATAAAAATACAGGGTAAAAGCACAAAATAAATTGTTAAAGTGCAGACTTTTCAGTACTGACTGCTCTTAGCTCACAGAGGAAATAAGACAACTCTTGACATGATATGGTATTATTGTTTGGGTATCTGTGGGCTCAGGGAGTGTGGGGCATACATATGGGGGGAAAGAAAAGAAAAACCTCTCGCACCCCCATGCTAGGCTCAAAACATCCCTGTACAGTGTCAGACCTTGGCTTGTTTTTGTCTTAGCCAGCAAGGACTCCAAAAACCGTCCCCTGCAGCTAGAGTTCTTCTCTTCCCTCTAGTTTCTTCTCACTTGACCCTTCCGCTGAGTTCTTACAGTACTGATTTACTTACTGTACTTTTCTGTGTATAAGACCATGATTTTTGATTTTTTATTTAAAAATCATGCTAAAATGTGATGGTCGTTTTATACATGGGTAGTGCATAGGGTGGACATTTGATTGGTTGCTGGCGTGGCTGTCAGCGGCTATTGTGCATGTTATTGGTTGCTGCATCAATGGGTGGTGTTAATTTTGTGATGCTCTGGCAGGTGGGCGGGCGATTGGCAGCTTCCGCTGCTGATGGTTCCCCAAAATAGGGGTAGTCTTATACACGGGGGCTTCTTATAGATGGAAAAGTATGGTATTTTGTTCTTTCTCAGTTTAACAGATGTCATAGGGCAGGCCCCAACTCTATCTCAGAGAGACTCCCAGACTGACAGCTGCTAGACCTAGCAGACTCACTGAGCTAGGTAGGCCAATGCAGAAAATAATACCTCCAGACAAACTGAAGGACAGTGCAATGTATGTTTATGCCTTGAATGTATTCTGAGAGTGCCAAGTCTGTTAGAACCTCAACAGATCTCGCAAAATGCATGCTGGTCTATGGATTATCTTAAAAATACATTCAAATGAGACAAATCGACTGATATTTGTCTTTATGTGTGTGGTGCATGCTCTGGTTATCTCCTGCTTGGACTACTGCAATGTGCTCTACATGGGGCTACCTTTGAAGGTGACCCAGAAACTACAACTAATCCAGAATGCAGCAGCTAGACTTCTGACTGGGGGCAGCCGCCAAGACCACATAACCCTGGTCCTGAAAGACCTACATTGGCTACCAGTACGTTTCCGAACACAATTCAAAGTGTTGGTGTTGACCTTTAAAGCCCTAAACGGCCTCAGCCCAGTATACCTGAAGGAGTGTCTCCACCCCCATCATTCAGCCCAGACACTGACGTCCAGCGCTGAGGGCCTTCTGGCGGTTCCCTCACTGCAAGAAGCAAAGCTACAGGGAACCAGGCAGAGGGCCTTCTTGGTAGTGGCGCCTGCCCTGTGGAATGCCCTCCCATCAGATGTCAAAGAGATAAACAACTACCTGACATTTAGAAGACATCTGAAGGCAGCCCTGTTCAGGGAAGTTTTTAATGTGTGACATTTTAATGTATTTTTAATCTTTGTTGGAAGCCACCCAGAGTGGCTGTACCCAGCCAGATGGGTGGGGTACAAATAATAACAACTTCTTCTTCTTCTTCTTCTTCTTCTTCTTCTTCTTCTTCTTCTTCTATAAAAAAGCCACAACAAAGCTGCAATAAATGCTGCACAAGTTGCTCCTTCTGCCAGGTGACTCAGTGGAGTCACAGTAAAGCCAAGCATCCCTAGTCACAGAGCTCTACCACCCCTGAACTTACCACAAACCTGTAAGCTCCACCGCCTGGCTCCACCCCCAGACTGCTCTGAGTCCCTGCCACCTCCAGGCACTAAACACGTACCCAAACTATTGATATGAGGAGGTGGCAAGGAACATGATTTTGGTTGCATGTATGAAGAGCTCAACCTCTCACACTAGACAGTATCTGCCATCACTTTAGATTTAGCGATTAACATAAAATAAAACCCATCAAAGCAAAACAGATACTCAAAGTTTCGGCACTGAATAACAGCTGCATCGCCAAATAAAGCTTACTCGTTCAGCCATTATTTGCAAAGCATTCAAATGGCTTATCCAGGCAATTGTGGAGATTTTTAAACAACAAATAAAAATAATACTCAATGTGAATTTTTGTGCGCATGATTTCAACTTCACAATGCACGAAAGTTTCAGTGTCCGTAACGATTTTATCTTTTTCTGAGAGCTGCTTCAGTTTGCTTTCCTGCCTAGGTTTCTGCCTGCCGCTTCTAATCCTCATTTTTATTCCTGTTGGTTATCTGATCTCTTTGATCCTTCAGAGGAGGCCTTGAACTCTGGTTTTATTCCTAATGGAGTCCACTGGCAAGAAGTGGTGTTGTTTTTTTCTCCTGTGGTTTTGCAGTCTTTATCACATTTGAGCTTTTTGTTTACTTTTCATAGGTTTTTGTAGCTTTTTTATATTTTCTGGAGATTCTGGACATTTTGTAGCACAAGAAAAGCTACCCAAACACTTGATACTTGTAGCAAAATCTTCAGCCACTGAGAAAACGGCCTTTTAATTTTTATCTTGTGTTTTCATTAAACAAAGAAGGAGTTGGGGGGGAGGGAGCAGAGAGAGAGAAGGCAACGTTTAAACAATATGGTCCAAGATACAGTCTGAAGACACATGAGGCCACTTAGCTTGATGAGCCAAGCAGGTCTGGGTCTGGTAAACACCTGAGCAGGTGACTCTCTGCAAACTGCAAGTACACTGCCATGGGCTCCCTGACAGAAGAAAGGAGGGCTATAAGTGTGAGAAAATAAATAAATATGGCAGTACAGTAGTACCTCTGGTTACGTACTTAATTTGTTCCGGAGGTCCGTTCTTAACCTGAAACTGTTCTTAACCTGAAGCACCACTTTAGCTAATGGGGCCTCCCACTGCTGCCGTGCCACCGGAGCACAATTTCTGTTCTCATCCTGAAGCAAAGTTCTTAACCTGAGGTACTATTTCTGGGTTAGCAGTCTGTAACCTGAAGCGTATGTAACCTGAAGCGTATATAACCCGAGGTACCACTGTATAGAAAATTCAGATTATAGACAGGGACAATATAAATACATCCAGAAGTCTGCAGAAATTCAACCATGTCAATCAGCCTAATGAATGATTTCCCTTTCTAAAGTTACTAATGATGGGGATAATTCAAACCAAAAAAGGAATGTCTGAGGTCAGACTTTTTAGCTGTCCTCTCTAATCTTAATTAATTAATTAAATTTGTATTTATTTGAAGATCACAGGGCGGTTCATGACAGAAAAATACATAATAAAATATAACCCCCTTCCCACAAATACATTGGCAACTGGCTGGTAGTTACTTAGATTTTTTGAATACGGGGACAGTTTCTTGAGGAGTGGTGTTACCACTGCCTCTTTCAAGCAGGCAGGGACCACACCCTCTTGCAAGGATGCATTTATCACTTCCCTAGCCCAGCCAGCTGTCCCTTCAGTGCCAGTTTTTATCAGCCAAGAGGGGCATGGGTCCAGAGTGCAAGTGGTTGTCCTGACCAATCCAACCACGTTATCCACATCCTTGAGCCTTACTAACTGGAACTCACCCAACAGAACACAACTAGACAGTGCTCTGGAAATCCCTTGAGAATTCAACTGTTGTAATAGTGGAGTGAAGACCTCAGTTGACACAAGTGATTTTGTCATCAAAATGCTTTGCCAACAAGTCACAGCTAGTTGCTGTCGGTTCTACCACCACCTTTGGGCCAGACTGTGTAAAAGGTCCCACACTGCCTGGAAAAGCTCTGCCGGACGGCATAGTGAGTATGCCTTCTTTGCTGCCTTCACTGCCAATAGGTAGACTTGATGATTAGTCCTCACCAGTGTGTGATTGCATTCTACTGGAGTTTTACTCCAGTCACATTTGAGCCATCTCCCAGTTTGTTTCCATGCCCTAAGCTCTGGAGTATAACAGGGAGCCAAGTGGGCTCCACAAAGTGGGAGAGGGTGCTTTGGGGTGATCATGTCAACTGTCAAATCCATTTGGGTGTGCGGAAACGTTGGATGTCATTGGATCCATCAGAATCTGAGGGTGGACCATGCTGATAGGTCCCTTGCCTCTGCAGAGGGGGAAATCTTGGGGCAACCCCATGGTTGTCATGGCAGCCATGAAGTCCTGAGCCACTCTAGAGCCAGTTGCATCATCAATCCCCCAGAAGGAGTCTGGGAGTCCTCAGCATTGTCTCTGAGACCAGGTCTGTCAGCTCAGGCAGGGAGACTGCTGGGCAACAAGGCAGGTAGTAAATCCCTAATCTGTCCCGACTGCCCGGTGCCAGGAGCAAGCGCTCTAGTTCTCCCTGTAGCTGACAGAGAGTGAGAGAGAGATGCAATCTCGGCAAACCACAGCAACACCCCCCCCAGTCTACCCTGATGCTGCACCAAGTACCCAGGTGGGCACAGCTGGGTGAGACCAACTCCACCCTGCTCACACACCTGGGTTTTAGTTTTACAGATCAGACCATGGATGAGAGAAGTCCTACTCAAAGTAGACCTGGCATTCAGCAACAGCAGCCGCAGACCTGAGGGCTGGTTAAGGCCCACATCACTGAGATGCCATACCTGCATCTCCACTATACCACTTCATTTTTTTAAAAAATGATATTTATTAAGTTTTCCAATTTAACAGTCCAATAAAAAACACATTAAAACATTCCAAATTATAATACAATAAAAAGCCGAATAATCATGCCAAATAATATATCTTTAGGTGGCTCCCCATGCTCTGAAGTTTGGGGAGTGATGATCTAATATTGTACTGCATTCCTTAATTAGTCCAAATAGTCCCTATAAACATTTCCAATGTTGATCCTTCGTTTATTTTTAACAGCCTCTGAGTTCGTTTAACAAGTGGGTTAATCCTTTGTAGTTCTGTGTGAAATATTTTGATTCTCTTCTTCTTTATTTCCTGTTGTAATCCAGCATTCTCATCAATGCACTTTCACTTTCTGCACACAAAGGCAGTTCTTAGTGCGTCACATCCAAGACAGAGGAAGATGTGCCTTCTGCCATTAGTGCCAGGCGTATATCCAGAATTCCCTTCTCTGATCTTGTTCCAGCTGCTAACAAGCTGATGCCTCAGTAAAAACTCCATAGCTCCCATCATATATTCTTTTTGTCATTCCATTAAGGGTCATTGCCAGAATCATAGTCAAATTTTCACACAGTCAATTTTGTAGTTAAACCATAACAATAACGATAGCAAGATACTCTTTCAGGCCTGCTTGCATATTTCAAACAGACAGTTCTTCGGGGGAGATTTGCTGAATAAAGCAGCAAATGCAAAATATATCAAGAGAAAATAATGGAGGGTCACCTCCCCCAACGTACCGATAGTTACAGCAAAAGTCCTTCTCCAGGTCGAACTCTTGGCACCCAGTGGCTGAATCAGTTAGCAGAGTACTTTATCTCCCCTAGTTCAGAGCATGCCTGTTAGTTAAGTCCAAATTTTATCTTATAAAACAGGTGTCCTCTGCTCATGGCAACAGCTTTGGGGAGTTGCCGAAATGCGCGGTGCAATGTATCCAGTTCCCCCTGCCCCTGCATTCCTTCAGAATGGGCGGCAGGTATCGGACAATTTGTGGGTGAAGCAGCCCCCCCCCCGGCCCTGGGGTTTGGGGGGGAGGATAATTACTCCCATATATCCTCAATTAGCTGCACGGAAAGGCTCCACGGGCATAGGGACCACAGTTCGCCATGGCAGCCAGACATGAAGTGCCCACTATACCACTTCAGACTGCAGTTCAGGACTCATATTACTGAATACTTCTCCACAGAAAAAAACAAAATGTCAGTGAGATGGTGGCCTTCTGTGAAAACTAGGCCTAATCCTTTTCAATAGAAAATGCTTCCACTGAGTATCTGCCATGATTCTCCTGATGTCTTTTGCCCCTCTTTGTTCCTTTTGTCAGTAGGTTATGAGTTTGCTGTTCTAGAGGTAGATAAAATTCTGTTCAAAGGTACATTTCACAGCATATAAAATACATTTATTTAAATTTTGATGCCATAAGACATTTTGTGATTAACTTGAGGAGTCAACCCCTCTTTTCAGGTTATGTAGCATATCTGAACTCTTTTCGCTTGATCTCAACTTGAAATGTGGCTTTCCTCCCTGGTTCTTTATACATGCTACAATGCATTCTTCTTTGGCATTTCTGTCTTACAGAATGATATTCTTTGTTGTTCCATTCCTTTTGCATTTTAGCCTTGAGGATGTGAGAAATGTAAACGAATTATTTCTTTTTCAAACTCACTGCAGGTTAAATATGAAACTCCTGTTCTGCTGGACAACATACCTGTTTTAGACATGAAGGGCTCACAGTAGATGCTTTTGTTGTAACCTTCCACATTGCAGCACACCATTTGTAGGGCTGACATTGAAGACGGTCCAGAAATGACAGTTCAAAAATAAGGCCACAAGATTATTAACTGGTTCTGGACATTTTGACCGTATTTTACCAGTGCTTTATCAACTGTGCTGGCTTCCATTCCATTTTGAGGTCCACTTGGAAGTCTAGACTTTAAGATCTAAAATGTTGAGCGGCTTGGGATCGGGTTGTTTGGGGGAGGGGGGAAGTCTTCTCCTGTAAATGCCTACCCAGATCTTAAGATCTTCTTTGAAAGTACCTTATCAAATGAGGGTGGCTGCTAGCCTTCTCAGTGGTGACACCCCAACTGTTGAATAGTCTCCTCAGAGACACTCACATGGCACTTCTTTGTGGTTTATTTAGTGATAAATACAAGGTGGTCTACCTTTAGGGGCAAATTTCAAATTTTGAGAAATGATCATAGGGACCAGTCACAAAATGGCTTCTGTAAGAGCACAGCATAGCACAAAATGCCCAAAGACTGCTGTGAGAGCAAGGCATAATGACCCACATCTAAGAGAACAAAAGATGACACAGGACCACAACATAGTGCATGTCCCCTCCAATCAAGAGATAATTCAGGGGGCGGGGAAGACAACTACATCAGCCGTATTGTGCTCATTTACAGAGAGAAGCTTTGTACCTCTCCTCAGAACTGATGAATAAGTAAATTTTCTGCTGCTGCAACAGTTTGACCTACAAATACAAAGGGAAGTACAGTGGTACCTCGGGTTACATATGCTTCATGTTACATACGCTTCAGGTTACAGACTCCGCTAACCCAGAAATATTACCTCGGGTTAAGAACTTTGCTTCAGGATGAGAACAGAAATCGCGCTGCGGCATCAGGAAGCCACCATTAGCTAAAGTGGTGCTTTAGGTTAAGAACAGTTTCCGATTAAGAAAGGACCTCTGGAACAAATTAAGTACTTAACCCGAGGTACCACTGTAGTAAGGGGAGATCAATACATTGTTTCCAAAGTTTCCACAGCCCTGAAACATTTGGCCAAGTGCATGGTGTGTGGCTTCTATGGGGTTGAACACTCACTGGCCCTTGATGTTCTAATCTGCTGCTCTTGCATGAAGGATTATTATTATTATTATTATTATTATTATTATTATTATTATTATTGCTGCCCCTCAAGTATGAGTGCAAGCAGATGTGAACACTCTCAAGGCCAACAAATTTCTGGAGCTTGTGCATGAGTGTGGAGACAGGCCCAAAGAGGAAAAGCACCAAAGCACAGCTATCACTGCATCGACTACAAGGTGTTTGTGGATGTGGGGAAGTACAAACTGGATCACGTGTACTGAAAAATTGAGACAGACGAGCAGGATTCAACCACCCAGTCTTCCTTCAAATGCCCTTCCTGCTGAAACACATCCATTTACCTGGAAGTGAATCAGTTGTGTGATATTTTCAGAGATGTTTTGTTGCACTTACTGCTTTGGAGGAGGCGGGGAGTGAATTTCAGTATTTTTTATCTTATCTTAAATATGAAGTAGTTATTTATATATTTTTTTATTTCTCCTTCCTTCCTTCCTTCCTGCCTGCCTGCCTGCCTGCCTTTTTTTCACGAGGTGCATTGGCCTACACTGCCTGCATTTCTGGGACACAATGCCCCCAGGAAAGACACCTCTCCCTGAAAGTCACCAAATATCCACATGCACCCACTATCAAAAGGGATAGATTGCTAACTTCCATCCAATCTAACAAATCTAACCTAAGCATCTCTGGAACACTATAGCAATTTTAAAAGAAGTGATTTTTCATAAAATAATGATTGCTACATGACAAGTAATTGCAAGAACTGAGCAATGCTGCGTTTGCTTAGTATATGGTCAAGGGTTTTATTAGTACAGACATTTTCCCCTGTCTTTAGTACTGTATCTCTTCCTACCTGTTCACTTAGATGTCTCAGAGCCACCTCAGACTCATCTATGTCAGCCTTCCTATCCTCAGGTTCACACTGTTGATGGGGCATGCATCTTTCATTCTTCTTTGCTCCCCACATTCAATATATTGGCAAGTCTCGTCACTCCATGAACAGCATTGTAAAAAATCCACCTGGCCCTTCCTCTTCCTCCCACTCAGAGAAATCTCTCATTCATGCTCTGGTAGTCACCTGAGTCCTAGCTTGAGATTACTGCTTAGTGTAGGCAGAAACCTGAAGAGGATCTACTGATAGATCTCTGGGTGATTTGCACTGGATCACCAAGGATTTCGCACTTCATAGCAACAACTTTCCCTCCAAAATTAGGCAGGGTGTGAAAGGACTGCAAGCTCAGGTCTGGCTTTGTGTGAAAGGGCTGTGAGATCAGGTCTAGAACAGGCAGCGACCATTTTTCCTGGCCCCCGCCTAGCTCAGCAGAGTACACATAAGCCCGCCCCACCTTCTTCTTCTTCTTCTTCTTCTTCTTCTTCTTCTTCTTCTTCTTCTTCTTCTTCTTATTATTATTATTATTATTATTATTATTATTATTATTATTATTTCAACTTATACAGCATCCTATACCTGGAGGTCTCAGGGCAGTTCACAACAAGACCACAACATATGAAATCAAACCAAAAGCAGTAACCCAATAACCCTCCTCCCGAAAAAAGTCACATTCTAAAAGGGTGTTGGATGTCAATAAGATCAACTAAAGGCCTGGTTTAAAAGCAATGTTTTTGCCTGGTGTCTAAAGGTGTATAATGAAGGCGCCAGGTGAACTTTCCTGGGGAGAGCGTTCCATAGATGGGGAGCCACTGCAGAGAACCCTGTTCGGCCCTCTTCTAGGTCCAAACGGACCCATGCACCAGCCACTGTGCATCAGTTGAATGTGTTCAAAATGGCTGCCTCGTGTACTGAAAGCAAATTCTTGGGATCCAGTACATCCTCTTCCTTACTTCTAAGTGTATAATGTCTCCCACCCCCAAGCTTTCTAGGCTACTAATTTGCATTTGATGGGCTACAAGGCCTAAGGGGAAAAAACAAAGTAGATGTTGCAAGCTTGAACTCCCCCACACCATTCTTTTACATTATGAACTCGCTTGGATCAGGGACCTACCTATTTTTCCTGTTGATGACAATTAAGACCTGCTGGAGCACAGTTGTGATCGGTTTTTGCCCTCAAGAACTGGCATTGTTAGAGAATGGAGTGCAGCTTCTTTTCTTTTCTTAAATATATATATATAGCTTCTTACGTGAGGCCCTTAGCCAAAGCAAGAAAAAATAACTTAGTCAACAGCTTTTGCATAAAATGCCTGCTCTATCACCTCCTGTGATGCAGTAATGAATGAGCACGGACCAGACATCTTCAGATTCTCCAGATGTTAAGGATCCTCCAGGATGCTTAGTTCCTGACAAGACACTGAGTGTATAATATACATTGAGTGTATAATATAGCCTTGCTCTTCAATACATCAGTCAGAGAAGCTGTTGTTGTGTGTTTTTAAAAAGACTGTCACGGACTGTTGCAAAACAAAAAGGTGAGTCACCAGAAACGGTTTTTTACAAAGACTCCAAGGCAAACCACACACAGCTTTGAGAAACCTATTAAGGCTGTCGGTTAATTTCAGGCTATGCTTCTGAACAGTGGTGAAGCTAGGTAGTTTTAGACCCTGGACTTACTGGTCTTACAGAGAGCCCTCTTTTAGGTGACTGTGTGTATTGCTTCATTCCTGAAACACATAAAGTAAAGGTAAAGGGACCCCTGACCATTAGGTCCAGTCGTGGCCGACTCTGGGGTTGCTGCGCTCATCTCGTTTTATTGGCCGAGGGAGCTGGCATACAGCTTCCGGGTCATGTGGCCAGCATGACTAAGCTGCTTTTTGGCGAACCAGAGCAGCGCACGGAAACGTCATTTACCTTCCCGCCGGAGTGGTACCTATTTATCTACTTGCACTTTGACGTGCTTTCGAACTGCTAGGTTGGAAGGAGCAGGGACCGAGCAACGGGAGTTCATCCCGTCGCGGGGATTCGAACCGCTGACCTTCTAATCGGCAAGTCCTAGGCTCTGTGGTTTAACCCACAGCTCCAACCACATCCCCCCTGAAACACATACTTAACATTTATTCCTCCCACTCCAATGTTATGCTTTACTGCTGCTTCTGCCAGTAGTAGCCAGTTTGCTAACTCTTATTAAAAATAAAGAAAAAAAGACATAGTTTGTGCAGTTTTGCATTTTAAACTCATACAAATCATAGCGTCATCATGACTACAGGAATAAAATGGAGTTTCTTAACAATGTATTAGTGTAAAAATGGACCAAGTGTCTCACTTAATGGGATTAATTTAACCTCAGGTTGTGTTGATCAGGAAAAACTTTATCACAGTCTGGGCTCTCTCACACATGATTAAATTCCTACTTTCCAAAAAAGCTTGTTATTTAGATGCAGAAAAGGTATTTGGAAACTTAGGCTGGTACTGGCTCAGGTGATTTTGCAATAATTCGTTCATATTGACTCATCTCCAGAAGATGCCTGTAGTATGAAAGTATGCATTGGGTTTTTTTCCTGATCATAGTAGTGACTGGTATCTTGCTTTGGATTTAATTTGATACTAAAGATTTATGTACTACTGAGTCCTGGGTGATTTGTATTATGACAGAAAGATGAGGGGGGGCCCCACCTTTCTGTTTCTGTGCACCATTCACAAATTTATAAATCTCTACTATGTAGCTCCTTATAGTGCAATCCTAGGCATGTTCCAATTGAGTTCAGTCAGATTTGCTTCAAGATAAGTGTGTATAGGAAAGCCAGCTTTCCAAAATGAACACGATTGGCTGTTCAAAACAGATTCACATCTTTCTTCCCCCACACCCCAGAAGCCACTGTAGTTCAGGGAAAGGGATGGAGGAGAAATTTAATTCCATTTCACATTTAAAGGCAAACCTACCAAATTCGCCCTCTCCAAACCAAGCTGTGAACTGAGGCACAGCTATTATTTAAAATTGGTGCTTCTTTGAATTTTGCAGTGCTGTTGTCCAACCAAGTAATGTGAACAAAAATGCATATATTTGAGTATATTAGAGAAAGCAGGTATATTAGTGAAAGTAACGTACAAAAATGCATTATATTGTGGGAAATGGATCTGGGGGGAAATTGCATATAAGGTCAAACACAAAGATGTGTTTATTACAGTGTTTCCCAACCTTTTTTGGGCAAAGGCACACTTGTTTCATGAAAAAAATCTCGAGGCACACCACCATTACAGCCCCGTGACGTCAGCGCGCAGCGTCACGCCGGGAGGGACATGAATTGCTAGCAAATTACATAATCACCTCCTTGAGGGCTGGCTCATCTTCTCCGAAGGCAGAACCCCATTAATTAACAGCACAGACTCACACCATAGCCAAGACGAGGGGGGAAATCCTCAGTCATGCACAGTCATGCACATGTGGGGGCTAAATGAGGACGAAGACCGGGCAGAGAGCAGGGTTCAAATCACCCCACCTGGCCAGGACAATCCCTGGGTGCTCCCTTGGGCCACTCGCCTGACCCACCTCGCAGGGCTGTTGTTGCGAGGATAACACGGGGAGAACCACGCGCGCCCCCGGGAGCTCCTTGGAGGAGAAAGCAGGCGATGAATGCAATGCACGAAATATATGAGAGGCGACCAGGTTTTGCAGGTGAGGGGCCCCCGCCAGCCTCCGCTTCCAACACCCGGCGCAACGACGCCGAAGTTTCCCCCCGGGCTCGGCTCGGGGAGCAGCGCTGCTCCCCCCCGGCTCCCCTTCGCCCTCCCGGCTCTCTCTGCCGCCCACTGGGGACCCCCCTCACCTGCCAAGTCCGGAGCACCGGTGGAAGTTGCATGCATGCATGCAGGGCGCCGCGTTGCCATTGCATTGCACTGCACTCCATGCAACGCCTGCACGCATGCATTGCCTTGCACGCCCGCCAAGGGGTCTCCCCGCGGTCCGATGCGTCCCCTCCGGCGCGGATGCAGCATTGCAAAAATAAAAAACCCCCGACGCAGCCCTACCTGGGGGGCAGCCTCCGCCGCTCCGCCTCCGCGGGGATCCCCGGGCTCCATCCTGCCGCCCGATCTCCGCGGGGGCGCAGGCAGGCTGCGCGGGGTCTGCGCGGAAGAGCCCCTGTCCGCCCGCCCGGCCGCCGCCGCTGCGCTCATTCCATGGCCGGGAGAAGAGCGCTTCAAACAAAACGCCTGGCCCGCCAGGCCACGCTGGGAAACGTAGTTTGCGCACCCTGTGCGGGCGCGGAGCCCAAGGGCGAGGGGACTACGGATCCCGGCAGCCCCCGCGCCGGGGACGGAGGGGGAGAGGCCGGGTGCAGGGATGGAGGGACGGGTGGGCGAGCGAGTGAGTGAGTGGCAGCCGCCAAGCCTTGGCCGAGAGCCAGGAAGGGCCTCCCCGGAGGAGGAGGAGGAGGAGGAGGAGGGAGGCGCAGAGCGGGAGGGAGGGAGGGAACCCCAGGGGTCATCTAGTGACGGCGCCCCAATCAAAAATTTGACTTTAAAAAAAAAATCTTTCGAATTTTTTAATTTTTCCCGCGGCACACCAGGCAACATCTCGCGGCACACTAGTGTGCCGCGGAACAGTGGTTGGGAAACACTGGTTTATTAGGATAAATTCACATTAAAATGCTGATGAATTTTCAGGAGGATTTTTTTTTATTAAAAAAAAGAGAGAAACATTGCAAACTGATGTGGAAATCTGGAGAACTTAAGATTGAAAAAGGGAGAAGCCAAGAGAAACCCAAATGGTCAGGTTTGTCTATCTGTATGGGTGGTTGGGTGTTTTCAACAACCATCCAAAGCAAGGCTTAGCAACCACCCTTCCAAGTGACCATCAAAAGTCATCAACATTGTGGAGAAATACTTGGATAGAACTAATGTTTATATAGTTCAGTTAAACTGTGGCATTCCAATGAAAGATGGAATCCTATGAAAATGCCCAGCCAACATGTCCGGAATTTAGTTTCCCACCACCCCAGCAGCGTCCCAAAAGGCTGTTGTCCACAAGGGAGAAGTTCAGAAGACCAAAAAGACACTCTAGCAGATGCACTCTAGCAGATGGCTCCCCAGGCTGTGCTTGTAGACCTCCATTGAGGGAGAACCCATCACCCCTCTAGGCAATTTGTTCCATTGTCTTAGCTACTCTTGCCACCAAGAGTACTCTTGCTACTCTTGCTTCTTTGTCTTAGCTACTCTTGCTTCATTGTCTTAGCTACTCTTGCCACCAATAGTACTCTTGCTACTCTTGCTTCTTTGTCTTAGCTACTCTTGCTTCATTGTCTTAGCTACTCTTGCCACCAAGAGTACTACTCTTGCTACTCTTGCTTCTCCTAATGTTCAATCCAGAGGTGCATCCAGGTATTTGCTTGAACATGCACAGAAGCCCAACCGCAAAGCCCTGTCCCTGTGTGCATTGTGCCTCCAGGCTGAGCAGCGTGGGTCTGCCAGGAGCTTCTGCGCATGTTGACTTGAATGCAAGTTGACCACCTCATGCAATCAAGGATCCTGTTTTATCAGGGCCCCCAATCAAGCAGGGTCCCATTCATCTCAAAGTGAATGTGAGTGTAATGTCCCTGAAGAGCTACCCTACTCAATACGGGGAAGGTTAGAGTCTGAGTGCACTGGGCAGCACACATAGGGAGCATTGTGGGCAGGTGGTCCTATCCACAGAAACAAGGTTTCTGCAAACCTGTCTCAAAATGTAACCACCTGTAACCTGACCACATTAAATCTCCCCCCCCCCTGCCCCCAGTATGGATGAAAGGCAGAATCACTTTCCATTCTGCCCTGTATACATCACAGGCAGTGGTTCAGCTTCCAACATAACCTATGTTGTTTGTCTTGCGGTCCGCCATAGCAAAATTTCACATAATTAATTACAGCATTAATTAATTGTGCGATCATCCCATTATTCCACGCTATTCATTTCAGTGTGAACAAAACACAATGCAAACGGGCCAGAGGGAGTCATCAGTTATGAATCATTATGGATCATTTCCAGAATGAGCAAAGACCGATTGTGTTTCCTGTTCCAGATGACTAAGTGAACTCTGACAATTCCCCCCACCCCCTTCATCGGAATTCTCTGACATCCCCACCTCAGGGGCAGCAAAATGAAAGTGTTTGCCCACTGACATGTGACCTCCCATCAGGTACTTGAAGAGTGGTATTACCCCACACCCCACCCCAAGTATTGATTTCTTCAGACTAGTCTGGTGTCGTTTGCCTTGTTTTGTTTTACTTTACTTTACTTTACTTTACTTTACTTTACTTTACTTTTTTATTTATTTATTTATTTATTTATAAATAGCTCCATTGCCTGGCCCATTACATTTAAGAGGACACAAAGCAAAAAGAGTAATCAGTGATTTAGTTCATTAACACACCAATCCTCCACAAACGGAACTTTTTTTATAAAAAAAACCTAACTTGTTTTTGCTTTTGAAAGAACCCGTCAAAATAGGTGAAAATTTGGTAACACTTTAAAAAAAAACAACCCACCCAAAAGCTAATTTGACTGTTTTATAACTGTTTCATTACAAAATGATGGTTATATTCATGAAATATACTTGGAGTCAACAGTGGATTTCATGCTCTTTATTCAGCTCATAGTGGTGAGGAGGAATGGAAGTTGCCCCACAATATCAGCTTTATATACATTATTTACACAATGGGCTGCACGGGATTGGCTAATTCCGGGATTCTCCTGTAGGCCAATCAGGTTGTGGATTCACTTCCACCTGGAGCTGGATTGGGTGGCTCCTGCGGACCAACCAGACTGCTGCATTCTGAATCCTATTGTTCAAGGACCAATCAGACTGCTGCATTTTGGATCCTATTCAATTCAGTACATAACAACTCGTATATTTGCCATGTTAAAACTCGATTTCTCCTGAAGTAAAAAAAAAAAAAAGTTTTCTTAATTAGATACGCAAACTGATGTTATACCATAAGAATATGTTATACTCATTTGGCTGCACATCCTTTTCTCTCACCGGGGGCAAACAGTTGCCTGTGGGAAACCTGCAGACAGGACCTGAATGCAATAGCACTCCTGAAGTGTATTGAGTTTTTAAAATGAAAAAAGAAATGTGAATTTCCCCCTAAATATCAGTGCATAATGGACAAGCTCTGAAGCTTTGACAACTATCAAATTCAGCCTTATTTTTCAAACACTGAAAGTGGATGGAGTTTCACTGGGGAAAGAGTGAAACAAATACAGTGGTACCTCACGTTAAGTACTTAATTTGTTCTGGAGGTCTGTTCTTAACCTGAAGCTGTTCTTAACCTGAAGCACCACTTTAGCTAATGGGGCCTCCTGCTGCCACCGGAGCATGATTTCTGTTCTCATCCTGAAGCAAAGTTCTTAACCCGAGGTAATATTTCTGGGTTAGTGGAGTCTGTAACCTGAAGCGTATGTAACCCGAGGTACCACTGTAGTAACTATGGGATGGTCTGAAACATCATGGCCCCAATCCAGCTTTCCATATTTGCAGCAGTTGAGTCGAGCACCCACCATTTACAGCAGAAGCACATTGTTTCCTCTGCCAGCAAGGCAGTCTCAGTCCTCTAGTTTTTATTGGCAAGAGCTTGGGAAAACACTGCCGTTTGTTCTTAGAAGTAGCTGCTGCTCTCTAGACTCCCCGCCTGTCTGCTGGGGTTTAAGAGCAAAGTCAATTGTGCAAGTGTGCCATCTGCTGTTCAAAACCATGTATTTGCAGACTGCTCTGTATTTTTATTAAATAATCTGGGCCTCCACCAAGTTTTTGTGGGGTTCATTTTTTAACAATGAAAGGTGCCATTTGCGGGTGTGCATGCGATGTGAAATACGCTTTGAAAGAGCAGCACTTCCAAAAGGTGGAAAGTCGCCTTTTTCTGTGAAATCAAAACGTTCCACTCTCTTGATAATGCATTTGCCAAGAGAGGAGGAGGGATTGCAATAAGCATTCTGTATGAACGCTTTAAAAAGAAATCATTCACAGTCTCCCTTTGCTGGACAAGCAGCCAAGGAAACACACTGGGGACAGAACTGTGGGTTGCATCCTTTAAAGCAGGGGTCAGCAAACTTTTTCAGCAGGGGGCTGGTCCACTGTCTCTCAGACCTTGTGGGGGGCTGGTCTATATTTTTTTTTGGGGGGGGGAGAATGAATTCCTATGCCCCACAAATAACCCAAGGATGCATTTTAAATAAAAGCACACATTCTACTCATGTAAAAACACCAGGCAGGCCCCACAAATAACCCAGAGATGCATTTTAAATAAAAGGACACATTCTACTCATGTAAAAACACGCTGATTCCCGGACCATCTGCGGGCTGGATTTAGAAGGCAATTGGGCTGGATCCGGCCCCCGGGCCTTAGTTTGCCTACCCATGCTTGAAAGTGACGAAAGCCACTTTGAAGTAGACAGTCCTCAGCAAAATTCTCCCACGTGTAATGTTAAGGAATGCAGTCTGCGTCTTATGTATTCCTGACCACCAGAGTCTGGAGTGGTTCCAATCCAGGTTTTATGCAAAGTTCGGGAATGCTAGACACCAGTCACTGAGGCAAATGAGAACACAGGGAGGAATTCAACACTGGGCTAAGGCAATCAGCTTGCCAGATAAAATGATCTGCCCCCTGTGCCACTCTGTGGGTTCTCTTGACACATACAACCCCCGGGTCAATTTTTGGGGTTGCACAGAGGAAGATGAAGGAGAGTGGAAGTCCTTGCACAGGCATTTGCTGATAAAACTCGTTCATTGAATATTAGCCAAAGATTTCTAGCAGCCTTTTCTCACACCTAATGTGAGGTTGAGTTTGTTCTTATAAAAGTGTGTTGGTCTCCATCCTTTATGCGAAGAGTACACCCTAAACCTCCCCTCCCCAGCACAGCCAACCCAGTAACTGACATTTTACAGAAACAAATCATTGGTCCATATATCGTCTACATGGACAGACAGATTTCCCAATCCTACATTGAGGAATAATAACAATAATAAAATAAAATAAAATAAAAATTTATACCACACCCATCTTGCTGGGTTTTCTTCAGCCACTCTGGGCAGCTTCCAACAAAAGATTAAAATACAATAATTCATCAAATATTAAAAACTTCCCTAAACAGGGTTGCCTCCAGATGTCTTCTAAAAAAAGAAGAAGAGGAGTTTGGATTTGATATCCCACTTTATCACTACCCTAAGGAGTCTCAAAGTGGCTAACAATCTCCTTTCCCTTCCTCCCCCACAACAAACACTCTGTGAGGTGAGGCTGAGAGACTTCAGAGAAGTGTGACTGGCCCAAGGTCACCCAGCAGCTGCATGTGGAGAAGCAGGGAATCAAACCCAGTTCACCAGGCTACGAGTCCCCTGCTTTTAACCACTACACCACACTGGCTCTCAAGTCAGAATAACTTCCTAATTATTTATTATTATTATTATTATTATTATTGTTATCATCACTATCCTTCTTAATTTATTAATCTTCTACACAACCATCTCAAGGCGATGTACAATAAAAACAGTAAAAATGTGAAAATGCACACAAATTGGATACATTCAAAATGAAGTTAAAAACCATACAACACTCATGGCAAAGTCCCCATTTTTTCAGCTAGGAAAGTCTATTGGGCCAAAAATGTCTTCAGCTGTTCCTGAAAAGTGCACATAGTGAGTGGGTGCCTGTCTTAAGAGGGATGCTATTCCGCAGAACAAAGGCAGCAACACTAAAAACCCTATTCTGAATTACTGTGGAATGCATTTCTGAGATTCTTGGAACTTGCAGCAGAAACTTTCCACAGACTGCAGGGATCTACTGGGTGTATAAAGGATAAGATGGTGTCTTAAGCAACCTGATTCTGAGCTGTATAGCCATTGATTAACTTATCTCCACATTCTGGTGGAGACAAAAGATAAAAAGAAGGCAATGCCATTAACAGGTCAGAAAAAAGAGGATGGGTGCCTTTTTCACCATTTTCAACCTTACCAGAGCTTTTGTCCCTCCCATTTCGGAGGCCGTGACTTTCATTCCTCCCATCTTTCCTGGGCCCATTCATGAATCAGAAGGACAGGGCGTCATTGTCAGTGTCAAAATATTATTCAGCTGCCACTCAACATCTTACTATCAGGAGCTGGAGTCAGGAGCCGGTCAGCAATAAAACACCTGGTGTCAGCGAAGTCAACTCTTCATTCAAAGAAACCAAAAAACCGCAGGCCTAGCAATCACAGCAACTCTTCCCAGGAGGTCTTGCCCCAATAAGGCAGTTGTGAGGACTGAAGGTCTCCGTCTTCCCACTGTTCTCTAAGGCTTACCTTCCGGTTCCTTCCCCAGCAACCTGAGGCTCCTTTGCCTTGTCTCTCTTTGCTCTGCCCTCTTCATTCCTCCTGGTGTTTTAGGAGACCAGGGGGGAAGAGAGCTGGTCACAGCAGGAGTGGGAGACTCCCTGTCTTCTTCAGCAGCCTGCCTCCACTCTGCCTCTTGACCCCTCTTCCTCTCCAGCTTGCACTTCGGCCTCTGATTCCGCACTGCTCTCTGCCACAGCTTCCTTTTGCTCCCTAAAACCTGTTGCCTCTTCAGCTTCTGACACCTCCCCCCCCCCCGTCTGCTCCCTCTTCTCTCTCTGACGACTTGAGATCATCCCACCAACAATCCCTGGGCTTTGAGTCATCTTCCCCTGGGTGCCTCCGACCACTTCTCAGCATCCAGCCAGTCCATGACACTTACATGAATTGGGTGAAAGAGTTCTGTCCTTCACCTCGAGCAACGCAATGTCTTGGGACGGTCATACTGCAGAACAGCAGCAAGAGATGGCATGAAGGAGCGTTTCCACTCCCATCGTTCTGTTCGGACACTGAGATCCAGCACCGAGGGCCTTCTGGCGGTTCCCTCATTGCGAGAAGTGAGGTTACAGGGAACCAGACAGAGGGCCATCTCGGTAGTGGCGCCTGCCCTGTGGAATGCCCTCCCTTCAGATGTGAAGGAAATAAGCAGCTATCTTCTCTTTAAAAGACATCTGAAGGCAGCCCTGTTTAGGGACATTTTTAATATTTAATGCTGTATTTTTTTTAACACTTGATTGGAAGCCGCCCAGAGTGGCTGGGGAAACTCAGCCAGATGGGCGGGGTATAAATAATAAATTATTATTATTATTATTATTATTATTATTATTATTATTATTACCCTCTTGTCCTGCTTGTGGGTTTCCTTTAGCCATCTGGTTGGCCACTGCAAGAAACAGGATGCAGGGTCAGATGGGTATGTGGTCTGATCCTCTTCCCACATTTTTATGACCGAACCTGGTTCTTATGACCAAACTTGGTCTACATGCAAAGCTGGCATTCCACCATTGAGCTGTGACCCTCACCCATTGCCAAGAGCATGTTGGGAGAGGGAGAAGAATCGGGGTGGATAACTTTTCAAACGGCAATTGCCTCTTCGAAGGATGCAAAGACTTTCACTTGCTCATGAACCCCAGGAAAGGCTTCTGAAATGAGGGGCCTCTCACTGACAAACTTTGTGAAACGAGGAACCCTCCATCGCAGTACTGCTAGACTAGAAGCTGCCTAGCTACTCCAACTTCGCCTGCTTCAAGGTTTAAAAAGTTAATAGATTCATACTTCTTTTCAAAATGCATTAGGCATATAAAAGGATGGATTCAGTCCTTATTAGGAGCACTCTGTTCTGAAACTTTACCTTCCAAACATATTGAGGTAGCGATTGCTGTATTCCATTGTTGCTGTTCTTTAATACTTGAATGTGAAGCATCATCGAGAAGTTGAGTAAGCACCATTATCTACACTTCCATGCCAATTTCAGTCAAGGCTACAAATTGGTGAAAACCTTCTATTTTGCATACAGTAGCCTAGGGACCTGACTTATACTGGGACAGAGCATCAGTCCACCAATCTCAGAGTCTACACCGATTGGCAGTGGTTGTCCAGGAATTCTGGTTTCAATCCCTGGTATCTTCAGATACCAGGGATTAAAACCAGAACTTTCTGTATGCAAAGCAGATATTTTACTATTGAACTACAACCCTTCCCCAATGGTGCCTTCTCAATGGTGGTTCCGTCCACATGAAATTCTCTCACCTGCAAGGCACATCAAGTATTGCATACTATGACATGTCAGTTCTGCAGCCAAATAATTTGCACCCAAAAAATGCACATGCTCTGGTAATGTGTTCATATAAATGCATCTGTTTTTGGAAAAGAACATACAGAAATGCACTATATCGGTGGAAATTGCTTCACATTTATGTGCATATTAGGCTCAATGTGTATAGTAAGTGAAATTCACACAAAAATCCTGACAAATTGTCACAACATTGAAAAAAACAAAAAGCCAACAGATATAGAAATGTAGAAAACTGAAGACTGGAGAAATGAGAAACTGAGAGAAACCAAAATGGACCCTACTCCTCAGACAAATGCAGTACAATATACACAGGCCTGCCTTTGTTCGCAAACTTCGGTTTGTTTAAAGCACAGGTGGAAGATCTTTGATCCCGAGTTTAAACATCTTCACCTTAAAGCTCTGCTTAAGGTCTGGGGTTCCAAAGAATGCTTGCTTTCACACACCTCTGTCTGTGCACTGATATCGTCACAAAAGGTGCTCTTCCGAGGGGCCCTGCTATGAGAAGTGATTTGGGTACAGGTCCTTTTCTATGGTGGCCACCTACTCCTGGAATTCTCTCACCTGTGAGGCTCATCTACTTTTCATTTATATGCTAGGCAAATGCCTTTATTATTTTCTCAGTTTTTAAATTGTTTTTGGAGCTTGCTATTGCTCCTAGTTTTATTAACAATGTTATATATAGGTGGTACCCAACTTAGTCATACTTAGTCATATTTCTTCTTCTTTGAATAAACCAATTTGATAAAATTGTTCTCTGCAAATATTGACATGGAGTCTTTGACAACAATTTGCAGCATTTGACATTGCAGTACTGTATGTGAGACAACTTCCAGTGTTCAACCTATGACATTTGGCATGCAATATTTGTTAAATGACAGCGTTTTATGTTTTGTCAGTCAACAGCATTTGACATGTGACTTCTAATATTTTATTGGTTAAATAATAGTCCAGTGCTTCTCCAGATTCATCCACTCTTACACACAGAGAGGTGTGTATACAATGGAGCTGCCATACTACCATTCTCATGCTTGACCAGCATCCACCGTCCTACTTGCAATACCTTAGAGGTTCTTCACATAAAATTCACCACAAAGAAAAAGTCAGTATGTTGGTGTTTGTTGGAGCTCCTCTCTCAGACTGCTTCTGGCTCTGCCCCCCTCCAATATGAGCATCCAATTAAGGTGAATGTTGGAAGAGTCAGACAGACAAAAGAAAGTGCTTCAGACTTAGTTAAACTACAGCATTTGCTCCCACAATATGAAGCACTGGCCACCAACTGGGATGGCTTTTGAAAGCAGATTAGACAAGTTCATGGAAGGAAAAGGCCATCAGTGGCTACTAGTTATGACAGTTATATTAAACCTCCGGGGATAGAGGGATTACATCTCTGAATGCCATTTTCTAGCGGTCATGAGTGATGACAGTGTTGCTGCACTCAGGTCCTCAGGCTTCCCATAAGCAGCTGGGTGGTCAGTGTGCGTATATTTGGCTTCATTTTGTATATTGGTTATATACATTGGGTATATTTGGCTTCATTTTGTATATTGGTTATATACATTGGGTATATTTGGCTTCATTTTGTTCACAGTGGCCTGCTTCAAGCTTTATGTTGGCTGGATGAAATAGTTGGTTTGATTTAATCAATTTGTCCTTATTATTATTGTACAGCAAATTATTGTAACATTGTATATGCTTTCAATTGATTTGTCAGATTTTGTACTTAGGGATGAGAAAGCAGTTTGATGCAGCTTGCAATTAAAGGTGAACCTACCTAATTAATACACATGTTCCAAAACGATATGTGAACCTGACTGACTCCAGCTACAAAAGCTGAGGCTGCATGACAGACTTTTGGGCTGGGGTTTTGTTTAGGGTGTTTTGTTGCTCTTATTGATATCAATATTTTGTATCTTTATTTTTATATATTATGATTTGTGTGAAAGCGCTTCAATTTTCTTTTGTACTTTTTGATGTCTTTTATTTATTGTTTATGAGAACTTTTGTTAAGTTTGTAATTATGCAAATCTTTTCATGCTGTAAGCCGCCTCGAATTATGGAAGCTGGCAGACAAATAAAATGACGATGAAGAAAATAGCACAAAGATGCATTATATTTAGAGAAATTGCTTTGCAAAATGTGTATATTAGCAAAATTGCATAGTAAATTTGTGCATATTAGAAGAAATCTGTGCTAAAATGCTGGTGATTTTTTATGTGGACTTCCAAAAAAAAAAAAAAAAAGGAAACTGATGTGGATATATGGAGAACTGGACTTAAGACAGGAAAAATGCGAAAGTGAAAGATTTGCCCATCCCTGATTTGACATCCCAGTGAGCAAGGTGGAAATGAAACATAATACAAAGCATAAAGGCACTGATAACATGATCCTAAGCATGCTCACTCCTAAGTAAGTCCTGTTTAGTTCAATGAGACATCTCTCCCCCCCCCCAGTAAATATGCTTAAGATTGCAACCTAACTAAACAAATCAATAGTTGTTTTGCAATGCAAGCCGTCAGCACGTTAGTGTACCAGGTGGCTTGAAGTGACCGATAATCATTGTCTTTTCTCGTAGCATCTGGCTCCGTCTCCCAGGTTGACACATTCTTTCAGCAGCAAATCAAGCATAATAATAATAAAAAAATGAATAAAATCCCCAAGGGTGAAAATGCTTCAAAAATCTTGAAAATCATACCTACTTTTGTTTGTAATGTGTGAAATTATTACAAGTATGTTCACCAGGAAGACTATTGATGGATGACTCACAATTTAGCTAAATTCAATAAGCTACACACTGTGCGTAACCCAGTGGGCGAGCCATACATTTTATATTTCAAGTATCGAGTGTTTGCCAAAAACAGTATTTTTAAAAAGTGGGAAAGGAGCTCATGAATAGGATAAGACTACCTACAGGCAGCTCCTACTTCTCCTCTGGCCACTTACATGGGATTTCGTGGTACTGCTGGAGCATTTGAGGAGAAAAGAGTGCTTACCACAGCAACCCTGCTACACCAGTGCTTTCCCAGAGGCTTTGTGCTGCCTTTAAGTATACACGCCCAGTACTTAATGGAAACCTTTAAAAGACTTGTGCTTCAAGGCCAAAATGCACAACAAACATTTCCTCCCAACGGGGTCACTCTTTAACTGTTCTTAAAGGTAGTCTCCATGCCATCGCCATGCATTAACAGCACTTTTCTCAAGCAAAATGTTAATGATGTGAAAGGGCCACAAAACTACAGTAGGAGAGTGAAAGAGGCGGAAGATCATCCTCTAGGATGTGGGCTCTTTTGAGAGAGGTGTGACAAAAGAGGCGGCTGAATGAAAAGCAGCCCCAATATTAGAAAGTACCTTCATAACACAATTCAAAATTCTCTCCTGACCGTAGAAAGTTCCTTTGGAGGGTATAATTGAAGGAGGGGAAAGTGCCCAGCATTGACGCCATCATCTTGAGAACATGCCCCACTCTTTAAGTTGCGATGGCAGCATAAAAATGATACAGAGAACCAGGAGTGAGGAGTATGGAATAGCATAGCCACGGGGCACATAGCCACAGCAGAAACCAGTTATTTCAAATAAATTCTTAGCCATCTTGGAGTAGAAAATTAATAATAATGATGATGATGATGATGATGATGATGATGATGATGATGATGATGTATACCTCTCCCATCTGGCTGGGTTTCGCCAGCCACTCTGGGCGGCTCCCAACAGAATATTAAAAACACGATAAAACGTCAAACATTAAAAATTCCCTAAACAGGGCTGCCTTCAGATGTCTTCTAAAAGTCAGATAGTTGTTTATTTCCTTGACATCGGATGGGAGTACACAATAGATAAAGCTGAATAAATAAAACAGGTAATGGTCACAGCATCAAAGCCCAATTCTGTTTTTCAGATGTATGTGGGACCGTGTTCCTCATTTCTTATCCCTCCAGATATTGTGATCCAGTTTCTAGAGCTAAGCTTGCCTAAGGAGTGGCACTGTTGCTGCTTCTGACACTGCTGTAGCAATGCTTGTTCCCTTTTCATCTCTGGGAAGGACAGTTGGGCTATATATGAGCATTCGTAGTTTTGAAGGGTGCAGCCTAGTCATAGCATTGAACAAGCCTTTGGGCTTCCCAGGAGCTCTGGCCAACATGTGCCACTCAAATGAACCACTTGATCCTACGTCTTTGTTTCTTTGTTTTTGCAGGAATATAATCCAGTTTTAAGCATACACGTCAGTATCTGGTACTACTAAAACTAAAGCCAACCTATATCTACACATTGGCCAATTAGTCTTCTGTAGTGATGGGGAGGAATTTGATTCAGTTTGCATTTAAAGGTGAATCGATCAATTCACAGTTTGTGAAACACAGCCATCTTTCAAAAATCTGCACTTATCTGAATTTTGCAATACAGTCCCCCAACCAACCAATGTTTCCCAAAAAGTCATATATTAGGGGGACGTGTGCATAAAAGTGAAGAAATTGGTGAAAATAACACTTAAAACATACATAAATTATATAAGGGAAAATTGCTTGCAAAAAAAACTGCATTTAAAAAAACCCGATTGTTAGGAGCCATTCACACCAAAATTGACAGATGCTCCCATCCCTAATTTTGTTCGTCTGAATTTGTCAGCCTTTAAGGTGCCACAGGACTCTTAGGTTTGTTTGTTTTTGCTCCATTGCTTACAAGCAAAAATTATAGCTGCGGATAAAAACAGCAGCCATTCTCCCTTAATTTAAGCATGTTCCCTAGCAGCCAATTTGAGTGAAACAGCACCAATTCGAGTCAAGTAGTTAGACTTGCACATCACTATTTTAATATGCAGCCAACACAGTTGGGAAAAGCAGTCGATGTGTTTGTGCAATAATCTTCTGAAGATTAAGGAATAGGAAGACTTATTTGGCCATTCACCTTAATCATACAACGTCTTGTCCTAATGTTAATGTTATTTCCAAAGAACTGCACTGCCTTGTTACCTGGGCATCATGTTAGAAATAGTGTTTATCATCACAGCTCAATATTTGTCAAGGGGGTGGTTGATTTAATAATATCCAGCACAAGAGTACTCCAAGGTACCCATTAGTTTGATTGAATGCTGTATTTGTGTAAGCAAGCCAAGCATTCAGCACTTTGGCAAAAGTCACTTGGAAAGGGAGAGATTCAATGCATGAATGTTTCACTAGTTAGTGAATTTCCATTGAAACTTTAATGGAAATGCTTGTAAATATACTCCCCCAAACCCACATTGTGTGCCATTTCCCAAAACAGGGATGGGTGTAAAGCTGCTGTTTAACCAGGAAAGGCGGGGGGGGGGGATCGATTAGCCAGATCATTTAACATACTAAAACAATTATGGCATAATTATAAGGAACATAATTATATACTCTTGATGCCTTTAATTGTGTCATCCTCACTAACTAACATTAAAAACTCAATCAAAACAAATTAAGCATTAAAATTTAAATCAGAAGTTAATGGAAAAAACGGTTTTTCAAAATGAAATAATTATAACTCTGAATTCCACCTGTTAACAGGAAACCTACTTAACTTGGTTTCTTTTTCCTTTGTTTTTCTGCAGTCTCATACAGGTGAACGATCTCCCAGTGAGAATGTTAAGCAAGTTAAATAAATAAAAAATCAAAGTCACACACTCTTTCCTGTCCCATGCACTTTTTATACTTCTATGAACTTGTGGAGACATTTCTTTCAATCTCCTTTTCTAATCCAATAGATATGGCAAGGAGGCCCCTCCTATGTCTGATCAGAAAAACCATGTGAAATTTGAGCATTAGCACTGCTAGCTTTTCAGAAGAAGAAGAGTTTGGATTTGATATCCCGTCTTTCACTCCCTTTAAGGAGTCTCAAAGTGGCTAACATTCTCCTTTCCCTTCCTCCCCCACAACAAACACTCTGTGAGGTGAGTGGGGCTGAGAGACTTCAGAGAAGTGTGACTAGCCCAAGGTCACCCAGCAGCTGCATGTGGAGGAGTGGAGACGCGAACCCGGTTCCCCAGATTACGAGACTACCGCTCTTAACCACTACACCACACTAGCTCTCAGCCCCAACTATGAAGGTTCTCATCCTCTCCTATTGTTATCAAGAGCAGTTCCAGCCTCTGCACAAAGCTGTGGTCACGGGGCCCTGCCAGAGCCCTTCTGCCTCTGCGGGAGGGGGGCAGTTCCAGGCAGGCAAGCCAACTCTAGCGGCTGATGTGTCTTTGGTCCCCTGAATATTTGTTGGAAGGGGACTGGGCTCCCTCACAGTTGAGGGGGCCTGGCTCCCATCACGTGTGTGGAATATTTCACGAGTAGCAGTTTCAGTGGGTGGCTCCTCCAGAGCCCGCAGCCCCCTTTAGATGATGCAATGGTGTGCGTCCATGACACGCGTGGCACCAGGAGCGTAGCTAGCTGCTCCAGCACCTGGAGTGGCGGGGGCGGGGTGAGTTGCCCACAGGGGCAGGGGGGTGAGCCACACATGGGGAGTGGCACAGAGATCTGCCCACGGAGTCCGCCTGGCGGGCACAAGCCCCACGCTGCCGTTTCGGGCAGCACAGGGCCTCGAGACACGTGGCTCAGGCATACTGCAGGCCAGGCCCCACAGTAATGCCGCCATTTTGTCACCCCCTCAGGGATGACACCCGGGGCAGACCGCACACCCCGCACACCTCCCTCCCTACGCCCCCGCGTGACATGCAGCACACACGACATCACACGCCACGCATGCGTGACACACGCTGAAACCTTTCAATCTTAGGGGCAACCTCACACCTCTGGTTCCAGAGGTTCCTGGCTTTATGTGATTTTGCCTATATGCATGATGGCCAGGAACCTAACCCCCATAAACATGCACGTTACCTGTACTGTAAAGTTTGCAACCTCCAATGATTTCTGCCCCCCAACCCATGTTTCATTTGGTGTGTTATGTAGCTTTGGTTTTCATTTTGCCTACTCTCCAGTTCTTGAAAGGAAATGGGCTGGGCAGCGATGCAAATGAAGAAACTACGATAATTATTTGGGCCAGATTCTCTGCAGCCGTGCCCATGCCTTACTCACTTTCAGTGAATAAGCTGGAGATAGCTTTGTTTCCTTGAAATTGTTGTTGCTGTTGCTGCTGCTGTCGTTTTGAGCCAGGCTAAAACAGCATTGTCCTTGGAAGTATCCAAATGCCTGGATGTGAAATAAATGCATACCATTATACTTCTCTTTTTACCTCACGCTCATGGATGGAAGCGACCTGTCGCCGGTTGTGGAGGCAGGAATCTTGCCTGGCTGCTGAAGGTCAAAATTAAGTCAAAACGGGAGGAGGGGGGAGAAAGGGGGAGGGCAAGTATAAATAAATAAATAAACAAACCCATTTCACTGTGAAAGGAGTGATTACCAGGCTGCTGATTACGAGTGGGCAAATGACGCGTAGAGTCACAAAGGTACAGTAGCTGTGGCAATTGTGGGGAATTAACTGGGGTGCTTTGGTGCACTCCTTGGAACAGGAATGACTCGCAGAATGGCTTGCAGCGATGTGAAAATTATTGCCATCCTTTTCGCAGGAGCACTTTACTTGATTTCCTTCCCTTTCCCCTCCCCACCAAAGGAAGCTGCCGAGCCATCAGGTGAATTCACCATTTATTACCTACCTGCCAAACAGATGTGGCAAGTAGGCAGGCTGTGAAGAAACGGTCAAAAGGACAAAACTGCTCTTTTTGATGATGTGAGGAATACGCTTTTCCCTCCTGGCGTTTTGATGTTAAAAATTGTGTTTCTATTGCCAGCCCTCTTTTACAGAAACATTTTTTAAAAAATATATATATAAAATGGAGTGGATTTGGAAGGAATACCGCAATATGTACTTACTGTATGCTTTTGGAAGAAAATATTTTGACCAAAGAAACATTCCACATTTCCCTTAGAAAAATAAAAGCTTTTAAAGGCCATTTGGAAGCCTACAAATAACTTATGCAACTCCTTGTAAAAAGCTTTTAGAATTGTTAAAGCTCGAACCCCAGTCACTCCTTCCAACTCGGGTATTCAAGAAGAAATTCAGTCAGCTGTGGTCTCCAGAAAATAACTTCTTACATAAATTTATTCCCAGTAGATTGACATCTTCAGCAGCTTTACAGCCAATTGTTAGATTAAATGGCAAGAAAAACAAATCTGGCAAAGTGGGCTGCAGCAAACAAACTCGTGGCAAAAAATATTAGCCTTTCAGAGGCCGGAGAGCTCTCCAATGTTTTTCATACAATGGACTAACACAGCTACCCTTTGCGATGCAAACTAGGAACATATGAGTCCTGCAGAATCATACCACGCACCTCCCTAGCTCAGTGACCTATTTCAGACTGGACAAAATAAAATATTTCTTCCCACAGCACATAGTTAAACTATGAAATTTGCTCCCACAAGAGGCACTTATTGCCACCAACATAGATGGCTTTAAAATAAGGTAAAGGTAAAGGGACCCCTGACCATTAGGTCCAGTCGTGGCCAACTCTGGGGTTGCGGTGCTCATCTCGCTTTACTGGCCGAGGGAACCGGCGTACAACTTCCGGGTCATGTGGCCAGCATGACTAAGCCGCTTCTGGCGAACCAGAGCAGGGCACGGAAACGCCGTTGACCTTCCCGCCAGAGCGGTACCTATTTATCTACTTGCATTTTGACGTGCTTTCGAACTGCTAGGTTGGAAGGAGCAGGGACCGAGCAACGGGAGCTCACCCCATTGCGGGGATTCGAACCGCCAACCTTCTGATTGGCAAGTCCTAGGCTCTGTGGTTTAACCCACAGCACCACCCCCGTCCCAGCTTTAAAATAAGATTAGACATATTCATGCCCTCCTAGCGATGCAGCAATAAAACTGCTAGCATATTTGCAAAGACAAACAGGGTCTGGTATGATTCAAATTGGACGGAGGACCATATGTTGGGATTCCTGCAATACATGGGATTGTAAGATTATTTTAAAAAATTGGGAAACGATATACAATAAACTAAAAAAATGTTTAAAATAACATTTGTTTAAAAACTAGAAGTTTTTTTGTTAGGTATTTTAGGACAAGAGCTGCCGAAAGAAAAACGAACATTATTTATGTATGCTACAACAGCAGCAAGAATTCTAACAGCACAAAATTGGAAGACTAGAGAAGTACCATCTAAAGAACAATGGCAAGAAAAACTGATGAACTACGCAGAGTTAGCAAAGTTAATGGGCAAACTGTGAGAAAAGGACAATGGGACTTTGAAAAAGAATGGGAACCTTTTACAATAACAATGTGATAACATAGTATTATATACAAACAGCAGAATGTATCATTTGATGTAACAAACCAGAAATGGAAGCTGAGGGAAGTCAACGGGGAGGGGGTGAATTGAAAAACGAATGTTTAGTAGTGATATTGGAAATTTGTTTTGAAAATGTAAAATCAATTAAAAAAATTCACAACAACAAAAAGGAGATTCCTGCATTACAGGAAGTTAGACTAGCTGACCCTTGTGGTCCCTTCCAACTTTTCCGATTCTATGGAGGATAAGGCTATCGATGACTATGAGCAGTAACGGCTAGATTCGACTTCCACAGTCGGGGCAATATGCTTCTCAATACCACTGGAAATCGCAGGAGAGGGAACTGCTGTTGTGTGCATGTCCTGCTTACCGGACTCCCAGCGGCATCTGGTTGGCCAGCATAAGAATAGGGAAATGGACTAGTGTACCTCCCAAGTGCCCTGGGAAAAGGGGAAATCCCATTTTTTCACGTGAGATCTTGGTAGCCATTTTGGGTGCCGTGATCTCTCATGCTCTCACGCTGAACCCCAAAAAGCGTTTTTTCAGGGCGAGAGCAAGGTGTACATCATGTGACTCACCCAGGAGCATTTCCTGGAAGATGTGCGTCCCAGTTTGGGACTTGAAAATGTTGGATGTTCTGGAATAGATGGGCCACTGGCTTGATCTAGCAGAGCTTTTCTTATGGCCTTCATACAAAAACATGAAGTTAATACAGTGGTGCCTCGCAAGACGAAATTAATTCGTTCCGCAAGTCTCTTCGTCTTGCGGTTTTTTCGTCTTGCGATGCACGGTTTCCCATAGGAATGCATTGAAAATCAATTAATGCGTTCCTTTTTTTTTTTTTTTGCAAGTAAATTTTTATTCAGAATTTGTAAAAGAAAAAAGAAAAAAGGACAAACAAATGCAAAAATAAACATTTTAACATAAATTATTCATCCTAATTTCATGCTATACAAAAAGTAAGTGTACAATCATACAATCCCCGGGACAGGGGGAGATTTTAAAATGCTGGGGGTTGGCAGCTAACGCTTCGCTCCCGACCCCCAGCATTTTAAAATCTCCCCAGGACAGAGACTTCTCTGCTGTCCCTTGGAGATTTTAAAATGCTGGGGGTCGGCAGCGAACGCTTCGCTCCCGCCCGCCAGCATTTTAAGATCGCCCGGGGCAGGCGGGGGGGGAGGCAGGCGGGGCGGAGCAAAGACTTTTGCCCCCCGCCGGCCTTCAGAAGAGGTCCTCTTCTGAAGGCCGGCTGTGGGCGAAAGTCTTTGCTCCCGACCGCCAGCATTTCCCTATGGGCTTTCGTCTTGCGATGCAAGCCCATAGGGAAATTTGTCTTGCGAAGCGCCTCCCAAACAGAAAACCCTTTCGTCTTGCGGGTTTTCCGTCTTGCAAGGCATTCGTCTTGCGGGGTACCACTGTACAGTGGTACCTCTGGTTAAGTACTTAATTCGTTCTGGAGGTCCGTTCTTGATCTGAAACTGTTCTTAACCTGAAGCACCACTTTAGCTGATGGGGCCTCCTGCTGCCACCGCGCCGCCAGAGCCCGATTTCTGTTCTTATCCTGAAGCAAAGTTCTTAACCTGAAGCACTATTTCTGGGTTAGCGGAGTGTGTAACCTGAAGCGTATGTAACCCGAGGTACCCCTGTAAATCTTGCATTCCTTGTCCAAATGAAGTGGAAAGTCTGCAATATGGAGGCACTGCTAGCAGGCTAAGAGTGGGGAGTCCTGCTTGCGCATTTCCCACTTGCATATGGTCGGCCACTGTGAGAACAGGACTAGATGGGTCACTGGCCTCATCCGGCAGCTCTTTTTTTCATATTAAATTTTCAATAATTTAACATCCAAATTAATTACTTATTCATCCCTCCTAGACTTCCCTCCACCCCCTGGTTTCCAATTTCTCCCCTTTGTTACCATACACATCCTTAATTTTTCATTCAGTTACAAGTCCATTGATAACCCTAATTCACAATACTTCATAGATGCTACATCAATCCTGCTCAGGCTTTTACAGCGGACCTTAAAATATTCTATAAATTTAATCCAGTCTTGTATAAACTTTTTTTCATCTTGGTCCCAGATTTTCACAGTCATCTTTGCCATTTCGGCATAGTCTACCATCTTAGTGATCCATTCTTCCTCCGTTGGTACTTTCTCTTCTTTCCATTTCTGGGCAAGTAGCATCCTGGTGGCTGTAGTTGCATACATAAATAGTCTTTTAACATTTCTTGGTATGTTTTCACCTGTCATTCCTAATAAAAAGGCCTCTGGTTTTTTAACAGAAGTTATCTTCAACATTTTCTTCAATTCATTATGAATCATTTCCCAGATCCAGAAGCTCTTATGCAGGTGCACACAAGTCCCCTATTCCATGTAATGGCCCCGTGTGTTGAGTATCTGTGTGTTTGCAGGGGTTGAGGGACAACAGGGCTCTGCTATTTGCAGTGGGGTTCCCTCCACAAATGGCTCTGTGCCCAGCATACTGGAGCCTGCTAGTTGTACAAACATGACTGGCTATTTTTCATGCTAAATGCCAAAAGCTCTAAGGACCGTCTAAACCATGGGTAGGCAAACTAAGACAGTGGATCTGAAAAAAAAACTTGGATGCACTCCTCCATCTCTCTAAATATTTTTGCGCTTGATGTTGCAAAGTAATTTGATTGATGTTATACAAGTCTTGCAAGTCTGTGCTAATACTCAAGCCCAGATATTTTGCTTTAGAGCAGAGTCTTATTTGTTAACCAGTTAGCATCCTGAATTTTATCAAAACCTCAAGATTTAGAGGAAGCACTTCAATTTTGTAACCCCGACTTTGCACCCAGCTACTTTTGCATATTTCTGCAGGAACTTTTCTAATTCCTCCATTCGTCAAAAAAACCTGCCGTATCACCAGCACACATACTTTTAGTTCTGTTTGTCCTATGGGTATATGTGAAATCTTATTCTGCTAGCTGATGCTTTCTGCCAAAAGCTCTAAGGACCGTCTAAACCATGGGTAGGCAAACTAAGACCTGGGGGCTGGATCCGGCCCAATCGCCTTCTAATTCCGGCCCACAGACAGTCCAGGAATCAGCATGTTTTTACATGAGTAGAATGTGCCCTTTTATTTAAAATGCATCTCTGGGTTATTTGTGAGGCATAGGAATCCGTTCACCCCCCCCCCATTATAGTCCGGCCCACCACATGGTCTGAGGGACAGTGGACCAACCCGCTGCTGAAAATGTTTGGTGACCCCTGGTGTAAACAATACTTCTGGCAAGGCCACACTTGTCTTGCACCCCTCAGCAAATGAAAAGCTGGGAAACCTGATGTTTGGCATTTAGGCATGAGACTTGTAAGTAATATTGACCCATTCACAGAAGTTGGTCCCAAAACAATGACATGGCATACAGTCCTTTAAGAAGGGCCATTTTAACCTGTCAGACACCTTCTCAGTGTCCAAAAACACACACAGCTTACAGTTATTTTTTCTGTTGTAATCTGCTATGTCCATCAGTGTTCCTAGATTTACCTTTAAAAAAACTGGCTTGAACTTTGTGGATATTATTTAATGCACATTGAATCCATATTAATAGGAATTATTTTATTTACTCTGTTCATTAGAACTGCCATAAAGATTTTATAGTCAAAATTCAATAAGTGTCTGTATGGTGCTACATCTCCTTGGTCTTTTCCTTTAGTATATATATTTATATTATAATTATATATCAAATTATTTCCCCAATTCTTGAGGTATATGGTTTAGAGTATATATTTCATTTAGAGCTGCTGTTATTGTGTCTTGGATAATATTTATAAATTACTTATTGTACTCTGGGATAAAACCATCTGATCCAGGTGGTTCTCCTATCTTTACTTATTTGATGGTCTGCTGCATTTTAGTACAACTTGCACTTTGGTCCAGCCATAACTTATCTATTTCATTTAAGGTTTGAAATTCAGCTTATGCTACATATTCTTTAATGTCCTTCCCCTCTGGCTTTTGTGTTTTATAGGGGTTTTTCTTTTAGTACTCTAAGAATTAAATTTACTATTTCCTTACTATCAGCTATTCTCGATCTATCTAGCCAAAGTGGATGGAATAATGTATGTAAATTTTACCTTTGTACAGTATGCTAATTTCTACATCTACTCATGCATCCTTCTCTATTCTCAACCTGGGCAAGCAAGAGGCATTATCAGAATTCAAGGACACATTCCAGCTGGGCAAAAACACTCCAGGAAAATGAGAAGCAGAGCTAGCGAGGAGTGTGACAGGGAGAGAGGCGGTGTGCTGAGGGATGAGATGTGGCCTGACCAGTCACCAGGACCAGAGAGAAAGTTCTGGAGGGACACCTTTCCCCCCTGGGAAAATGCACTTTGGCCCTGGACCTGAGGTTCTCCACCACTGAGCTACCAAAGGATAAGCCATGAGTGGAGAGGAGTTGTTGGCGCTGTTCTCCTCCCCAGACACACAAAACCTGCCCATCCCATTTGCTTTAAGCGTTGGGATGGGCACTCCTTGCAGCAGAAGCATTTGAGCTGGAGCTGAACCCCTATTATTATTATTATTATTATTATTATTATTATTATTATTATTATTTTACCCTGCCCTTCCCCAGCCACTATGGGTGGCTTCCAGCAAAATATAAAAAAAGATAAAATGTCAAACATTTAAAACTTCCTGATCACCAAATGTTGATGAAGTTCTTCTATCACAAATATAAGCAATAAAGCAGAAAGCAAATAGCAGAAAATAATGAGAGGGTCATCTTATACAGTTGCAGAAGATACAGAAGGTCAAAGGATGTTTCTTAAGTGCAACAGAGGCCACAAACAGGATACAACTCCAAGCTGATCAGTCCAAGGTAACATCCGTGTTCAGTAAGCTTGTAACTTGTGCACATTCAACTTTACACACTTGGCAAAATATAAAAAAATAAAAGGGGAGCGGATGTCCTGGGGGGGAAAGACCGGCAATCCCACCTGCCATTGCGCCAAATATGTTTTCACTATGTGATTTTGGCGGGATCCCTGGAATATAACCCCCGCATAAGCTGAGAGATACCTACATTGACATCACAACCAAACAGGTCTTCTTTATAGAGAAGAATAGAATATTATGCTGCATTTATAATACAGCTGCTGGCTGATCATTCGTTTGTTAATGGTTAGCAGACAGTGTCTGGATAGCTGGAGAGATTCTCTCTGTGTTTTTTGAATGAGATACCCAACAAAGGAAAGTGAGAGCGAGAGAGCCCACACAGAAACAGCAGCCTGGAAGTTGGAATGGGCAGAGAAAGAGAGCTGGCAATTCTGACTAGAGTTAGCTGAAAGCGGGAGTGCCCACACAGACCCTCACACAGTCCCAGACAGCAGGCCATTTTCTTCCACCTGTAGTCAGACTGTTACTATTTTTCAGGAGGCATTCAACTGCATACCAGCAAATTTAGGTATGTACAACATTTATCCGATGCTGTACACAACTTCCATGCAAAGAAACGAATGTGCAATAAAGAGTGGACATCGCATAACTTCTGCACAGGCTTTGTACAATCAAATCAGGACGAATGCTCAACATACAGAAAGCGATTAAGGGTTTGGTAAGTAGCATGACAAATATCAGGGGGTCGTGTCAAGATGGCAGTAAATACAATTGTACTATGCCCTTTTTGGCACAGAAAATTATGTAGCCTATTTAGCTCTGGTGTGTTCTTAGAAACCTGCAGAAGCCAAGGCCAGGAGAGCTGAGCTTTTTCCTAAATATGCAATTTGGTACTTTGAATCAGTTTTTCATTTGATGCTGGGCTAATGAACCCATAACGCTTTAATCTCTACTACTCTGTCCATTTCCGAACATGTGCCATAAGTTATGTATTTTTGTCTTCTATGTTGTTAACTACTGTTACAAAAATATTGTCAGGCAATCCTTTATTCTTTGCATTAATCCCACCCCCTGTAATATCAAGCAGTGTATTGTCTGCAGAGCAATCATAAATCAGTGGTGCCATAAACTTTTTTATTGCATTTTAACCTCTTTGAGCTTTTTTAAGTTTAAGATGGTGGGAGTTTTTCATCCTCATCTCTTTCTAGTTCTTTCCAAGCAAGCGAGAATAAGGAATCACTCAGATTTGCTATCACTGAACTGTAGCATCGCAGAACTTTAAAAACATTAAACATGATAATTTAATTAAAACAAAATTGTTTGCATTAGTCAGTGTTAGCTTTCTTAAACCTCTCTCTGTTGGCAACACCCAGACAGGATAATTGGCTACCCCATACATGCACAGCCATAGGGAAGCATAATTTAGTGGGAGGGAACATCCTAGACAAATGTCTACTCCGTGGTTTATGAGGGCATGCAATGCTATCCACACTTTTCACAGCTAAACCCCTGAAAACGGGGAGATTGACAAAGGGGCCCAAACGTGAGGAGTAGTCATTAAAAGATGCAAATAGCCAGAATCTGTGCTGTTTTGTTTCAGTCTCCTTTATCCCGTTGAAAACAGGAAAGCCTTCTGTCATACAGACTCAGAGATTCTCGGGGCCCAATAAAGGTTGGTGGCATTTCAATCTATGTTTGTTTTCCTTCTTCTAATCACACATCCCAAATCTGCCACAAAACTCAGCTGGACTTAATCCATAACCTTTTACAAGTGTAATAACTAACTTGTATCATCCCATGACTTTTTTCAACCAATTTTTTGTAAAAGCTTAGAAAACAGTGTGCATAACAACACAGATGGCTTACAAATATATCCCATATATTGTAGAGATGATTTTCTATGTGACAGTAATCTTAAAAACTAAAAAAATATCCCATACATATCTGCAGATTGTATCTACCGACCTAACAATATCTGCTGATTTAGTAAAACACACCTCTGCGTCATGTATCACAGTGAGCAAAACCAAAACTGCGGTGAGAATATGTGGGGTTTGAAGGAGGAGTGGCTAGCTTTACCTTCCCCGTGTGAGGGATGGAAAAGTAACTGACAGAGGAAACTCGGTAAGAGCTGAGAAGGAAGGCTACCACAAGTGGGAGCTGTAGCTACCATCTAATGCTGGTAAGTCAACTGTGGTGAGCTTCTATGGAATGTCATTTTGGAATAATGATCCCACCCCCGCCCAACTTGTATACTATCATTTTATTTCTGTGTTAGTAGTGTCTCCTACTTCATTTTAAGCTGTTCGGTTAGGTTAGCTTATTTGTGTATTGCTTTATATAATGCTTTATATAATGTTGTGTGGATTTATTTTCTTTATTTATGGACATTAGGGTTATTCTTAAAAAAAAAATGTTATACAGTATTTACTGTTCATTTTATATGTTGTGAGAAAATTGGGCACAATTTTCTAGGAAAAGTGGCATGCAAATAAAGAGATGAAGAAAAGGAATGGGACCTTAAACCAAATAGACTATTTCTCTATCTAGACCTATATTGTCCAATTAGCAGTGGTCTTTATCACCTGCTACGTGATACTTTTTGCTTAGCTAGAGATGCCAGGAATTGTACCAGGGACCTTCTGCTTCCAGAACATGTCCTCAACCTTTCCATTGCTCTGTACTCCATATTAGATATGAGTATCTAACTCACAGCATTCCTAGAGCTCAGCCTCCTGTTGTCACCAAAGGTTTGTTACTTGGGGCCCTTCTGAGCCCACTGCTGCACATACGATATTTAGGTGAAACTAAGAACAGCTGTTCATTAGGAAGGTCCAATTTCACAGTAATGTACTTTCAGTCTGTGAATGGCACCCATTTCTTCCCTAATGCCATCAGTCTCTTGCCTAATCATTGTCCTGAAACCTCTTTGCTTTTTCTGTGTCTGTCCACGATTAGAGAGTAGAATCAGGTAAGCCAACTGAGTTGAGACAATATCTTGTTGCTGCCTGTCATTCTGGAATAACATCAAGTATCTATTGTTATCACATGTGGTGACCCTCTTTGAAACTCTGAGGTGCAACTCATGCAAAACCTAGCAAAAGACCTCTAGGGTGGCTGTCACTAGGACCACATTACAGCAGCGCTGTGAGATCCTGCAGCACTGCTCAAGAAGGTCCCCAACCCACCGGAATCTCCCAGCATTTCTTTATTCATGTATAACTTCAAGAAAAGTATTTAAGCCGTAAACAGTAAAAATCAATACATGAAATACAAGTTAAACACAAAATAGCTTAAAATACAGGTCACACATCCTAGTTACAATATATGCAAATGCTCCACATGCCCCATTGTGTTCCATTTAACCTACAGATTGAACTTCATGATATAACGGTATATATCTAGACATTCTCACAGTAGACTCCTGACCTCATACCCATCCTGTGCTGGGATTATTATTTCTAGCTCTCTGTTTTGGGAAAGGCTGTTCTGGAGCTGCGCCACCTCCTCTTTCAGAGCAAGGGGGCACTGTCCTTGGCTGCTGTGGTGAATTCTCCTCTTCCCTCCCACCGTTGGCCCAAGAAGCCACTGAGGCAGCCACACCCATGTTTAGACACTTTATTTTGGTTAAGAAGACGAGGGAAACACACTGAGAAGGTATTGGAATGTTTGAACTCCACCAGGTGACCTGTTTATTCAGTATTCACCCTGATGTCCTTCTGCAAGTGGAAGTTCTTCTGCAGAGTGCTTTTCTTCTAGGAAAAAAGGTGGCAGTACTGCGTACCCTTGAGTGCCCCCAGAAAAAAGCACCCCTTTGAGAGAATGAGACAAAAAAAATATTATTTACTTATTTGTTTCTTTACATATCATATTGAGATGATATATATATATATATTCTTTAAAAACAAAGAAAACACAAAGGGGGGAAACAAGAAAGGAAAAAAGAAAAGAAAAATAACAATAGCAATAACAGTAAGGTGAAATAAGAAAGGAGGATGTCCTGTTCTTAAACAAGGCCCTCCATGCCAGCTGAGACCCAGGACCAATCGGTTGGATGTTAGATGGTCCAAGTTACCCCAAACAAACACCTCTATAACTACATACAGTGGTACCTCTGGTTACAAACTGAATTCCTTCCGGAGGTCCGTTCTTAAGCTCTAATCCTGAGGCATGCTTTTGCTAATGGGCTTCCTGCTGCACGCACGCCTCCAGCACGCAATTCCCGTTCACATCCTGGGGCAAAGTTCACAACCAGGAACAGCTACTTCCAGGTTCATAGCCTGAAGTGTTCATAACCAGAGGTACCACTGTATAGGCTACTTTCTGTAATCTATCCCCCACTCTTTAACCCAAATCTAACTCTAACCCACCTCTTCCCCCACCCACCACACTTTATGTCAATGCAACACAATAGGTTTGATTGACACAGTGAGAGACATAGGACAACCCTGATGGGCTGTCAGGGTATTATCCTATAAAGTAGACAAACAGAATGGCTAGTTTAAAAGCAATTACACTAAACATGAGGGGGTTGTAAAACCGCATCAAATGAAAACGCATCACCTCATATGTAAACACCATGAAATCACACATTGCCTTCCTACAAGAAACACACAATCTACCCAAAGGAATCAAACTCCTGAGCGAACCCCGCTTCAGTCAACAATGGGTTGCACCTGGCTCAGGAAAGACCCACAGAGTAACTATGATATTCAGTAGAGACCTGAATTTCAAAACCACAACAGTGTGAAAAGACAAGAGGCAGATAAAATTTTGCTAAAGGGATGCTAGATGGCAAAACTAAACTGACCATTGGTTCCATATATGCCCCAAACTCAAAACAATTAGAGCTCATCCAGCAAACACTAAATAAATTCCTCTCCTTCTCCAAAGGGGAAGCAATCTTGGGAGGTGATCTCAGCCTAAACATGAGAGGCACCTGAAAGATATCCACCCTACAATCCCATGGGCAACTTTCCTCTGAAGGAAACCCCAAACAATTAGGTACTCTTATCAATCGTTAAAAATGCTTCAAAACACATATGGTGTGAAGAAAACCCAGCAGACACCAGCCACACATTACAATCCAGGCACTACGGCATATTGTCCAGACTTGACAGCATTCTGCTCCCACAAGGCCTGATCCCCCTGGTTGAATCAATGAACATAGGTAACATTAAAATCACAGACCATGCCCCAGTAGAAGCTACTCTTAAAATAGGAGAAGAAACATGAACCACCCCATCATGGTTCTTCAGTCCTATCCTAACCACAAATAAACTAACTAGAGGGAGTCTCACAAAAACTCTCCAAAACTATTCCAAAGAAAATGATGTAGACAATATAACAACCCCCTCCTTTGGGACACCATGAAAGCTGACACTAGGGGAGCTTGCGTAAAAGAGAAAGCACAGCTTAAAAATCAAACCTCCTCAAAAATTAGCAAAATAGGACAAAACATTTTTCAGATATCGTATCGTATCATGGCCCTCTCATCACGCTACAAACAGGAGCCAAAAGACTCCTTAAATTTAGAGAACTAAAAAGGAGGGAACTCAACTCACTTGAAATCAACAAAACAATGATTTTTTTTTTTGCAAGTAAATTTTTATTCAGAATTTGTAAAAGAAAAAAGAAAAAAGGACAAACAAATACAAAAATAAACATTTTAACATAAATTATTCATCCTAATTTCATGCTATACAAAAAGTAAGTGTACAATCATACAAAAAAATAATATAAACATTAGGCTCTACTTAGCCTTTGACTTCCCTTCACCCTTTTGGTAAGTATCAAATAAATCCCGGGTTGCGTAATTAGTTTATTAAAGTTTATAATTATTAGCTGATAAAGTTTTTCTAATACCGCCAGTTCCTCCTATATATCCGTTCCAATATATTTCCAAAATTTACTCCAATTTTTTTGAAATTTCTGGTCGTCTTGGTCTCGTATTCTGCCTGTTAATCTATCTAGCTCGGCATAGTTAATCATTTTGACCTGCCAGTCACTTACGTTAGGTATAGTTTCTGTTTTCCAGTTTTGTGCCAACATAATTCTTGCGGCTGTGGTGGCATAGAGAAATATTTTTTTATCTTCATTTTTTATTTCCTTACCCATAATTCCCAGCAAAAAGGCCTCAGGTCTTTTGGGGAAAGTATATTTAAAAACTTTTTTAAGTTCATTATAAATTGCTTCCCAAAAAACCTTCACCTTGTTGCATTGCCACCACATATGGTAGAGGTCTCCCTCCACTTCACCACATTTCCAGCATGTCTTATTTTCTGATCTATAGATTTTAGCCAATTTTGCCGGCGTAAGATACCATCTATAGAGCATTTTCCAAACATTTTCTCTCAAACTCGTACAGGCCGTAAATTTAATATCTCTATTCCACAATTTCAACCACTTTTCAAATTCGATGTTATAGCCGAAGTCAATTGCCCATTTAATCATTGCCTCTTTGACTTCCTCGTCTTTTGTATGCCATTCCAGTAATATGTCATATAATTTAGACAATGTTTTGTTTTTACCTTCTATTATTTCTATATTGAATTTTGATTTCTTGTCCTCAAAGCCCATTTTTCTTTTATCTTGCTTTAACATATCATTCACCTGATGATATTGTAGCCAACCGGTGAATTGATCCTTTATTTCCTCATACGGTTTAAGTTTAAGCCCTTGTTCTGATTTTCTTACCAAATCTTCGTAAGTGGCTAACTTCCCTTCCATGTTGGTTTTTTTTATTGTTAAGACCTCTACCGGTGAGATCCACCATGGTGTTTTTCTTTCAAGAAGGTTCTTATTTCTTTCCCAGACCTGATATATTGGTCCCCTGAAAATATGATTTAAGAAAGCCCTGTGGACTTTCACCTTCTCATACCAGAGATATGCGTGCCACCCGTACCAATTATTGAAACCTTCTAAATCCAATAGGTCTCTGTTCTCCAGTTTTATCCAATCTTTTAGCCAAAGTAGGCACGCTGCTTCATAATATAGGCTCAAATCTGGGAGAGCAAAACCTCCTCTTTCCTTTTTATCAGTTAATATTTTCATTTTAATCCTTGGTCTTTTCCCCTGCCAGATGAATTTCATCAGGGTTCTCTGCCATTCTTTACATTGTTTTAAACCTTTAATAACTGGAAGAGTTTGAAATAAAAACAACATCCTCGGCAAAACATTCATTTTAACCACTGCTATCCTCCCTAAAAAGGAAAATTTCATCCTCCCCCATATTTCCAGATCTTTCTTTATTTTTTTCCATGTAACTTCATAATTATCTTTATATAGGTTTATGTTTTTTGCCGTGATCCACACTCCCAAATATTTCACTTTTTTCACCACCATGATTTCCACTTTTTGTTCTAGATCTTTCGTTTCTTCCTTAGTTAGATTTTTAACCAGCATTTTAGTTTTATTCTTATTTACCTTAAAACCTGCCACCTCTCCAAATTCCTCAATTTTTTGTAGTGCTTCTTTTACACTATCTTGTGGATCTTCCAAAGTCAGAACAATATCGTCGGCGAAGGCTTTGATTTTGAATTCCTTCTTTCCTACTCTAATTCCTTTCACTTCTGTTGCCTCCCTCAGTCTCTTATTAAGTACTTCCAAAATTATAATAAATAATAAGGGGGACAGGGGGCAACCTTGTCTGGTCCCTTTATAAATGTTAAAATATTCTGTTGTATTATTATTTATCACCAGCTTTGCTTTCTGTTCTTTGTATATTGCTTCTATGCCTCTTCTAAATTTTTCGCCAATTCCCATCCTCTCCAAAACCTTCTTTAGGAAGTTCCAGGAAACATTGTCAAATGCCTTTTCGGCGTCTATGAAAACCAGTGCAGCTTTTCTGTCTATTTTCATGTCCAAGTATTCAATAATGTCAATCAAATTCCTTACATTATCCCGTAATTGTCTCCCTGGGAGAAATCCTGTTTGGTCACCATGAATTTTATTAATCAAGACCTTCTTTAATCTTTCCGCCATTATGTCTGCAAATAGCTTATAATCATTATTTAATAATGAGATTGGCCTATAGTTCTTTACTTCCATAGTGTCCACCTCTTTTTTAGGAATCAATGTAACATAGGCTTCCTTCCAGGTATTAGGTATCTTTCCTTCTCTCAATATATTGTTCATAACCTCTCCCAGCACTGGTGATATTTGGTTAATTAATATTTTGTAATATTTGGCCGGAAGGCCGTCCGGTCCCGGCGCCTTCCCAACTTTCATCTTTTTGATAGCCTTTTTTATCTCTTCCTGTGTTATTATCTCATCTAGTGCTGCTCTTTCATCTTCTACAATTTGTTCCAGATGGTGTTTTTGCAAAAATTGATCTATTTCTTGTTCTGTTTCCTCTCCTCTTTTATACAAATCCTTATAATATCTTTGGAATATTCTTTTTATTTCTTTTGGTTCTTCCATAATCATATCTCCTTCTTTTATTTTACTGATCGTACTCAACTTCTTCCTTTCTCTCAACTGCCACGCTAGATATTTCCCTATCTTATTTGCGGACTCAAAGTTCTTTTGATTCATCCTCTTAATTTTCCACTCTATCTCTTGGTTAATTATTGTAGCAAATTTAGCTTGTAATATTTTTAAGTTCTGTTTTAAACTCTCTTCACTAGGGTTAACAGTTAATTTTCTTTCATTTTCCATAATCTGTGTTAAAATCTGCTCTTTCTTTTTTTCCTTTTCTTTTCTTAATTGGCTATTTTTCTGAATCAAAAAACCCCTCATGACCGCTTTTCCTGCGTCCCACACCGTCTCTATGGAAGTTTCTCCATTTAAGTTCCACCTAAAGTATTCTTCAATTGTTTCTATAGCCTTATTTACTATCTTTTGATCATTAAATAAATATTCATTCATTCTCCATCTGGCTGTTTTAACCTCTCTACCTTTTAACTCCATGGAAACCGCACTATGATCAGATAAAGTTCGAGGCCAAATTTCAGACTTAATTAAGTTCTGTACCAATTCCCTCGAGACCCAAATACTGTCTATCCTCCCCCAGCTCTGATTCGGATTTGAAAAAAAAGTGAATTGTTTTGCAGTAGGATTTTTAAATCTCCAAGCATCCGTCAATCCCAAATTATTTACCATGTCAAAGAAAGATCGTGGTAGTTTACCTTCTTTCCCATCTTGTCTTTTTGTTAATCTATCCGTATTCGGCGTCACCACCCCATTAAAATCTCCCATCAATATCATTTTCTGATCCATCCATTCCGTTAGTATATTATCTAATTCCAAAAAGAAAGCTGATTTTTTCTCATTCGGGGCATATATTCCAACCACAACTATTTTTTCTCCATGAAACACCATCTGCACCACCACTACTCTCCCATGTTCATCTTTGTACAGTAATTGCGGGTCATATTTTTCCTTTATATAAATTACTACCCCTCTTTTCTTAACCTTGTCGGAGGTCACAAAGTCCAATCCCAATCTCTTATTACTTAATACCCTCTTGTGTTTTCCTATTACATGCGTTTCTTGAAGACAAATTAGATCCCAATTCTTTTTCAGCAATACATGCGCAATCTGATTCCTCTTATTTTTATTGTTCAAACCGTTCACATTCCAGCTTATTGTTTTTAGAGCCATCTATTAAACTATTCTAGCTAATTTAACTAGATTAAATAGAAACTACTGTTCCTTGCTTTCCTCCTCTTGTTCTTCCCCTTCTCCTGTTAAGCTCTCCTCTTTTTCTTCTTCTTCACTCCCTTCACCCTCCTCGTCTCTCTGTCGTTCCTCCCTTTCCGCCTCCCCTTCAACTTTTCCCAGGTCCTTCTCGTATCTCCTCACAAATTTTTGGAGTTCAACACTGGTGCTTAATTTAAACCTTTTTTCCTTAAAGTAGAATGAAATGCCTTCAGGAAACTCCCATCTATACAATATCCCATTCTTCTTCAATTGGTTTGTTAATTTTTTATATGTCTCTCTCCTTCGAAGAAATCTCGAAGGAATTTCTCTAAAGATAATAATTGGGTTTCCTTCAATATATAACCTTTTTATGTGGTTCTGTTGCAGTATTTCATTTCTTATTTCCAAAGTGTTGAACATGACAATTACATCACCTGGCAGCTTTTTCTTTCTGGCTCTGTCTGACTTTGGTCTTATTCGAAAAATATTTACTAAATGACAGTTTACCTCCTCCTCACTCTTATTTAACCAAGTTGCCAGCTCTTTTATCATTTTAGATCTAATATTCTCATTTGGGGTCTCTGGTACACCCCTCAGTTTCAGGTTGGTTTGATTTTGCCTCATTTGCGTCATAGCCATATTGTCCAACAACTCTTCCTGCACTCTTTCTATCTCTTTAACTTCTACTCTAATTCTATCCACCTCCTTCTTACTAGTTTTCGTATCTTTTTGCACCTTTTTCATTGAATCTTCCAGAACCTTGGTTCTTACTGATAAATCTTTAACCTTTCCTGTCAATTCCCCCACCACTCCCTCCAATTTCTTGTCCAAAGTGTCTTGTACCTCAAGTAATTTTCTCTCAATATATATACTAAACATGAGGGGGTTGTAAAACCGCATCAAATGAAAACGCATCACCTCATATGTAAACACCATGAAATCACACATTGCCTTCCTACAAGAAACACACAATCTACCCAAAGGAATCAAACTCCTGAGCGAACCCCGCTTCAGTCAACAATGGGTTGCACCTGGCTCAGGAAAGACCCACAGAGTAACTATGATATTCAGTAGAGACCTGAATTTCAAAACCACAACAGTGTGAAAAGACAAGAGGCAGATAAAATTTTGCTAAAGGGATGCTAGATGGCAAAACTAAACTGACCATTGGTTCCATATATGCCCCAAACTCAAAACAATTAGAGCTCATCCAGCAAACACTAAATAAATTCCTCTCCTTCTCCAAAGGGGAAGCAATCTTGGGAGGTGATCTCAGCCTAAACATGAGAGGCACCTGAAAGATATCCACCCTACAATCCCATGGGCAACTTTCCTCTGAAGGAAACCCCAAACAATTAGGTACTCTTATCAATCGTTAAAAATGCTTCAAAACACATATGGTGTGAAGAAAACCCAGCAGACACCAGCCACACATTACAATCCAGGCACTACGGCATATTGTCCAGACTTGACAGCATTCTGCTCCCACAAGGCCTGATCCCCCTGGTTGAATCAATGAACATAGGTAACATTAAAATCACAGACCATGCCCCAGTAGAAGCTACTCTTAAAATAGGAGAAGAAACATGAACCACCCCATCATGGTTCTTCAGTCCTATCCTAACCACAAATAAACTAACTAGAGGGAGTCTCACAAAAACTCTCCAAAACTATTCCAAAGAAAATGATGTAGACAATATAACAACCCCCTCCTTTGGGACACCATGAAAGCTGACACTAGGGGAGCTTGCGTAAAAGAGAAAGCACAGCTTAAAAATCAAACCTCCTCAAAAATTAGCAAAATAGGACAAAACATTTTTCAGATATCGTATCGTATCATGGCCCTCTCATCACGCTACAAACAGGAGCCAAAAGACTCCTTAAATTTAGAGAACTAAAAAGGAGGGAACTCAACTCACTTGAAATCAACAAAACAATGATTAACATCCTATACTCAAAACAGCGCTTCTACGAGTATGGAGGGGGAAACTCCAGACTGTTAGCAAACAGGTGTAAGGAGAAAAATCACTCAAAAAAAGAATTCACTGTATCACCAAAAAAACCCAGCAACATAACATTCTCCTCCAAAGAAATAACCTCAGAATTTGCAGAATTGTATTCCAACCTATACACCTAGAGATGGGGAGACCTGGGAAAAAACTGGACCCCCCCCATTTTTTACCAAAGCTTTTGGGGGGGACTGGGGGGTAGTTTGATATAGTTTGAATATTCCACACACTTTTTTCCCAATTTTCCGGGGGGGGGGGCTTTGGGAGGAAATGAAAAAACCCAGGCACTGGAGAGACCTGTCAGGAGTAAACATGGACCAATGGTATCAAACAGTATGGGAAACAGCCTTACTAGAAAAGCTAACCAATAAACTGAAACTGACATGGGGACAAATAGAAGAAGATGCCTTTACTCCGGTACGGGTCCCCTTCATCACAAACACAGCCCAACAAGACAACAACAAGAATCCACCGACAACAAATGAATCAATATGGCTAACCTGATCCAAAAATCCACCCCCTCACACACTCACACACATAAACAAATCTCACTACAGCCAGTCAAAGGCAACCAACCAAACCCTAGGCCACTTGCAACTTCTCTCATCACTGAGGAAATATAACAAGTGAACAGAAAGAGAACCCACACAAGTGACGCTGACACAAAACCCCACACATACACTAAGTAGAAGAATATAAGCATTCAGAACAATGTCATTTTCAAAGGATGGCTTTGCTTTGGGTCTCATACTGCTTCAGTAAGTGCAAATTAGATAGCTTCTCCTTTAAAAGCACACTGAGAATCAAATTTCCTCCTCATCCGCAAGCACTATTAACAGAATTGTGCATATATGTCAGTAGTCAACAGTGTTTATCAGGGCTGTAGCTTTTCCCTTAGGTCATTTGCTCCACTTGGAAATTCCTTGAAGACACACACAGACCTGACAGCCTCAGCTGTTCTCACACCAGAAATGAAGAGTGAGCAATTTCCCATCTGTGTTCTATCCCTGCTGTTTAAAAATTCAGATAGCAGAGAGGAGAAAACGAACCAAAATATACTTCTTAGGAATTTCAAATTTGCCATTGACGTTTGGAGGTTTCCCTCCAGCTCAGGCATAGGCAAACTCAGCTCTCAAGATGTTTTGGGACTACAACTCCAATCATTCCTAGCTAACAGGACCAGTGGTCAGGGATGATGGGAATTGTAGTCTCAAAACATCTGGAGGGCCAAGTTTGCCTATGCCTGCTCCAGCTATTCCCTTGTCATACACCAACCTGTCTTTAGCACTGGTGATCTGCTTTCAGCCACTTCTGATGAATACTCCATTAGCCAGAGTTCTTCACTAACTCCATTCCTGTAAGCTTCACATGTCTTTTCCCTTTTGTATAAAGTGGTACCTCTAGTTACAAACGCCTCAGGTTACAAACGCTTCAGGTTACAAACTCTTCTAACCAGGAAGAGTTACCTCGAGTTGAGAACTTTGCCCCAGGATGAGAACGGAAATCGTGTGCCGGCGGCACAGCGGCAGCGAAAGCACGCCTCTAGTTAAGAACAGTTTCAGGTTAAGAACGGACCTCCAGAACAAATTAAGTTTGTTACTAGAGGTATCACTGTATTCTGTTTGCATCACTTTGCCTCCAAAAGGTTCACTTCCTGGTATCTCTAGGTGGGTCTGAAAAAAGTCCTAGAGAGCTACTGCCACTTTCTATTGAGAATTCATCCTCATCCTCCAGTCTAAAGCAACCTCCCCGAGTCTGGTGTCTTCCAGATGTTTTGGACTACAACTTCCATCAGCCCCAGTCAGCATGGCCAAAGGGCAGGGATCATGGGAGTTGTAGTCCAGCAAGTTCTGGAAGGCATCGGGTTGGGAAAGTCTGCAGTATAGGGACAGTACTGAACTAGATGGATTAATGGTCTGAATGTAACCATATACCTAATGATATATATTGTATTACACTACCTACTCAGTCCTGAGCTTGTAGCTAAAGAGAATATTGCATTGGGTTAAGGCAAGGTAGGGGCAGGTGGGTTCACTGACTTTAAAACCCAATCAAAAGTTTCACTTTACTTATGTTGTCACCCTAGCACATCACCCATTTCATTACTGCATCTAATTTGGTTGATATCACAACATTATTACATTGATCACTGTTTCAACTTAGCCTAATTTAATTGATAGAATTCTGTGTCCTTGCTATTATAAGAGACAATTAGCTCTCATTAGTTTACATTTCACTCATTTTCTGCTGACTGATTGCACTACATACTGATACTTGCTAATATCAATATGCAATGCAATCAGTCAGAGGGAAATGTTGGTACAGTATCTCTACAAACTATCACACTTATCATTCTGATTGTCTGCAAAGTACCAATATTTGCCTACAATTTAATAGTTTCATAATGCAATATTTGGTATTAATAATCATCATCTGAAGGTCACATCCTTAATCACATTTGCACTGAGCAAAAATTAACTAATGAAGATTACAACGTATTAATAAATTGCAGATGGTACCTCTCTATTTTCCAACATAACCTTCAAATAACAGAAATGGGAGCTGTGATTTGACTTAAAGACTTTTTTGCTTCCCTCTTCCTATTTATTCAGTCTTCATTCTGGGCTCTAAGCGCTTTTTTTTTTTTAATCCTTTTGTTAAGGTCCTGCAGCAACCATATGGAGAGCTTTAGCAGAGCAAGAACATGCAGCTGATGCTTTGTATTAGAGGTGAAGAGGTGACTTGAATTGTGCTACTGTTAATTTGCCCTTTAAGCAGCTACAGCAGGGAGTCTATAATGGCAAGAAGCCGTGCAAGGAGATTTGCCTATCAGATTATTATGTCAGAAATGCTAAAGATTGAAAGCAATGGAAGGGCAAATAGCTTTTGGTAACCCATTTAACATAATCCACTGAGCATTCAAGGACACCCATTTGTAAATATTTTGTAAGTTTACTCAGATAAAATGCATTCATACCTACATTTCTCCCCAGTATTTTTATGCTAGTGGAGACAAGATGCTTTTGGTCCTTCATTACGTGTGTGTGTGTTTCTGTCTGTCTGTCTGTGTTTAATGATGCTGTTAACTCCTCTGCGCCATGCCAGAGACTATTTAAAGAACTGTCATGGCAAAATACACCCCAGTTGTATTGTTTTTAGCAATCCGTCCCACAACGACAAACATATTCCTCTCAACCCTCACAGCTGGTTTCCTGAAAAACCATAGAAGAAAAACATTTAGCATTGGGAACATGAAATAAATAGATGTCGGTTTGAGATTGAAACACGCAGATTCAAAATAAGCACACACACACACACACACACACACACACCAAAAGTACAAATTAGGTTTGTGACAGGACGTTTGAATGCCACAGTTGCTAAAGTAATCTATGTCTGAAGCAGGGCTTCCCTCAACCGGGCTAAGCCTTTAGACAGAAAAACTAATTGCTGCAAACACTAATTTCCTAGTCCCTTTTGTCTCCTATAGTAGGCACCTCTGGATGCAGAAGGTACCCAATTAGCAGAATTCATGGGCCTGATTGTGTATTGTGGGGCAAGTGTGTGAATAGTATAAACAGTGCTGATTACTATTCCACTGTAATGGCTGGAATTTTTTTTTTTTTTGATTGCTTAATAAGGCCATCTATTCTACATCAGTCTCTGGCAAAGCTGCTGGGGAAATCAGTTAGGTCACTTTTTCTGGTCATACTAGCAGGAGAAGCCTTGTGATGCTAACAGATGACTAAAGACATAATTACAGGCTATTTAATCACATCTGTTTCCCCACTTAACATTGTTTGCTCAAGTTAGATGTAGTTTTTAAAAAAAAAACATCAAAAGGACAATAATGGCAAACAGACTCAAAAAATTACTCTTGCATGGTTAGAACTCTAGGGCTCGTTATAATTACAGAAAACAGAGTTTACAGTGATTTTAAAAGGCATTAATTTATATTAGCATGTTTCTATACACATATTGAGGATTGCTGGTTGTTTGTGGAATGGGGAGAGGAAGAATGCACTCGATTTACACACATGCTTGGGAAAAGCCAAGGGAATTTTTTTTCTGAAGCAACTTTACTAAAATAGGGTTTGTGCCTAAATACATTTCATTCTGAAGCTTAGAATAAGATATCGGTCCATAGAGCTTGCCTGACAGTCGCACACATTCTTCATTTAATTCACAGGCAAAATAGCAGAGGCTGGCTGTTAAGTTGTGGGTGAACATATCAGACGACACAGCGATTCTTCAAACAGCTCTTGTTTATTCACAGGCCAGAACAGAACTGAACTGAAGGATTCAGCCAGCCTGCTTTTACAGTGGTGCCCCGCAAGACGAATGCCTCGCAAGACGAAAAACTCGCTAGACGAAAGAGTTTTCCGTTTTTTGAGTCGTTCCGCAAAACGAATTTCCCTATGGGCTTGCTTCGCAAGACAAAACGTCTTGCGAGTTCTTGCGAGTTTGTTTCCTTTTTCTTAAAGCCACTAAGGCGCTAAGCCGTTAATAGCCGCTAAGCCGCTAATAGCCGTGCTTCGCAAGATGAAAAAACCGCAAGACGAAGAGACTCGCGGAATGGATTAATTTCGTCTTGCGAGGCACCACTGTATAGAGCTCCACTAGAACGCAACAGTAACCACTTTCTGTAACTATCCAATCACTGAACGTCACTTTCGATCCCTTATTTGCATATGTGGACCTGAACTATCTACAGGGTCCACAGGGTGGAGAACTTCAGTACATAACACTGGCCATATATTCTACTGCTGAAATGACCCACCTACTCCAGCAAGGAGCTGCCCTTACTTCCTGTCCTACAGCAACAGCACTTCCCGTCCGAACTAACTCTCCAGCACGTGAGAACTTTCAGCTTGCAGCTCAGGCACCACAGAGCACATGTTTGTTGGACTTTGCATGATTTGCATGCAAAGGTCCCTGGTTCAGTCCCCAGCATCTCCAGGTAACACTTCTCCTGTCTGAAACCCTGATTGCTGCTGCTGCTGCCACCAGTCAGTACAGTGTTGACCAAATTGGGCTAGGCTTGTCCATGATCCAGCTCACGTTTGAAGAATGTTTGCACAAGGGTGATCCAGAACTTGTGAGCACCAGCAAAGTCTTGTACCAGTTAGTAAATTATCATAGGGCCTTTTGGACGCATTTAGCAGTATATGGGACCAAATTGTCTAGATCTGTCCTCCATGCTTCACAAATGATGCCTCGCAATTAAGCCAGTATCATTCAACTCCTCGGCCTGTTCCATTGCTCTCTGGGGCAAGCGGCAAGCTCTTGGTCTGTGCAGATGTTTTCTTTTTGTCTATACCTCCACAGAAATTAGATGATAGATAGATACAGTGGTGCCTTGCAAGACGAAATTAATTCGTTCCGCGAGTTTTGTCGTCTTGCGATTTTTTTCGTCTTGCGAAGCACGGTGTCGGGAAAGTTTTGGAAAAGCTTCAAAAATCACCAAAGTCTTCAAAAACCTCAAAAAAGGCTACCACACCGCGTTCTATGAGTTGCTCCTCGAAGTCAAGTCGCAACTGTATTAACGGTGTTAAGAGAAAGGAAACAAACTTGCAAGACGTTACCGTCTTGCGATGCAAGCCCATAGGGAAAATCGTCTTGCGAAGCAGCTCAAAAAACAAAAAACCCTTTCGTCTAGCGAGTTTTTTGTCTTGCGAGGCATTCGTCTTGCGAGGTACCACTGTAGATAGATAGATAGATAGATAGATAGATAGATAGATAGATGATAGATAGATGATAGATAGATAGATAGATAGATAGATAGATATGGATCATGTCTCTCCTAATGTGCAAAAATATCTTATCCCCATGGATTGAAATGCCCATCTCCTTAAATCAAATGCATATAACCTATCAATTATGCTGAAGGATTTGTATTTCCCTTTTCATTTTTGGAACAAAACATTCAGGGCATCTTATATATGTAATTTAAAAAAGCTGAACAATATAATGGTCATTATATTTAACTTTAAGGATTGGTGCCAGAATTTGCTTCTTCACCATCCCCTCCCCCCCCCCTTTTCCTTTAGTGTTGTGTTTTGAGTTGTGAGCCTGCAAGCAGGGTCTGGTTTCAAGCAATGCTGGGAGCCTTTTTGGATGAAGAGCAGGGTAAAAAAAATGCTTCCAATAAATAAATGTACAATTAATTTTACAAATATACTAATAAAATAAATGATAAAAGAATACATGCACACGCAAATGACACAGTGTAAAGGCAATATATACAAGGTTTTGTCTGAAGTTAGTTTGAATGGCTTTGGAGAGTTCTACTCCTGCAAAACATTTGTTGTGAGTGAGTGCCAATAACATTAGCAAACAGTTTTCAGGTTGTTTGTTTGGGTTTGCTTGTTCTTTTTCCATATCTCGACTGATTCCCCCTCCCCCCGCCCAAAAACACATCTTGAGGGGGTTTAAATGGCCCTGCTCAGGTAAAACCTGCACAGGCATTTTGATGGAAATTAAAATGATCCCAATTAGATTCACAAAATTTCTCATGGGAGTTTCCTCTTTTTATCAGCACTGAGATGAGAAAACCCAGTGCAGATTCAGGAACTATGTCTTTCACTGATCCCATTTGGCTTTGGGCCAAAGTAGACATTAGACCCAGGAAGCCTGTGTGGTTTCATTGGTCTTGATTTTCAGTGAAAAGCATCTGTGGGAACCCTGTGACTGGAGGAAGGGGAACAGATGCCATTTGTTGGCTAAAAACACCCCAAAACTGTTTTTCCCTCCTCAAGGTCCCCTTTTGCAGAGCCCCCATATATTTCCCTCTGTTGGTTGAAAAGCAACGGGGTGATTTCATAGACAAAGGGCAAAAAGGGGAAGGGGGAGACCTGTGCTTCGTTTTAAAATGGCTCCATTTCTTCCTCTAGCACACAAAGGTGAAGGCGAAGGGAGCATGCAGGCCTCAGACTCCTCATGTCTGAGTTATGAATGGAAAAACAATGATTTCCCATTATGTCTGAACCATGCCATGAAATGGGAGCTATAATGATCCAGTGGGCAAGGTGCTGATCAAGGACCTGGAAGAGTTTTAATTCTTCATTGTCTCTCTTTGATATCTGGACAAAGCTAGCAAGTAGTCTTCCATGAGCCTGACTTTGTCTTTACACTTCCTTCTCTTGAGCATGCATTCGGCAGAAGGGATGGAAAAGATGGCTCGGGTTTGGGAAATCTGCAATTTGCAGAGACAAAGTTCCCCGCATGCCATTTCCCCTAAGGAAGTGCAGTGTGGAAAATGACATATGGCGAACTTTGTATTTGCAAATTGCAGAGTCTGGCTAGAGTCTGATCATTCCCAATTAAAAATAAATCCATTAACTCACTCTGACCCAGTGGCTCTCATTGCACATCTCTTACATTTGTTGCACACACCCGCATGGCATGCTCAGAACATTCCACAAGATAGCAGAAACAGGAAATAGCATGCATGTGCAAAATTGCATGAGACACCATGAGCTTTTGAATCACATCCATTTTTTCAGTGGTGCAACAAACTTTCTTGTGTTGGGGGAAGGGAGGCAGAAATCAAGGAAACTTCATCCTGTGGAGCCATTAGTTTTCAGTTTCAGCACCATATGCAATCCTCAAGGGAGCTTTGTGAAGAAACTATAATTTCCAGAGTCAGTCAAACTCCTTAAATACAACAAAAGTGTGAAAACAACATGCAAAGAGAAGGGGGGGAATCACTTTATGTTTAAACATGTTTTAAAACATCTATCAGGAACACTTGCACCTGAGGAAGTATAACATAGTTATAGTTTCTAAAACTATAACCCAGGAACAGGGTCATTGAAGACAAGACTCCTCTGAAGCGAAAGGCTTAAGCAATGCACCTAAAGCAGTTTTACACAATCATTTTTGAACAGAATAACTATATAGGTGGCATCTGTCACCCACACAATCCTAAAAGCAAAGAATGAATTGCTTTCTTTTCTATGTTTTAAAAAAATGGAGGGGGGGACCCTCCATAAATCCATAAACGGAGCCAAGGAAATATCGAATCCATTAAAGGCATTCTAGTAGAAATTCACAGCATGCCTTCTATTTAGCTGTTGCCAGCTAAATAGCTTTCAAATCATATAGCAGCCAAATTATAGACAAGAAAACTTAAAATATTGACCTTGTTGAAGTTTAGTTTATTTCCCAAGTTTATCTCAAAATGTCTGTGACAGCAAAATAGCACAAGCCTAATATTTTTATTTGGATCTCCCAGTGTGGGACATGATTTGAGATAGATGCTTAAAAAAAAATGAGGATAATATTGCTAAAATAATTAAGGTCATCAACAAGAAGTTATTTAAACACATTAGTAGCAGGAGGCCATCTAGTGAGATAGTGAGACTCTTAGATGAAAAGCAAGTCAAAGGTGGATTCAAGGAAGATAAGGAGATTGAGGAGAAGCTGAACGAATTCTTTGCATCTGTCTTCACAGTGGAAGATAAAGGACAAATCTCAGTGCCTGAACTAACTTTTGAAGGAAGGAAGCCTGGGAAATTTAGGCAGATAGTAGTACTGAGAGATGAAGTTGTAGGCCTATTAGACACAATAGAAACTGAAAAATTGCCAGGTCTGGATGGCATCCACCCAAGAGTTCTCAAAGAATTCAAAGGTGAAATTGCTGATCTGGTAGCAAAGATATGTAACTTGTTCCTCAGATCAACCTCTGTACTTGAATGGAAAGTAGCCAATGTAACATCAATTTTTAAAGAAGAGATCCAGTGGGTACTGTGGAAATTAAATGCCAGTTGGCTTAATGTCTGTCCCAGGAAAACTGGTGGAAAGTATTGTTAAAATTAAAATAACCAAGCATATAGAAGAACAAGTCTTACTGAAGCCGAGCCAGAATTGCTTCTGCAAGACAAGTTCTGTCTCCCAAACCTGTTAGAGTTCTTTGTTAGTTTCTGTTTCTCACTGAGCAGCTGCTGGGAGTCACAGGACTCTGTTTACATTCCAGAGACCTTCCAGTCTCATGGGAAAGGAGACAGGATGTGACATTAGTGGTTTCCTGTTTCCTTTGTTCCTTTGTTTCAGTTACTCTCTGCTCTCACAGGGAGAAGATGTATATTTCTTTGCTCTCTGCGTAGCTAGAAAATAAAGCATAGCAATGTAGCCATAAATCTCATCACTTCCACGTGCTGTTTTGATGCTCTGCTGGGACGATGTGCCTGAGGCCTTATCAAAGGATCAGGTCATCAATTAATCGTCGGGAGGCGATTCCGAAGATGAGCCTTATCAGCTCGGTCGAATGGAGATGCCGACACTTTGAGTGTGACAACAAGCTTAAAGAAGTGATCCAATTGACATAATGTACTGTTCTGGTTGCCTTACCTCAAAAAGGATATCGTAGAGCTGGAAAAGATTCAGAAAAGGGCAACCAAAATGTAAGGGGAAGGAGCAACTCCCCTAACAAGGAAAGGTTGCAGCTTTCAGTTCAGAGAAAAGGCAAGTAAGAGATGAGATGATATAATGATGCATGGCACGGAGAAAGTGGATAGAGAAAAGTTTTTCTCCCCCTCCAAGAACTGATGAACATGAAGCCAAATGTTGGGAGATTCAAGACAAAAGAAATGAAGTCCTTCATGCAGCACATAGTTAAAATGTGGAACATATTTCCACAGGTGGCGGTGATGGCCACCAACTTGGATGACTTTAAAAGAGAATTGGAAAAATTCATGACTACTAGGCTATTTTCTAGTTCCATTTTCAGAGGCAGTATGCTGGGAATTGCAGGTGGGCAGAACACTCTGGTGCTCATGTCCAGCTTTCAGGGTTCCCATAGGCATCTGGTTGTCCACTGTGAGAACAGGATGCTGGGCTAGAAAACAGGAGTAGAAAACAGAGGAGTCCATTAGTAAAGCAGGTTGTTGTTGTTGTTTAGCCGTTTAGTCGTGTCCGACTCTTCGTGACCCCATGGACCAGAGCAGGCCAGGCACTTCTGTCTTCCACTGCCTCCTGCAGTTTGGTCAAACTCATGCTGGAAGCTTCGAGAACAGTATCCAACCGTCTCGTCCTCTGTCGCCCCCTTCTCCTTGTGCCCTCCATCTTTCCCAACATCAGGGTCTTTTCCAGGGAGTCTTCTCTTCTCATGAGGTGGCCAAAGTATTGGAGCCTCAGCTTCACGATCTGTCCTTCCAGTGAGCACTCAGGGCTGATTTCCTTAAGAATGGATAGGTTTGATCTTTTTGCAGTCCATGGGACTCTCAAGAGTCTCCTCCAGCACCATAATTCAAAAGCATCAATTATGGTGCTGGAGGAGACTCTTGAGAGTCCCATGGAGCAGCAGGTTACCAAGACTCATACAATGCAGTGGAATGTGAAAATCTGACCTAGTTTATTAATTGGTGGCTTTTTTTTACCAAAGTAGCTCTAAGCAACTTACAATATAAAAAAGGGATACAGGTGGATACAGGATTCAAAGCAGGAATGGGTATAGTATATGGACAAAACAAGGGTCAGGAATTCAGAAAGCAGAGCACCATGAACTCTGAACTTCACGTTCCCGGCAAAGAAAGAAGTACCAAGGCAAGGCATGAAGTGAGACACAACTTGCACAATCAAAGCCCGCATCCACACCATGCTTTCCACCTGTCAGCACCCTTCACGAACTACAGTTCCCATGATTCATTGGGGCAGCCATGACTGTTAAAACGGTGTAATGGTCCTTTAAATGTATGGTGGCGTTGTGTCCAAGGTTCAAATGGCTGTGATGCAAACCAGTGAACTGTACATGGCAATACAGTGGTACCTCAGGTTAAGTACTTAATTCGTTCTGGAGGTCCGTACTTAACCTGAAACTGTTCTTAACCTGAAACACCACTTTAGCTAATGGGGCCTGCCACACCACCACAGCACAATTTCTGTCCTCATCCTGAAGCAAAATTCTTAACCTGAAACACTATTTCTGGCTTAGCGGAGTCTGTAACCTGAAGTGTATGTAACCTGAAGCGTATGTAACCCGAGGCACCACTGTATAACCAACAGGACAGCAAAGCCATTGTAGCAAGACACTCTAGGAATTTACGGTCTTTGATTTTGCTCATTTTCTGGTTTGTTTTTAATCCCACCCTTTCACCCTCCTCAGGTGGGTGGATTCTGGGTGGATTCTGCCTCACTCTCCCATCGGCCTCGGCCCAGTATACCTGAAGGAGCGTCTCCACCCCCATCATTATGCCTGGATGCTGAGCTCCAGCGCCGAGGGCCTTCTGGTGGTTCCCTCACAGCGAGAAGCAAAGCTACAGGGAACCAGGCAGAGGGCCATCTTGGTAGTGGCGCCTGCCCTGTGGAATGCCCTCCCATCAGATGTCAAAGAGATAAACAACTACCTGACATTTAGAAGACACCTGAAGGCTTCAGGGAAGGCTTCATCTGAAAACTTCAGGGAAGTTTTTAATGTGTGACATTTTAATGTATTTTAAATCTTTCTTGGAAGTCACCCAGAGTGGCTAGGGAAACCCAGCAAGATGGGCAGGGTATAAATAATAATAATTTGTTGTTATTGTTGTTGTTATTATCATGGAGATTGCTGCTGCAGGTGAGGCAAAGGGCAGAGACCGAACTTTATCAGAACAAGCCATGCCTTATACTACTCATCATGAGAAAGTTGTGGGGATGAGTAGATGAGGGCAGTAAAAGGAGTGTGCAAGAGTGCAAAATGAGGGAAGGCAAGGGAAGGGGTAAAGTTGATGAGCAAGGTGGCAGGAAGTAGGTTAAGGTTCGGGGTGGTAGAAGAAATTGGGGGGAGTTAGATCTGTTGAGTTGAGTTTATTTACATTTCTCATATTTCTTAAGAACAGTTTACCTATACAGTGGTAGTTCAGTTGTTCAATGTAATCCATTCCGGAAAACTGTTCGACTTCTGAAACATTTGACAACCGAGGTGCAAATGTCTGCAAAGTGCAAAGTCAATGGAGAAAGGGGGGGGGGGGACACAATGGAAGCCGTTCGACTTCCGAAGCCCATTCGAAAACAGAAGCAATTACTTCCGGGTTTTCAGCATTCGAAAACCGAAATGTTCAGCTTCTGAGATAATCAAAAGCCGAGGTACCGCTTTACCTGCATCTGGGGGTGGAGGAAGGATTGATTATTATTATTTGGCTGCACAAAAATCCAATTTTACTTGATATGCATACTTCTGCAAGGAATCACCCCTAATTTGGTGTGGTTTTGTATGTTGTTTTCACCACTGTGCACATTTCCTGAGTGTGTACTTTCCCCGAGTACAGACATTTTTGGGTGCCGCCATTGTTCCTGGAGAACTGCATCACAAACCCAGAGAAGTTCAGAGGGATAGCTGCCTTTTGGTTCACACCTTGGCTTAGGAAATGTGAATTAGGAAGGTATGTCTTAAAATGCAAATCAAATAAATGTCCCTAGCAGAGAAAGAGTCCTGGATGGGGGAAGGCTGGAGTTCCCATCCCCAAATATCACTGACCTTATTCATGGAATTTCACAAGTGATTGCTCTGGTTCATATAAATGAAGCTGGCATGTTTTCGCAAAAGGAATGTTTTTTAAACAAAAATATTACTAATTAAATCCATTTCCCCGACAGTAGACTTTTACAGCTCTGGTTTGTCTGTTTCCCTTTATGTAGTCGCTAGTCATTCCACTGTTGTTGTTTTTTATATGCCCTCCACTCTGCTTTCAATCTTCTTCATATTTCTATGAGTTAAAGAGAAAACAGAGCTGATTATTGAGACAGTAACATATATTTGTGTTCTTAAGCGGGCAGCAGTGGAGCCAGAAGATAATAGACACCTCATTTATTCAGGCTTTCAATAAACATATTTAATTCCCAGTGACAGCTGTCTTTGCCACATTAGCATTGCAAATCATCTCCGTTTTGTAATGGCCTTCTATTGAGCATGATTCAATTATGCGTGATCCATAGCAAAGCAGCATAAGGCCTTACTATCTATAGCTAGATTTCTGTAAGCGGCTGCTCTTTACACTGCTTGCATTTAAGCTAGCTGTTTACAACAGTGCTTTCCTTGAACTACGCTGAACTCTCTGCACTTCCCAGCTAAATAAAGTAAAATTAATATAATTTGTAAAGCAAGTATATGTGTAGACATTGCATGCCTGACATTCTTTGCATACGCATTCAAGGAGAAAACACTTGTTAAGCCAATTGCTTGTTTCTAGACTTTAAACATTCACAATATGAAGCCAGTGAAGGGTGACATCACACTCAGAAGTAGAGCTTTTCTTCTCAGAGAAAAAGGTGCCAGTACTGCGTACCTTTGAGTACTCCCCCCCCCAAAAAAAAATCACTGACCAGAAGTGAGAGTGGTCCTTCCCCTTACTCTGTTTCTGTGTGTAAGTGAGAGGAGGGGAGAGATTTGCTGAAGTGGGATTTTTCATGTTTATGCTTTAAAGAAAACAATTGTTGCAGCATGGTTGTGATCAGCTCCTGTCCCTAAAAGTTCACTACAGTTATACCTTGGATCCCAAACGCCCTGGAACTCAGAGGTTTTGGCTCCTGAACGCCACAAACCCAGAATTGAGTGTTCCAGTTTACGAATGTTCTTTTTGAACCCAAATGTCCAACGGGGCTTCCGCTGCTTCTGATTAGCTGCTGGAGCTTTCTGCAGCCAATCAGAAGCCGCGATTTGGTTTCCAAATGTTTTGGAACTTGAGCGGGCTTCCGGAACGGATTCCGTTCGACTTCCAAGGTACGACTGTATTAAACAGGACTGGCCCATCCAGCAGTGGAGTGTGTCTTCAAGGTGCCTGGCGCAGGCACACCCGGGCGGGGCATGTTGTGGAGGGCAACATGAGGAAGACACAACAGGACAGGCACGTGCTCTTCCAATGATTTGAAGGGCACATTCCTGTTGCGTCTTCTTGACAATGCCCTGCCAGCCCCACGCTGCTTTGCGAGGCTGTGGGATCGGACTCTCAAAGCAACGTGGGGCTGGCAGGGGCAGTGTGAGGAGCCAAATGCGCCCTCGAGAAAACTGCACCCGGGGCAACAACCCCCCTCGCCCCACCCCCACTATGCCTCTGGGCCCACCCATGAGGTGGAGTGTGGCAGCCGCTTCGAGCAGGAGAAGTCCAAGAAGAAGAAGAAGAAGAAGAAGAAGAAGAAGAAGAAGAAGAAGAAGAAGAGTTTGGATTTGGTATCCCGCTTTCTCACTACCCGAAGGAGTCTCAAAGCGGCTCACATTCTCCTTTCCCTTCCTCCCCCACAACAAACACTCTGTGAGGTGAGTGGGGCTGAGAGACTTCAAAGAAGTGTGACTAGCCCAAGGTCACCCAGCAGCTGCATGTGGAGGAGCGGAGACGCGAACCCGGTTCACCAGATTACGATCCCACCGCTCTTAGCCACTACACCAAGAGGCAGCGCCTTTATGTCCCCCCCCCCCCGCTTATTGCTGCCAGTGGAGAAGTGACACCAGTTTCCATCAAGAAACAGCACTGCTGCAGATGCTTTGCAGGTGCTGCCACACAACACAGGTAAGGGGAGGCCAGCAAGGTGGGGAAGCACGTTCCTTCAAATCCTGGGCTGCAACCTTTTTTGCTGGCCGAAGACCCTAGACCAGAGGTTGTCCACCTGGTCCCTACCGCCCACTAGTGGGCATTTCAGGATTCTAGGTGGGCGGTAGGGGTTTCTACGGCACAAGCTGAATCCTCCTGCTACCGAGCACTGGTGGGCGGTAAGGAAATTTTACCGTCAAGAAAGATGCATTAGTGGGCGGTAGGTATAAAAAGGTTGACTACCCCTGCCCTAGACAGTCATCATGGGGAGCGTGGTTTGGGAATGTTTTCCTCCACCTGAGGAAAGGCGTGAAGGAAGATGAGTGGGGCAAGTCCTTTTAAAGGTCTCTGCCCCTTGCCCCTTGCTGCGCCATATGAGGCCTAGTGCCTGCTGTGATCTCGTGAGGGCAGAATCTCCTCCCACCCTCCGGCCACGACAGCTGCCATGCCACCCCACAACCAAACGTTGTGGACAAGCTCACTGGCTAACAATTTTGTTGACTTCATAATGATTAAAGTCAGGGAAGGGGAAGGTTATTGGCTACCACCGGAGAGTCCTTCTGCGGGTTCAGCTGCCTGAATTTTACGACAAAACTGGAATAATCACAACGAAAAGGTGTACTGTGCTGGTCCCGGGGGGAAGGTTACCGTTGGCGTAGTCAAAGTCCGGTCCTGGGTCACTAGCCTGGAAACAGTTCACAAGGAGCGGGGCGAGGTCCGAAGCAGGAAGCCGGGCGTGGACAGGAACACTGGAGGGTCAGGTCTGGGTCCGGGCAGGAACAGGTACTCAACAACGACGTTGCTCCCGCAACCTGGGACCGGGCTGACTGGCCTTTATCTTCTCTGAGGCCAGGGGCGGTCCTGGCCCCCAGGAGACCCGCCTCTCCTGGCCTTAAGGCGAGCACTCCTCCTGGGAGAAACCAGTTCCCTTCGCCTCTCTGCCCTGAGCTTCTGCAGTTCAGGAGAGGCTGAAGGGTTACTGGACCCAGGGGGAGTCTCACCTGTAGGCACTGAGTCCTCAACCACCTCTGGAGCCAGAGTGGATTCACCTGGTGCCTGCTCCTGAGGATCAGGCACAGGTGCAGGCGCCTCAGAATCAAGGCCCTGCCTCAGTTCAGCCGGCCCTGGAGGCGGGGACTCCTCCAGTTCACCCTCCGAATCGGATTCCCAGGCCATCACATGTACTAACTCTCTCTACTGCTCTCTGCACTGGGAATCCCAAGTAGTTGCATGTGCCAGGATTCCTGACAGTAGCATCCTGTGGAAGCCTTTCATAGGATCATAGAATTGTGCCATTGGAAGGGACTCTGAGGGTGATCTAGTCCAACCCCCTGCAATGCAGGAATCTCAACTAGATCATATATGACAGGTGGCTGTCTAACCTCTGCTTAAAAATCTCCAAGGAAGGAGAGTCCACCACCTCCTGAGGGTGTCCACTGTCAAACAGCTCTTACTCTTTTATGGAGGGGAGCAGGTTGTTCTTAAATCTGTACACTGCTATCATGTTTGTTATTCCTACATACCAGAATGTACATCCTTTAAACTAATTCATTCTCTGACATACTTTGCCCTCTGCAAAAAAATAAATAAATCTATTTTACTAAACATCATAAAATTCACATACATAAAGGGAACTATTTAAAACACTCACAAGAGAGAGATTATTGTCATGTGGAAATGACTATTTATTGCCAATTGAGGAGGGAAAATAGAGGACAGCTTTCTCTGTGTGACAGATACTAATGAAAACTTACTCTGTGTGTCATATAATTTGGCGTAATTAGAGAAAATTAAATCATTTAGTGTGGTAATTGTAAAAAAAGGTCAGGACAGGAGTTCAAGAATACTCAAATCACTTCCATATCCTATTTTTATATTTAGCATCTTAGTACTGCGTATCTAGACCAGGGTTCAGTCTGAAAAATAATAATTCAGTAGTTCTAGTGTAACCCCTGCTGCTGTCAGTAGCAGGTATGGAACAGAAATTCGGTATGCCTATACTATTTACCAGCATAAGGAGTGACAATTTCTCTTCCCCCTTCTATGGGAAGGGCTATAGCTCAGTGGTACAGTAAATCTCAGGTTCAATCCCCAGTAGCTCCAGGTAGGGCTGAGAGAGACTCAGGTCTGAAACCTTGGAAAGCTGCTTCCAGTGAGTGTAGAGACAGTACTGAGCTACATGGACCAATGGTCTGATTTTGCATTAGACAGCTTCCTATATCCCTGTGTTCTTTAAAAGAAAAAAGAAAAAAAGTATACAGCTCTTCATCCAAAGATCACAGGTCAGTGCACAACACAAAAATGCAAAATGAGAATGCAAAATACACAATAAAATAAAAACATGCCAATAACCATCCCCACCCTCCTACAAACGCATGTTAAAAGCCATGGAATGGTAATCAGACAAAAGCCTGGTTGAAGAGAAACATTATTGCCTTGTACATAAAAATATGCAATGAAGGCACCCGGTGGGCCTCCCTGGGGAGAGCATGCCACAAGAGGGAGCCACTGCAGAAAAGGCCTGTTCTTGTACTGCTACCCTCTGGACCTTTTGTGGAGAGGCCAAATAAGGGCCTCAGAGAATGACTGTAGGGTCCAAGTCAGTTCAGATGGGGAGAGGCGGTGCTCTGAGGTACTGCTGTCCTGGGCTGTTCAATGCTTTATAGGTCAAAACCAGCACTGTGAATTGCACACAGAAACTAACTGGCTACCAGTGCAGTCAGACCAGGATCAGTGCAATATGCTCCAACTGTCTTGCCCCGGTGAGCAACCTGACTGCCAAATTCTGCACCAGCTGAAGTTTCAGAACCATCTTCAGAGGCAGCCCTAGATCTAACACATTGTGGTAATCTAACCTAGAGGTTATCAGAGCACAGACAACAGAAGTTAGGCCATCCCTGTCCAGATAGCCTACTGTGCTAGAACCATCTGGAACAGTTGAAAAAAGAGGCCACTGTACTGCAGTGATTTGGCTTCTGCCTGAACCAGTATGCCTGGGAAGCAGCACTGTTCTAGTCTACAGAAATGGCTTTCAGGGGAATAGGGACTTTTCTTACAGTGCCACACATTCCTTGGCTCCTTCTACCACTAAGGGAATAATTGTTTTATTATTTTAAAGAAATTAAAGCTACTGAAATATTACTTGTATGTGGTTTTATGGTTTTTATTATATGTTTTATAATATTATAATATTATAATATGAGCCCAGGGAGGGAGGGATATAAATAAAAAATTGTTGTTGTTGTTGTTGTTGTTGTTGTTGTTGTTGTTGTTGTTTAATTAGTAACTGATTATATTACTTTGTGTATAATTTGACAGAAAAGAAACTAAATTTAAATAATATACTGCAGCAAAGATATGCCTGGCTCGAAATAAAAAACACAAAACGGTACGGTTAAGTCTTTCAAAAGAAAGCAAAAACTGCAGCAAAATTATGTATGGCTTTTAAACACTCAGTTTTCTCTGCTGCTTTCATGATGCTTTTAACTGTTTTCTATTTCTGTTTTCTATTAACTATTTCATTGTTCTTTAAAGGGCAGCATATACATTTTAATACATGAACGGAAAGTATACAAATAATAATAATGTCTTGTCCTCAGACGTTGCCATCAAAATACATGATCCAACAAAAGTAAGAAATGTTTACATTTAATGAATACAAAATCTATCAGAAATGCCAAGTAAAGTACAAACAGTCTATTATCTGATCAAGTTCAACAGCAAGCAACAAGGAAATTGAATTTTGCAGTTAGCAATGAAAACACAATTTCAAGCATTTTGAGGGATTCACCTTGACATTTCTTAATGGAATGGTGGACTCTTTATATTTCGCTTTATATTTTTTATTCCTTTTCTACCTTTCAAAAGATAGTTTGCTGGCAAAGGAGGTGGTGTCAGGACATGTAATTTCTAAAGAGAGGTGCACTGCGACTATCATTGTTGGAAGAAATGGCATCACTTTATTAGCCCGGGTTCTTAATTCTGAGCTTGCAAGCCGGGGAGATGCTGCGGTTGCTCAATCGTGACGGAAGCACTCTATGTATTTTTGGATGTACTGTCCTCAGTGTTCCTAATAATAATAAAATTGTATTTATATCCCTCCCTCCCTCCCCAGCCGAAGCCGGGCTCAGAGCGGCTAACAACAGTAAATAGTGTTATGTCCAAGGCCAGATCACTCATGAGGTGAAGTGAGGTGGTCATCTCAGGAAGCAGATCTGGGCCTGAGGAGAGTGCCACTCACCGACTCCTTCTCAAATGAGGGTGCACACCACGTCCTCTGCCCTTGAGCCATGCCCACACCACACCTCCACTGCCACTGCCTCTGCCACAGGTAGTGGGGAAACACTTATTGTGGTGGGGGCATACCTGTGGAGGCAGAGGCAGAACAGCCATCATGACTCGGCCGCAGACACACTGATCAGATGTTTGGAAGCTGTGGCTGGATAGTTACGTAGGAGCCGGTTGAAGTTAAATCCTTCAAAGACAGAGGTCCTTTGGCTGGGTCGGGACGATATGGGATTGTGGGGGCAACTCCCATCTCTTGCGGGGGTGCAATTAGTGCCAGCACCGTCCATTAAGAGTTTGGGTGTAATCTTCGGCACCTCCCTTTCCATGGAGGTGCAGATTGCAGCTATAACGAAGGCGGCATTTTTTCATCTCCGCCAAGCTAAGCAGTTGGCTCCTTACCTCTCTCGCCCTGACCTAGTCACTGTGATCCATGTGACGGTCACCTCCAGGCTTGATTATTGTAACTCACTCTACGTGGGGCTGCCCTTGAGACTGACCCAGAAACTCCAGCGGGTGCAGAATGCCGCGGCGAGACTCCTTACAGGCTCCTAACCGCGGGATCACATTCACCCGGTGCTATACCAGCTGCACTGACTCCCAATGGAGTACAGGATCAGGTTTAAGGAGCTGGTTTTAACCTTTAAAGCCTTATACGGCCTAGAACCCTTGTACCTACGGGACCGCCTCTCCTGGTATGTCCCACAGAGGAACTTACGGTCTTCAAATAAAAACATCTTGGAGATCCCGGGCCACATGGAGGTTAGGCTGGCCTCAACCAGAACCAGGGCTTTTTCGGCCGTGGCTCCGATCTTGTGGAACGCTCTGTCACAAGAGACTAGGGCCTTGCGGGACTTGACATCTTTCCGCAGGGCCTGCAAGACAGAGCTGCTCCACCAGGCCTTTGGCCAAGGCACAGTCTGTTGTTGTTGTTTTTAAATGATATTTATTAAAGTTTCAGAAAAGGGTACAAAAATAAGAAAAAGAGAAAAAGAAAAGAGAAAATACAAAATACAGAAAAATAAAAACAATTAAAAACAAATCAATCTTTCCATGTCTTATCTTTCATTTACTTGTTTCCCTGACCTCCTCACGCCTCCCTTTTTTGTATTCCGGTTCAGTTAGTTAATTCAGCAAATCCTTTCCCTCTTTGTTTTTATCTTAATCCTTTATCTTGATATATTATAAAATTAGATTCTCACCTGTTAACAATCCATTTTTACATACTCCTTTGTAACATTGCTGCTAAAACCACTTAACTTCATTCCGACATCATTCTAAACTTCATTAATTTTGCAGTATTTCTGTAAATAGTCTTTAAATTTCTTCCAATCTTCTTCCACCGACTCTTCTCCCTGGTCTCGGATTCTGCCAGTGGCCAAGGCACAGTCTGACCCCCTCCTTTGGTAATCCTCACAGAACTCTAGCCCAATGGTTGCCATTAATTTGACTCTCAACTTATTTTAGAATGAATTGATTTTAGAATATATTTCAATTAATTGATTGTGATTTTATGTAAACTATGTTATTTTTACTGTTGTTAGCCACTCTGAGCCCAGCTTCAGCTGGGGAGGGCGGGATATAAATAATTTTTTATTATTATTATTAATGTGAGGCAGAGTGTACCTGCAGTGAAGGATGAGGTGGCAGTGGGGCATTTTGCCTCAAGCAGCAAAATTTTCCAGGCCAGCCCTGATTATGTCACTGTTATTTCTGCTAAAGACTTTTGTGCTCTGTTTCCTTTTAGTTGTAAAATTATTTTCACCTCTAGTATTATATATGTGTGTGTGTGTGTGTGTGAGAGAGAGAGAGAGAGAGAGAGAGAGAGAGAGAGAGAGAGAGAGAGAGAGAGAGAGTTGGGCGCCACCCGTACTCTGTGCTGAGCAGTAGCAAGATTCCTGCTTCTGGGTGGCGAGGAGTGGTGGCAGACAGAGGTGATGGATCTGTGTCACGTGGCCTGCACCTCTTAAACTAGCCAGCTGCCCTCAGTTGTTTTAACTTAAAATGTGAAGTGATTTTCATTCTAATGAAACATGAAGAAGAAGAAAATTACAGATTAATGTATAGTCCCCCGAACAATCAAAAACCGGAAGTGAGTGTTCCGGTTTCTGAACGTTCTTTTGGAATCCGAACGTCTGACAGGGCTTGGAGCTTCATGCAGCCAATCAGAAGCTGCACTTTGGAAGTCAAATGTTTCGGAAGTTGAACGGACTTCCGGAATGGATTCTGTTCGAATTCCGAGTTACAACTGCAGTACAAAGTAATGCAAATTAGAGACTTGCAAGGGCCACTAATTAAACTGGTCATACTGGTGATTTGTTTGTTTGTTTTTAAGTTGCTTTTTCTACACTCTGGAAATAATGGTTTCCGAGTATTTCTATAAAACAGGTTTCTTGTACCTTAAGAAAAGTGAGTTTTTCACAGAATTATTCTACCCTTATTTTCTTCAAATCATAGTGCTAAATTAAAACAAAGCAAATGTTTTGCCTTGCTTTTGCAATAAATATACCCACAACGTAACTGTCTGTGTTTAACTATATAAACATAACTCTTTTCACATTATCTAGCTGAGTAGAAGCAATTAAGGACCAACATTTAGAACAGGAAACACAAATAGATCAGTTCTGGACGTAATGTCCAAATAAAAGCATTTGGTGTTCCACGTATGTCTTAGTGAATACCAGTGTCAAACGTAACAACTTTAAGAAGCAGTACTTGCAAACGATGAACTTTTCTTTGTAATGTTCCACATCTGCCTTTGCAAAGTATGGCTATTGTATGCAGCTGCTGTATGCAGGCATCAGATGAAGGATACGAAAGATCTTAACATGTGCATTTGCAAAATATAGTTGCTGTATGCAGGTGTCAGACAAAAGAACTTAAATGTGACAAGGATTCCTGGAATAATATCTTGTTTCGCCCTGCCGGGCTTTGTCAGCCGAGCATACTCTAAATAATGCAGATAAACATAATAATGTAGGGTTTTTTTTACAAATTAGAAAATAAAACATATAACACACATATTGAACAATGGATCTACATACCATATTTTGTGTATCAGAGACATGGAACAAGTGACGTGGCAGATACCGCATTAAACAACCAGTAGTACTATGTTTGCTTTTATAGAGAGACACAATGTTAATTCTAATTACAGGTGGCAGCAATCTACAGCAAAGTTTTTCTCTCTTAATGTGACCCCCTTGAAACCACCATGTTCAACGTAAAATTTTTAAGGTTATCAGTGGTATATCAATCAAGCATAGCCAGCTTTTTCTGAACTTGCCTGTTCTTTAGTCTTCCTTGTTTCTTTTTAAGATAGTGTGTTAATTCTGCCATCAGTGCATATTCCCACATTTTGTTTATCCACTCTTTTAGAAAAGGTGTTATTTTTAATTTCCATATTTCTTGCATTAAATATCACATGGGATGCTATTACTTTGTGTGATTAACTGAGACAGTCATTTCTACTGTTTAAAAAATTAAAAAGAGGATCAACAAGATTGCATACCTTAAATGATTTTTAGGGTTTCTTGCATTCCAATATTTCAGTGGGGAGGTGGACTGAAAAATGGCTAAGAAAGAAATAAAGAATTGTCTGCCTAAGGCTAATGAAAAAATTTTGGCCAAAGTTTTACTACTTTCTACTATTTTTTACCTAATTTCAGGACTTCAAATCTAATGCAGCTAATAGGAAGTGGAAGGTTCTCTATCTGCTGCTTACACATTGATGGTAGAATTGTAAATAATATCTATCTGGCTTTGGAAATATGTGCTTCAGTTACACCTTTCCTTCACCTTGAGACTCTACCTCTTTTGGGTCAAGGTACATAGTAACAGAGCAGGTATAATAGAAAGCAAATAGTAGCTGCTTGACTTTCTGATTCCAAAGTCACCCTACAAAGTGGAAGGTAACATCCAGAGAATAACTCATGAGCTTGCTAGTTGGTCATAAAGGTTATTAAATAATCGTTCTGGTGTTTTATTGATGCGTTTGCTACCTCCATGAGTATGTGAGGACATGGCATAACAAACACAGTTCTTCAACATAAATACTACCACAAATACAGATAAACAAAATCAAAAGTCTCTGTCCTGAGGAGTTTAGAATCCCAAACTCCACTCTTGTTTATTGTTTAGCCCAGGTTAGCCAACGTAATGCCCTTCAGCTGTGGCAGGACTACAACTCCCATCATTCCTTACCATTTGTTGTGCTAGCTGGGGCTGATGGGAGTTGTAGTCCTATCCTATCTAGTGAGCACCTCATCAGCTGCTCTCAGATTAGACTATACTTTAGGGCAGTGGTTCTCAAAGGTTGCGGCATGCCACACTGGTGTGGCAGGAGAGGATGGCAAGCGTGGCAGAAAGATTCAAGGACAATCAAAGAAACATTTTAATATTTCAGTACAGTACAATACAGTGCAGCATAGTATAATATAGCATCATTTTTTTTTTTATTTGCAGAATATGGAAAGATATTCACGAGCATTGGCTATTCTTCTACGGTTCTCCATGACACATTGTTGTGAAGAGGGATTTTAAACTCTGACCGATATGAAAGATCAGAAAAGAGAACGGCTTCTTTGTGTTGATGAGGAGATGAGAGTTTATTTGATTCAAATTAGACCTAATATAGATGAGATTACCCGGCGAAAGCAAGCTTACACCTCTCATAAGTACTTAAGGTACTTATGTAAGAGGCTCATTTACAATTACATTTTGGGACTGATTCATGTTCTTGTGTAGCTGCATTCTTTAATACTTTCTGGATGTCCCACAATCATAGTGAAAAGTAGTAGTGTTCTATGCTATGAGTCAGACATTGCTAAGATTCGTATCTTTTTGTTTTCCAATGTCTTTCTTATCAATTAAAGAAAATCATTTGGTGAGAGCAAATTGTTATTCTGAAAGTGTGGCCCAGAGAAAAAAGTTTGAGAACCACTGCTTTAGGGTCATAGTTATCCTTTTGAATGCATTTTTATAGCTACAAGAAAGCAACCATGTTGAGTAGCAAGCAGCTCACATATTACACAACAGATGAGCATCTTTTAATAAACAAACATGAAGAGGATGGGCTTGCGTACTCTATTTAACAAGTGGAAAGGGATATAGAAAGAAAGGCAGCAGCTAGCTCTGCTGTGTTTGTCCAGTCAAGCTAACATAGCAGAGCTGGGTGAACCTTGGGGTCATTTTTGCTTCCTCTCCTCTTCACTGGAGACAGTCCAGCCAAGCAGGGTACAGCCTTCCATATGGAACTCCATTAAGCCACATCTCCATCCTCCATACTATTTCTGCCCTGAAAGGTTTTATAAGGGCAAGGAATGTAAGTCTAAAAGAGAAAAGGGCTTGGGTAGAAAAGGAAGAAGACAGCCTTGGTATTCATATATTCAGAAATGCCCTGACAAAATGTTCTAGTTCCAAACACGGCAATTTGGAAAGTTACTGCTGACATTAGTGACCCCATGGGAATTATTTTAATCTATCAGCAATTTGTGTTTGTGCATTGGGTATTCTTTGGAAAATCTAGTGCTTTTTTGGTCAGAAATAACTTATCTTTGCATTCTTCCTTTCTAAAGCTTCCCAGAAGACAAAATAACCTAAAAGAAATTACTATACTAATTTATCTCCCCCACATTCCGGTAATTGTCACATTGTACCGGCCACAATTAGACTGAATGACAGTCTTTTCTCCGTTGATCATAGGAATTTCTTATATACACAAACTGCAGCACAATATCAATCTCCTTTGGCTGGTTTCAACCAACAACTGTGGCTGATTGCAAGTCATTTGAAAACACTGAGCCATGCATGAGCATGACAAAAGTCAATTTAGATGGATTTGCAGGAGCACAAAGACCTACAGATGTAACACAATTCAAAATGCTGCATTTTGGCAGCATATGTTTCAATCCATAGCCCCTGCTATTTCATTAAATGATGGAAGAAGGTCAAAAGTTTAATAAACTTCAATTTTATGTGCATATTGAATATCATTTTATATCTCATCCTAAATTAGTGAAGGTCGTAGTGACAATGATCAAGGTCAGCAGAGCAATTTATAAGGACGGTCCTCGGCTCTGCAGGAACAAAATTAATCACTTGACTTTGGATCATATCTTAGGACTATTAGATGACATTGGGGATATAAATATACATTTGTGTTTTGTTTTTTTTAATTCCTTCCCTATCTCTTACAGCCCCAATTGAATTCACTTTTATGACACACCATCATCACTTGTGCCATGTTATACATCTCATTTAATTTTTGAAGTAGCATTATTTATAGAGCTTCCGAAAGCACTTCACAGAGAGTGTCGGCTATGGGCTAAAAGAAAAGAGAACGGTTTAAGGTCACATTTGAACAGAGCACTGGTAAAAGGGGAAGGGAGTTCTTGATGGAAGAGGCAGTTCAACTAGGACAGACATCATTAGCTGAGGAAACTGATGGGGAGTCAAGTCGATAAGCAGGTTGAGAATTGGTTTGGATCAGATCAAAGGTCCATGCAGTCCAGCACTTTTGCTCCAAAATATGCCACTCAGAAGCAAGTGGGAAGCTCACAAGTAAAGCATGACAGAGCCCCTCAAGGAGGGACTGTAGTGCAGTTGTTCAGCTTTCATTTTGCAGGCAGAAAGTCTCCAGTTAAAAGGACCAGGTGATGGGAAAGACTTCTGCCCGAGACCCTGGCAGCTGCTGGTGGTCAGAATAAATAGTAGTGGTCAAGACAACTTTCTTTCTTTCTTTCTTTCTTTCTTTCTTTCTTTCTTTCTTTCTTTCTTTCTTTCTGCTGTTTTTGCCTAGCATCAAGTAATCCATCATTCAGCCCAGACATGAGATGTAAAGCTACAGAGAACCAGGCAGAGGGCCTTCTCAGTAGTGGCGCCTGCCTTATGAAATGCCCTCCCATCAGATGTCAAAGAGGTAAACAATTATTTGACTTTTTAGAAGGCATCTGAAGGCAGCCCTTTTCAGGGAAGTTTTTAATGGTTGATGTTTTATTGTGTTTTTAATATTTTGTTGGGAGACACCCAGAGTGAGTAGGGCTACTCAGTCAGATGAGCGGCATATAAATAATGAAATTATTATTATAATCAGAGATCCACTACCTCTGAATAGTGAGGCTCCACTTTTAGTTTCCATGGCTCGTGGCCATTGCTGGGCCTCTCCTCTATTGTTTTTTGCTTGTTTGTTTGTTTAAGCCAACCAAGTTCCTGGCCATCCTCACAACTTATGACAACAAATCCTACATTAATCATGCTCAGGTCCCTGTGAGTCACACCCACATCATACATTTAAAGCATTCTTCCCCAAAAGAATTCTGGGAAGTGTACAGTAGTTTGTTACGGGTGCTGAGAATGGTCACTCTGTGAGGGGTCTCTACAGCTCCTGTGATTACTTGGCTGTTCCTAGGATGACTCTTAAAGTGGTATAAAGGTAAAGGTAAAGGGACCCCTGACCATTAGGTCCAGTCGTGACTGACTCTGGGGTTGCGGCGCTCCTCTCGCTTTATTGGTCGAGGGAGCCGGCATACATGTGGTCATGTGGCCAGCATGACTAGGCCGCTTCTGGCGAACCAGAGCAGCGCACGAAAACACCGTTTACCTTCCCACCAGAGCGGTACCTATTTATCTACTTGCACTTTGACGTGCTTTCGAACTGCTAGGTTGGCAGGAGCTGGGACTGAGCAACGGGAGCTCACCCCGTCGTGGGGATTCAAACAGCCAACCTTCTGATCAGCAAGCCCTAGGCTCTGTGGTTTAACCCACAGCGCCACCCGCGTCCCTTAAAGTAGTATAGAAGTGCTTTAAATGCTCGGTGTGGTTGTTACCACTATTGCAATTCTGAGAGTGGGAGATGGGGGTGGGGGAAAGTGAAGAATTTTGAAAGTGCTTCAGCTTCCTGGGAATCTCTCTCTCCCTCATAAAAATCATTGGTGTATGTGTTTCTTCATTTAGGAATTCATAAACCTCTCTACATTTGGAGAATACTTGGGTAGGATACAGAAATAGGGTATACAACAAACAATACAGTTCATAAAACATTACTAAAACAATGTAACAACTTGGGACCAGTATACCTACAATATCTCCACATGTTCCCACTCAGCGACTTCGATCGGTGGAATTGTCACTGATACAGGTGCCATGTAATACCTGTTCTGTAAGACCTCAGTCGTTTAGTGTGGCAGCACCTGCACTTTGGAACCCCCTGCCTGCTGAGATTAAGCAGGCGCCCTCACTGTACTCTTGTCGCCGCAAGCTCAACAACTACTACAATCGTAAAAAAAAAAAAAAAGCGCTCAACACTTTAGGGGTTAAATCCTAAAAAAAGCTTAACTACTTGGTCGGCCCTCATTCATGGCCCTCTTTGAAAAAAGTTTGGGCACCCCTGAGTAAGGAAATGGTAGTCTTTATTAAACTTTTTAATAGCTGGAGCACAATAGACTAGGCATTGGTAACTTAAAAAATTATTACCACAATGCATACTTGTGCTTGGTCCGGATGCAGAATGCCTCAAAAACCAAGATCCTGCCAGTATATACCATTCCTGCTCAGAGATCTACACTGGCTGCCAATTTGTTATTGGGCCAAATTCAATGTGTTACTATTTGTATAGTACTTGCTAAATACCTTTTTGTTTAGGCCAGTGTACCCAAACATGTAATTTTAACAGGTAATTTTATAATATATGTTTTTTTCACATATCTGCTGGATTTACTTTTATCTTATTAAATTTCAGGTCAACTTGCTTTTAATGTTTGATTTTATCCATTTTTATGAACATTTTATGTTTCATGTAATCCACTGAGAGATTACATGTGCTTAAGCAGCAGGGCTTTTTTTCAGCCGAAACTCATAGAAACTTGGTTCCAGCACCTTCTCAGGTAGATGCCATTGCCATTGTAAGAGAATAAATTAAATTGTATCCTAGGAAAAGTTGATGTTAGGAGGCACTCTTGATACTGAACCATCATCTGACTTTATTATAATTTTACACATCAAGAGTAAATTTTGATGGGAGACCTCAGAGGCAATAGCAAATTAGTTAAAAGAATCCCATTTAAAGCTATAGAGCTTAGTTGATGAAGTAAATATGTCCCTGTACAACAACATACATTAACTTTAAACTGATAAACACCCCCCTTTCATTTGACACCCTCACACACTTACAAAAAAGAGTCAAGCCTTACAAGCCATATAATTTGAAATAGATTTTTCTGTATGCAATGAATGCTATTTAATGTTCGCCAAATCATATAGCATAGGCATTATACACATATATGATAGTAAAGCTCCAAGCTTTTTCAGATCTGGTCTAAACAAATTCTCTGTTCTTCCTGATCATAACTGCATACTGACTGTTACAGTTATTGGTGTATTTTGCTTTCTTTAGTATGCTAACTGTACAAAACTGTGCAGTGACATTTTCCATTGTGCCAACACTCACTTCTAATCATGCTCTGTCTTGTCCTAAGATTTTGTGTTTTTGCATTTAACAAAATAACTGCAAATGTCAGGTATTAGAATGACTGAAACACCCTTTTCTATTTGGCTGTCTTCAGACCCCCATCTTTTATTCATAGCCTTTCTCGTGGTGCTGGAAGGCAGACTGTGTTGCTATAGCAATGCCCTGCATATCCTTGTGGATAGCTTACAGTTTTACTCTCTTTTTTTTTTAACAACAAAGAGCCATTGATAACACATGTTGCCAAAGGTTACAGAAGTTGAATGCTAAAATGGAAATATTTCTCTTTTATAGAGTTGCACTGTGGATGCATCCTGCAAATTCAAAGAAACAGGTAAGGGTATGACCTCTTTGTGAAGAAAGATGAATAGTTGAGTTTCATGACATTATTCAGAATCAAACGCAACCTTGGTGTGTGTATGTGTTATTTTTTACTATTTCACTGTGGCACATTTATGGTGCAATCCTATGCACGTCCACTCTGAAGTAAACCCCAGTTAGTTCAATGGGACTTAATCCCAGGCCAGGAAAGTAGATGTTGGGTTGTAGCTTCAGCCTCTCAGAATGCTGACGTGTTAGCACTTTTTCTTTCTTTCTTTCTTTCTTTCTTTCTTTCTTTCTTTCTTTCTTTCTTTCTTTCTTTCTTTCTTTCTTTCCTTCTTTCTGGAATAGTGCTAAAATACATACACACACACACAACATTTTCTAGCCAAATAATCAAATATTATTTCAGAATTAATGTAAGATCTAGTAAACAAAAAAACACACTCAGATATGGGAGCAGTCACTCGTGCAATCTCTAGCCACCCAGAAGTAATATGAAGCGTGTCTGAAGTGTGTCCCTTTGGGTTACTGAAACACTTTTGCCATCATAATTGATTTCTCTCCCTCCGCATTTGGAAACCTCACACCGAAATAAACTCTGAACTGGCTAACAATCCTGCAAGCAGCATTTGAAAAGACTATGTATGACTGCGAAAGCGAAGTGGTGGGAAGAAGAGGGGCAAAAACAACTTCGCAGCACAAATAGAGACTAAATACGAGTATTTCCTGGGGGCGTGCATTTTGCTCGTTGTAAATCTGAAAGAGGATGTGCTAATTAAGGACGTGGGAGGTGAGGTTTCTCCCCACCTCCTTCACCCCAGTTCCGTTCAGGAACACCACAACTTCTTGCCTCCTGTGTGTGTGTTTGCTATTAGCAATAGCAGTCACTTAAATAGCCTCTTTCCCCTGCCTACTTGTTGCAGCAGCAGAAGTCTGGGGTGTTCACAGATAGGACTTTGTGGAAGACCTCTGTAATTCACGTGGCTCAGTCTGGAACTCGCATAGTATAATCAGAGTAATATTTCCCATGGATTTAGGAGTGAATTGTAAACAAAGGGCATTGTGACAGTACATGGGCCAGGCTCCTTTACGAAGGCGTGGGGTGTTTGGAGGGAGGAGGGCTGCCAACTTCCAAAATTCTGAAACAAGTGGCTGAAGAATGTTTGTCCCCCCTGCAGGCAATATGTGGGTTAATTGAACACTGTGTGGCAGGGTTGGGCAAGCCGAAGTACTCTGCCTAATTTCATGTGCCTGCATTGGGAGAGCGAGGAGAGAGTAGTCCCATCCATTTTTGGCTTAGATCCACAACTTACCCTGAAGGGGATACAGCCCTTGTCAAAATGGCGAAAGACCAGTGGTGGCTAGTGCCCTTTGAGACTGATGAGGCAGAAAGCAGAGTCAGCCATAGATGGAGCAAGAGCCAGTGACAGACAGGGCCAACCAGGTGTAGTGGAGAAATTCAATTCAGTTCACATTTCAAGCCGAATTCATCATCTGTGACCCAAAACAGCCCTCTTTCAAACTTGGCACTTATCTGAATTTTGCAACGCAGTTCTCCAACCTGGTAATATTTGCAAGAAGGCACATATTGGGGGTGGGAAGTGCCTAGAAATGAATATGGTTGTGAAAATAACATAGGAAAATGCATCCATAAACTGTGCTTATTAGGAGAAATTCACACATAAAACACTGCAGGAATTTAATGAGGACAATTCACAAATTGCTGCAGAAATGTGTAGAACTGAATTCAAGATTAGAAAAAGTGAGAAATGGAGAGGACTGAAATTGACAGATCCTTCCATCCCTAGTCAATTAATTCTACTTTTGCCCCCCCCCATCCTTCCCTCTGTCAAGTTATAAAAAGGCAATGCTTATATGAAGGAGGAAGAGAAATAAATAAATATGTGGTACCTTCCCAAATTAGACAGCATCTTAAAAAGCAGAGACATCACCTTGCCAACAAAGGTCCGTATAGTTAAAGCCATAGTTTTCCCAGTAGTGATGCATGGAAATGAAAGCTGGACCATAATGAAGGCTGATCGCCGAAGAATTGATGCTTTTGAGTTATGGTGCTGGAGGAGACTCTTGAGAGTCTCATGGACTGCAAAAAGATCAAACGCATCCATTCTTAAGGAAATTAGCCCTGAGTGCTCATTGGAAGGACAGATTGTGAAGCTGAGGCTCCAATACTTTGGCCACCTCATAAGAAGAGAAGACTCCCTGGAAAAGACCCTGATGTTGGGAAAGATTGAGGGCACAAGGAGAAGGGGACAACAGAGGACAAGATGGATGGACAGTGTTCTCGAAGCTACAAACATGAGTCTGACCAAACTGCGGGAGGCAGTGGAAGACAGGAGGGCCTGGCGTGCTCTGGTCCATGGGGTCACGAAGAGTTGGACACGACTAAACAACTAAACAGCAAAAACCTTCCCAAAACTAGTCATAAGTAAGAGGGTAGGCACCTGAGGGCAAACTGAGGTTGCTGGGACCATGCTCCATTTGAATTAATGGACCAGCCTCCACTGCAAAGTATCCTTACTGCTTTACCTTGGATTTGACCCATCTTCCTCACTGCCTCACCGTGATTTAAGAAGGGTGCTGCATAAGAGCTGTTGTTTTGAGTTACTATGGATCTCTGCGAATGGTTTTAGGAGATGGTCCATTCAGCTCCAACTTAAAGCATACTTGTTTAACCATGTATTTATGGGATGTTAATAAAGATAGCTGGTGCCTAGGATGGAGCCATCTCTAACAAAAGGTTCTCAAACCTTCTGCCCCCCAACCCCAGGCTAAAAATTACTGAAGCCCACCAGTAACAAAATAACAGTGTAAAATGTGATGAAATGAAAGAGTAGGGTGCCATTTGCTGATCTAGAGCCTCTACATGGAGAAGGGTTTTTTATTTTATATCTTCCTTCCCATGCCTCTCAAAGTATTATTTTTTTTACTCACCAATCATTTCTTCTCTTTCCCCTTCCTGCTTAACTTCCACCAATGCCCATCTCCTAACTGCCAGCTTCTTTAATCCCTCCTTCCACCTCCTTTTACATTCACTTTCCCCTCCTATAACAGATTCCCTCTTTTATGCTCTTCATCTCTATTTAATTTCTACTGCTTTTGGGTTGCTGCTGGCACTAGTGTCCAGTCATCCAAAATGCTATTGCATGACTAAGGGTGTCTAGATTAAATCTTTCATCCTCTATTGCACATCACTGATATGTCTGGTGTTAGAAAAGTTTTATATTTGCCCCACACCTTCACGTAAACATGAATGATATTGCTTTGTCCACCATACCATTTCTTCCTACCCTTTCTGGACATCCACAGTGAATTGGTTATATCTGTTCTTACTTTTAGGTCTCCTAGAGGCCCAATATTTGCTTTGCTTTTGGGAACCATGGTGTGAATAGGAGATCTACAACTGGGATTCCCAGTCTTCTGCTTTCTCTCCAAGTGATGGTTCCCACTTGGTCTTTCCTCCTTGACAAATAAATCTGACTCTTACTTTTTGCTATTCCATTAAGGCCTTATTTGTAACAGCAGCTGGCAGGTTTTGCAACGGAATCTGACCTTTGATGGATATGTATGTAAACCATTTTTAACTTACCAAACTTGTGGTAGCTTTGGAAGTGGCTTAGAAGGGAATATTTTAAAGGTCTAATAGCCTATATTGCCACACTTCGCTTTGCTTTGCTTTGTGATTTTAATATCTGCTGGGGTTCTGTCACCAAAGAGTACTTGCTCCACACTTGGATCTAGGCATCTGAAGAATTCTCCTTTTATTCTTTAAACAAAATATTACAAAAGCACCAACAGACAGGGTGATGCCAATCAGCAGCCATGCTGGGCTTCCTGTGTGTGGTGTCTCAGGAGCAGACCAGACAGAAGACTGTTCTGACTTGCCCACTCCTGGGGGTATAAAGGCTGACCTTCCCTGCCCGCCTCACTTCAGTCAGTCTGGACACCTTTAATGTCCATCCTTTAATGTTTGTGTTAATTCTTACAGCTTTGCAGGTATGGATTTGCTGCCCAATTACTATGGACAGCCGTTGGCTGCTGGTTTCAGGTCTGGGCACGAATTTTGCCCACAGGCAGATTGGCTTTGATCCTGTGGGTTTTTGCCTACCTTGTTGCAATCATCACAACTTATGATGGTGAAAGAGGCATTGGGCTGGATCCTTAAGAGGGAGAGGCAAGGAATAGATACCTTGCCCTATCCCATAGGGGGATCCCTTAAGGGGTTCTAGAGGGTAATGCTTTCTGTCCAGAAGCCCAGTCAGGGACTGGCGGGCCATAGTTCCCCCTACCAGTGGCTGAGTGGGATCTACCGGAAGCAGTCCATGCAATAGGCAACCACAGCATTGACCCATCAGTTGGCTGACAACAGATCACTAAGCTGTCAGGCTGTGTGATTAAGGGATCGATGCCCAGTGTCTACAGAAAACCTCTAATTAACGTTATGGCCTACTTTTAAATCAGGCACATAGTTCTGTGTCATACTTTGCTGCTGGCAAAGTCTAAACAGAACATTATAGAAACAAACAATCTAAAGGGATGTCAAGAAAGGCTAACAGATAGGAAGTCAGAACAGACCAAATGCAGGTTGGCAGGAAAAGAACACAAACATGCCATCCATGGGGGAAACAGAGCACTACAATGAGCAATGAAATATCAAATGATCCACATGGAATATTCATTCACCATCATGTCAGAGATGAGGAACTTCAGGCCTGGAGGCCAAATAGCGCTCAGGAGTCACCCCAGTTGCATATCCCTCAACTCTCCTGGTAAAACTGGAACATCCCGTTTTTTCTTGTGAGAGGACAGTGGCCATTTTGGGCACCGCGATCTAGCTCAATTTCACATTGTTTGGGGGCTACAATCATTTGCAGCACCACAAAAATGGGGGTTTGGGGTGCCACGCCTGAAAAAAATTGTTTTTCCAGGGCCATATTCTTGCATGGGTAACATAATTCACACGGGCATGCGACGATGTCCTAGATTTCATTGAGACATGTTGGAGGGTGTGCAGTTCACACTTCCTCCCAGACCAAACCTTTTACCAGCAGTGCTTTGTCCCCTTCTTGGCTAAAATGTATCTCTGAATTCTGTTCATGCTTCTTCCGTCCTTGGATGGAGACTAGAGAGGGATATGTGAGTATGCAAAAACTAGCCTATTGTACAAAATGTAAAATTTGCACTCATTGTTTTGCCCACACCCACCACAGACATGTCCCCACCCTGCCACTAGCAGTGGTTGTCCAGAAAGGAATGAGCCATCAGATCGAAAAGGTTCTTCGTTGCTGATGTAGATGAATGTGTACCAGAGCTTCCATCACTGGGCATCTTCTGAGGCTGCCAACTCAGCAAGCAGCCCATTGCTGAGCCCGGAAGTTGCACAGTTCTGACCCTACTGCTGCTGCTCCTCTTACCATTACCTACCATCTCTGAGTGAGGAGTGACAGAGGGGAAGGACCAGCAGCTTCTGCCCACCTCTGAGTGGCCACATGGATTGCTGTAGTTCCAGAAGGAAAGAGAAAATGAATGGCCAGCAGTGAGAAGAAGGTGGATCCTCAGAATCCTGGAAGCAGCTCTGAGGCACTTGTACTTCCTCCCAAGGAACTGTGTATCAGGCTGCCGCATTAGTTGGCTCACCGTTCCCAACTACATCTTTATGCCCCAATATTCAAAAGCCCTCAGCCGACTGCTCTTGAATGCATTAAGCAGGGCAAAGTGGTGGGCTGGGACAATGGCTTATGTGCTTGGAGCAAATGGAGAGAGGAGGGGAGCTGTTCAGAAATAAGTGAATATAATGGGTTTTTAAAATCCAGTATGTTTCCAGAATTAACGGTGAAATCGGCCACTTTTTCTGAAGTAACTGTTATAATCAGAGACAGTAGGAGGTGGCATATGCCTCGCCATAGGCTATATGCTGGTGCCCTAAGATATCAAAGTCCTAATGTTTAGCAGCAGAAGTAAAATGGTGAAACTCACACTTTCCCACAGCTTTCAAGGCTGCCAAAGTATATATTTGTTTTGATGGTTATGCCTGAACAGCAGCAGGTTTGCTGTATGTTTATATATGTAATTTTCAATGCTCTTGGAATAAAGTATATCTGATGTTCATAATTTTGGCCCAAAGTACTTTTTGGATAGGAGTGGTATGTCTGTAGCTTTGCCTGCTGAGTGTTGGCTCTTTCATCCAGCTCTGGCCTCACCGTGAAGCAACGTGATTCAAAAATCAATTCACTTTAGGGGACAGATTCAAGAGGAGCGCCAGGTTACTAACTCGGTAATCTCCAGCCTTTTGTATCATTTTTTTTAAAAAAATGAGAACTCTATTCCACTGTCTGTTCCAGATGCAAAGGAATGTTTTTAGGTCCCTACTGATTTCAATGCCACACATTCCGAAAGCAATATAATTCTCTCTGTAGTCACAGAACCAAACACTGTACGTGTTTATGTTAGGTTATGTTTTGAGAGCAAAGGTTTCAAGGGAGCTAACTGGTTTTATAAATGCAGGCTTCTGATCTATTGAACCAGGTAGAAAAGATGGCAATGAGCGAGGGGCACGGGAGAGACATTGTAACAGACCGAATAATAACAGGAAGAATAAAACATAACCGGTTCTCCTGGTTTGCTTGGTTTTCTTAAAAGGCAAAGTTCATGAATTTCAATAGGGACAAATGCAAGTTTCTGCACCTAGGCAGGAGTAACCAGATGCCCAAATATAGGGTGGCAGACATGTGGCTTGACAACAGTGCATGTGTAAAGGGTATAGGGTAATTAGTAGACCAGAAGCTTAATATGCTTTAACAGGTTGATGCAGTAGCAAAAATTGATAATGCAATTCTAGGCGGCATCAACAGAAGTACAGTGTCCAGATCAAGGGAAGTAATAGTCCCCTATTCTCCCTTTGTCAGGCCACACCTCGAGCCCTGTGTTCAGTTGCGGGCACCACAATTTAAGAAGGATTGTGTGCAGAGAAGGTCAGTCAATATGATATAGGGTCTGGAAACCACGCCTTATGATCAGAGGTGAACCAGGGGGTTGACCAGGTTGGCCCTGCCAAGAGTGCCCAGGGGGGCACAAAAATAATGCCCCACTACTCTGGCTCAGAGTGGCTAGAATACACACACTCCCTGGACTGCTCCTTCACTGCTCTGGGTGACCAGGTGAGATGTGCAGGCTGCTATGGCAAGGGCACATGACGCAGGGAGCACCAATCCAGCCTAGGTATGCCTCTGCTTGTGAGGAATTGTTTTCAGAGCTCTCTGGGAAGAGGGGTGATTGGTTTTTTGTTGTTGTTGCTTTTTTATTGAGATTTCCACACAAACAAAAAACATATTACAGAAGAAAAAAGGCATATAAAAATAAACAGTAAACACTCTTATCAATCAATGTTAAGTATCACCCACTTATTTACACTGTGTTAACACGCATTTTGACCTCCCTCCTGTCCTGCTACGGTTTTCTTACATTTTTTCTTCTCCTGCAGTTTCTATTTCTAAAATTTACTCATAACAAGGATTATGTTAGACCTGCTGTAGTTTTTAATTTACCACAATTTCTTTCAATATACGTCACAAATTTACTCCACTCTTCAGTAAACTTTGTTTCTTTTGGGTGTCTGATTTTGTTTCTCATTCTTGCTAATTCTGCATACTCAAATAATTTTGTTTGCCAATCTGTGATCGTGGGAATCTCAACTGATTTCCATTTTTGAGCTATCATTATCCTAGCTTCCGTTGTCACGCACTGAAATAAGTTTTGGTCTTTTCTTTTAATTTCATCCCCAATTATTCCTAAGAGGAATGTCTCTGGTTTTTTGGAAAAGGTATACCTGAAGAATTTTTTTAATTCATTATATATGAGCTCCCAAAATTTTTTGATTTTGTCACACGCCCACCACCAGGAAAACCAGGAAATCCAGGACGCCCCATCATTTCAGGTATTGGCACTATTACAGTGGGTGTCTCCGGTTATATGGACTCTGTTCTGAAACCATATGCCATCAGTGCTCCCAGCTATGTACGTGACACCACAGATTTTCTGAGGAAAATACAGTCTTTAAATAATCTTCCCAACAATACTATACTAGCTACTATGGATGTGGAATCTCTGTATACCAACATCCCACACAACGATGGTTTACAAGCTATAAGGAACACCATTTCAGATAAAACCACAGCGGACCTTGCCACCAAACTCTGCCAATTTGTCCTTACCCACAACAACTTCAAATTCGGTGATGACCTGTTCCTTCAGATCAGCGGCACAGCAATGGGCACCCGCATGGCCCCACAGTATGCCAACATCTTCATGGCAGATTTAAAACAACGTTTCCTAAACTCCTACCCACTCAAACCTCTCTTGTACCTGCGATACATTGATGATATTTTTATCATCTGGACACATGGTCAACAGACCCTGGACACCTTTCACCAGAAATTTAATGATTTTCACCCCACAATCAACCTTACAATGAATCAATCTATGCAAGAAATACATTTTTTGGACACTACTATAAAAATACAGGATGGGCGCATAGACACTACCTTATACCGTAAACCAACTGACCGACAAACATATCTACATGCCTCTAGCTACCATCCCAGACATACCAAACAGTCCATTGTATATTCTTGTAAAGAAACTGGTAAAATGCGGTCTTGACTATGCTACCACTCAGTGGATTTGTAACTGGCTGACTGACCGAACCCAAAGGGTGCTCATCAATGGTTCCTCTTCATCCTGGAGAAGAGTGACTAGTGGGGTGCCACAGGGTTCTGTCTTGGGCCCGGTCTTATTCAACATCTTTATCAACGACTTGGATGATGGACTCAAGGGCATCCTGATCAAATTTGCAGATGACACCAAACTGGGAGGGGTGGCTAACACCCCAGAGGACAGGATCACACTTCAAAACGACCTTGACAAATTAGAGAACTGGGCAAAAACAAACAAGATGAATTTTAACAGGGAGAAATGTAAAGTATTGCACTTGGGCAAAAAAAATGAGAGGCACAAATACAAGATGGGGGACACCTGGCTTGAGAGCAGTACATGTGAAAAGGATCTAGGAGTCTTGGTTGACCACAAACTTGACATGAGCCAACAGTGTGACGCGGCAGCTAAAAAAGCCAATGCAATTCTGGGCCTCATCAATAGGAGTATAGCATCTAGATCAAGGGAAGTAATAGTGCCACTGTATTCTGCTCTGGTCAGACCTCACCTGGAGTACTGTGTCCAGTTCTGGGCAACACAATTCAAGAAGGACACTGACAAACTGGAACGTGTCCAGAGGAGGGCAACCAAAATGGTCAAAGGCCTGGAAACGATGCCTTATGAGGAACGGCTAAGGGAGCTGGGCATGTTTAGCCTGGAGAAGAGGAGGTTAAGGGGTGATATGATAGCCATGTTCAAATATATAAAAGGATGTCACATAGAGGAGGGAGAAAGGTTGTTTTCTGCTGCTCCAGAGAAGCGGACACGGAGTAATGGATCCAAACTACAAGAAAGAAGATTCCACCTAAACATTAGGAAGAACTTCCTGACATTAAGAGCTGTTCGACAGTGGAATTTGCTGCCAAGGAGTGTGGTGGAGTCTCCTACTTTGGAGGTCTTTAAGCAGAGGCTTGACAACCATATGTCAGGAGTGCTCTGATGGTGTTTCCTGCTTGGCAGGGGGTTGGACTCGATGGCCCTTGTGGTCTCTTCCAACTCTATGATTCTATGATTCTATGATTCTATGATTCTATATAGCCAGGCACTACGTTACAGGCACATCTGTTCCAATTCTACAGACAGAGACTCTCACCTAAGAGATCTACAGCAAACCTTCTCAGAACTAAAATACCCAGCAGTTGAAGTTAGACAACAGATCAACAGAGCCAGACTGATACCCAGGGAGAACTTGCTGCAAGACAGACCCAAAAAAGAAAATAACAGAACACCTCTAGTCATCACATACAGCTCCCAAGTTAAAACAGTACAACGGATCATCAGAGATCTACAACCTCTCCTGGACAATGACAGTTCTCTTTCTCAGGCTCTGGGAGGAAGACCTTTCATTGCCTACAGACAGCCACCCAATCTTAAACAACTCCTAACCCACAATAATACTACAACCAGACTTAACACGGACACTGGCACCAGAGCCTGCAACAAACCAAGATGCCAACTTTGCTGCCACATACACCCGGACAACACCATTACTGGCCCCAACAACATCACACATACCATCTCGGAACTATTTAATTGCTCATCGTCTAACATTGTGTATGCCATCAAATGCCAACAGTGTCCTTCAGCTCTCTATATTGGACAAACAGGCCAAACCTTACGCCAAAGAATAAACGGACATAAATCTGACATCAAGAATCACAAAACAGAGAAACCAGTAGGAGAACACTTCAATCTCCCAGGACATTCCATACAAGATCTCAAAGTAGCTGTTTTACTACAAAGGAATTTCAGAAATAGACTGGAAAGAGAAGCTGCTGAATTGCAACTCATTACCAAACTTAAAACCATGGAGAGACCTGGTCTGAACAGAGACATTGGATTCTTATCTCATTATACATGACTAAGCCATTTCTCACCTTCTCACCCCTTGCCTTTTCCTGTAAGACCTATTACAGTCGTTAAGAGTCGTCAACAGGCTCATCTCAGCTATCTGCCAATCTCCCATTCCCACCACCCTTCTGAGTAATACCCCTCCCCACCTTCTCACTATATAGAAGGATCTGGCAACTTCTGTTTCAGTATATCTGAAGAAATGTGCATGCACACGAAAGCTCATACCAAGAACTAACTTAGTTGGTCTTTAAGGTGCTACTGGAAGGAATTTTTTTTATTTTGACTATGGCAGACCAACACGGCTACCTATCTGTAACTAACAGCAAATTATACATCTTAGCTAACAGTTTAGTTTTCCCGACTTCCGGGTTGGCGCGATCTGGAAATGGCGGATTCCCTCCGAGCTGCGGAGGGAATCTGCTCAGCTGAGGACGGGTCTTGCCGCGCCGGCGACGTGGGGACCCTTAAAAACCGCAGGCGCTGAAGCCTGCGGACTGAAGACTCGGTGGGCGCCTTAAGCGCCCCCCCGACCCACGAAGAGCCTTTTTAAAGGCTGCGGAGAGGGTACGGAGGGTGGCGTGGCGCTGAGAGTCGATCGCTATCTCGGTTGAGCGAAGCCGCGAGCCATGACTGGAGAGCGCTGACTTCCTTCCTTGAAATTCGGACTGAAAAGAATAACCCGTGAGTAAGACGGAATTGGACTTTAATAATATTATCCCGTGAATTTGAGACGACCGGGGTGTGTGCTAAAAGGAAGTCTGCAACCCCCCCTTTTGCAGACGATCTAAAGCAACGATATAAGAACTAAGCTGGAGAGCCTACCCTTTGTGGGGTGAGTTAAAAAAGATATTAACTTCCAAGATTTGGCAAAAAGAAATTTTGAGCTGGAGAGTGGAGTTTTGGAAGTTTTCTTTCTGTTGTAAACAACCCCCCCTCCCGGGCCCGGGAGCGCCCTGTTTTTGAGCTTGTGGAAGAGGTGCGGAGTTTGACAGCTGTCAAAGCTGTCAAACGGACAGTTTAGAGCGGAAAAATTGTCATTTAAGATCCCTCTGGACTAAAATGAGTTACAACTGAACTAAAATTGTTGGAAACAAAGTAATAACAATAAGTTAGAGGATTGTTGGAGAAAGATTACCAAGTAACCAGATTCCCTCTAGGGGGAACTCTGTGAAATTACAATGGCTGTGGATGGAAAGTTACTAGTGGAAATCGAAAGAATGTTTCATTTGGTGGGAATCTTACAAGAGCAGAGTCTGGCTATGAATAAACAACTCATGACCTTGACTTCTGGAACAAGCAGCTCTGCTGAATGTATTGAGGACCTGAATGAGAAAGAATCCACAGCTGAATTGGAAATGATATCTAAAGAAGTGGAAGAGACTAAACAAGAAAAAGAGAAAGTAAAGTTGGAAAGTATCAACCAGAAGCTGACATCTGTGGAATATAAGCAAGGAGACTTTTGGATCATATCTACCACAAATCTGCGAAAGATGCAAAAGAAGAAGGAGGAGGCCCCGGGAGTTTATGGAATACAGGAACTTAAAATAAAGAAATATGATTGGGGCCCCCACTCTGACTCTGACTCTGAAGATGCAGGCCTTGTGGAAATTTTCCAGCAGCTGTTTCCAAATGTCCTTGTGGGAAGAGAATATGGTTTGATGGTGATAGAACTCTTTCGAGATTCGACAACCGACATAAAGGATTACCAGCAAGACCGGCGGAGAGGGACTGAAAGAGACTTGAAAGCCTCAGACGTGAGGAACCCAGGCTAAGAACTGCTATTTTGGACATGTATTGGGGAAGGGACGAAAATCGGGGATGGGAGGGAGGGAAGAATAGAATTTTAAAAACACTCAAGACCTTTGGGTTTAGTTAATATGACCTTTATCTAAGACAAAATGGGAAATCGATGGAAGGGAATTTGAGTCCAACTTAGAAAAATCTATTTTTCTTTATAAAAGAGGTAATATTAAGATGGTTAAGAGGAGAAATACCAATTTGCTGGCATAATTCTGGGAATTGGGATGCATGAAGGGGGGTGGGGGGAAGTTAGGGAACAAGGTTAGGAAAGTAGGATTTTCTGAAATTATACATGTTTTTGTCTTTTGTCTTTTTTGTGTGTATTTTGTCTTTATAAAAGGTGAAAAACCAATAAAAATTTAAAAAAAAACCAGTTTAGTTTTCCCTTCTAATACTTCTGTCTGGTATCTAGATTTTTTCTCGTTCATCCCCAATTTTTTGTCCTCATTCCAAAGTGCATTTATCTGATGGTATTGCAACCAACCTGTTAGTCTATCTTTCAGTTCATCATATGATTTGATCTTCCAACCTTTTTCCGCTTTAATCAATGTGTCTTCATATGTTAGCCTTTTTGCTTCCATGTTTACCTTTTTTATTGTTAAGATATCTGTTGGGGATAACCACCAAGGAGTGTTCTTTTCTAAAAGTTTCTTATTTTCCCCCCAAATTTCAAGCAGTGCTCCTCTGAAAATATGATTGGAGAATCCTTTATGGACCTTCCCTTTATTTAGCCACAAGTAAGCATGCCAACCATATCTATTGTTAAAGCCTTCTAGATCTAACAGGTCTAAATTCTCCAGAGTAATCCATTCTTTAAGCCAACACAGGCTGGAAGCCTCATAGTATAATCTTAGGTTTGGTATGGCAAAGCCCCCTCTTTCTCTCCTATCTGTTAGTATTTGAAATTTAATTCTTGGCCTTTTTGCCTGCCATATAAATTTTGAATGACTTTTTTGCCATTCTTTAAAGATCGCGGATCCCCTAATTACCGGGATGGTTTGAAATAAGAACAGCATTTTTGGGAGGATATTCATTTTGATTGCCGCCATCCTTCCAGACCATGAAAGTTTTAGCCTATTCCATATATCCAGATCTTTTTTTATCTCTTTCCACATAGGTGTATAATTATCACTAATTAGACTGATATTTTTTGAAGTTAACCAAATACCTAAGCATTTGATTTTTTTTTGAGACCTTGATTCCACATTCTTGTTCTATGTTCTCTTTTGTATTCCTATCTATATTTTTCACCAACATTTTAGTCTTTGTTTTATTTAGTTTGAAACCTGATACTTTGCCAAATTCATCTAATTGATTGTTAGTGATTGTTAACTCCCCTAGGAAATGTAGCTCCGTGAAGGGAACGGGGGTCTCCCAGCAACTCTCACTAGCCTTGCCAAACTACACTTGCCAGGATCTTTGCGGGAAGCTATGACTGTTTAAAGTTGTATGAAATTACTTTCCATGTACAGGGCTGATGGGGCCTTTTATACACTAATAGTGAACTCATTCTTCAAGTGCGTTTTGTTATGTAGCCCATACAGCACCATCCACATTCAAGAGTGAAGTGTGAGCTTAGAGTAACCTCAAGGTCTGCAGCACTCCTCCAAAAATCTTTTTTGGGGGGGAACCCTCAAGGGGGACCAAGGCCCAAAGCAGTCCAATGTGGACTGGTCACAAAAGGCTCTGAAATAGCTCGAAAATGTCCAGTTTCTTCGCAAAAAAAAGGCTCAACTTTGCCAAAAAAAGCTCAACAACTTTTCTGTCTGGATTTTCAGTTTTTGAAATATGGCAACCCTAGCAACCCTGAAAAAGAGGGTGGCTGGCTGGAACATTGAGCAGGAGCACTCCACACTGCAACATTTCCTTCAGGAACTACCGTACTTATCAATTCCTATAAATCAGGACCGATAGAACTTCCTTGTTCAGAGATAGCATTGCTCTCAATTCAAGAGGCTGGGAATTTTTGGCAAGGATCTTGTTCTTCTTCTTATGTTATACTTCAGCATTGTCCAACCCTAGCCAGCACCATGCTGATGGGAGTTGTCCAAAACAACTTGAGGGCACCAGGTTGGGAAAGGTTGTTATCATCTATTATACAGGCAAATATAGTCAAATCCCCAGAGAAGAAAAATGAACCTGTGCTTAATAGGGCACAAGTTTCTTGCATTGCCTGGACCAGTGGCGTAGCGTGGGGGGTGCCAGGGGTGCCGACCGCACCGGGCGCAACATCTGGGGGGGCGCGAGTCCAGAGGGAAGGGACAAGTTCCTTCCTCCGCTGGGCTCCCCGCCGCCACCGCCAGCCTTGCGCCCTAGCGCGCGCGCCCCCTGCCGTCGCTGTGGCTGCGCTCCGCTCACTGCTCGCAGGAGGAGCAGCCGCTGCAGCAGCGCCGACGCCGCCACCGACGCCTGGCCGGGCACGGGCAGCCTCTGCACCCTGCCGCCGCCGCCATCCCCTCGGCCCAGCCACAGGCGGCGGCTGCTTCTGCCTCCATCCTCCTCCGGGCAAGCAGCGTTGTTTGCGCGGCAGCGCCAGCGGCAACTCGCAGGTTAATTGTTGGGGGGGGCGCAAATTACTTGCCTTGCCCCGGGTTAGGGGGCGCAAATTGCTTGCGTTGCCCCGGGTGCTGACAACTCACGCTACGCCGCTGGCCTGGACACTTTATCTTCCTTTGTTTGATATTTAAATCATTATTATATGTAATTGTGCTGAAACAAATGTACAAAGAGACAGACTGGAATAAAAACCCCCGGTGTGCATCCTTTTTGAATGAGAAGCTCACTGACAGATAAATGCCTGGGTAGTAAAGAGAGAAATCTGTACTGAGTTTTTTTGTGGATTTAAAAATCCAATTAAAGGAATGCCTGATAAGGGAGAAATTTCTAAGCATACAGGTAAATGCTGCAGGACAACTCTACAAAACCAATCCAGTGGCAGCAGCTCTCAGATTTATAGGTATCCCGTTTGTCATTCAATAGTCAAATAGCTCTGAATGGTCAAAGTCTGCCTTTGTCCAATTGTGACCTCCATGTTCCTGTGAGGGACATCTTTGTCTCACTTTTCTTTGGTCACCGAGTTCATGTACATCAATAGGCTGAGACTCACAGTCCATTAACAAGCGTTTTCAGCTCAGCCCCGGGCCACCCAGAAGCCCTGGTGCATGTTCTCACTGAATGGCTTCACTGGTGGCCCATTCAAATGCTCTAATGTCAGGGGGGAACGACTTGAATGGAGGAGCCAATGTACACCATTGCTCAGGCAAACTGACTGCAGGTTTCAACAAAGCCTCCCCTGTGGCGATGTTAAGCAGAGTTATCAATAGTGCAGAGGCAGAGGAAGAACTAATGCTCCAATCATGCCATCAACAGGTGGCCCAGATGCAGCCACTTCAGAGCAAAAACTGCAGGCCAACATTTACGGGTAATTCTATCCTCTTTCCAGTTCCAGCATACAGATGTCCTCTGCCTGCCTGCCTCCCTCCCTCTCCCACATTCTGTCAGCCTCCTTGAACTGAATCCCTAAAGACTTTTTTGTTTCTCTGGCTATTCACGCAGACAGTAGAGAAACACACTCATCTAGTTATCAGGGAAGACCAATTTACTTTTTTTTAAAAAAAATGAGCCTGAGTTATTTGTTTACTCCTCCACTATTTTTTGAAAGCTCATTTTGTTGCTATTTTATATTGTGTGTGCGTATCCTCCAACACAACGGTGCTTATTCTTAAACCAATTAAGATTTGCAGAAGCAAACTCCATTTTATTTCTGCATCCATGATGGTGCTATGCTTTAGGTAAAATTAAAAGCGAAATTGCACATATGCATAGCATTCATTTCCTTTCCTTTTTTTAAAGCAGGGTTTGCAAACTGTTTTGTTATTGTTAAAATAAAAAAATTCCTTCCAGTAGCACCTTAAAGACCAACTAAGTTAGTTCTTGGTATGAGCTTTCGTGTGCATGCACACTTCTTCAGAAGTGTTATTGTTGTTACTCTAACATACCAGGAATGTAGCAGTTGCAAAGCATGGAATAGTGGTGGAAAGATAAATGTTCATTATATGCTTGACAATGGAAGTAATACACATGGCCGCCTAAAAAGCAGGTGCCCTAAAACCATTAATACCAGGGCCTAAAATTATTCAGACACACACACACACACACACACACACACACACACCTGAGATGCTACAGTGGAAGATCATACAGGAGAATGTTGCAGTAGTCAAGGTGGAACTCAGCCAAAGCACCAACTATAGTTTTCTTAGCAGGTCTGTAGTTACGCAATTTTGCACATGTAGAAGCATCTTGGCTTGGTGATAGATTAAACACTGGGAAGTGGGTAGGGAAAGAGGCCTGCAGTGCTCGTGCCTGATCAATAAGGCTGAGAAAATACAAGGGGAATATATGAGGAGTATGTAAGGAGAGAAAGACTTGAGTGTGGAAAAAGAGAAGATCAGCCTTGAACTTAGGGACTGTCTGAACAGGGCTTTCTTGCGCCCGCCCTGTGGAACGCCCTCCTGTCAGATGTCAAGGAAATAAACAACTATGCCTTTTAGAAGACATCTGGGAGGTTTTAAATGTTTGATGTTTTGCTTTGCTTTTATACTTTCCTGGAAGCCACCTAGAATGCCTCGGGCAACCCAGTCAGATGGGCGGCGTATAATAATAATAATATTTATATTAATAATAATACTACCCCAACTTGATTCCTCAGATCATCTGTAGGAGCATCTTTGGTTGTTCCCCAAGTTGGTGAGGCTTCCTTGCTGTTGGTCCAGTCTTCGGGAATGCTCTTCCACCAGAAATTCAGCAGCTTAAATATTATTTTTTCTGTATTTGCTGAAAACCCCTCTATGCTGCCAGGCTTATGCAGACAATTAAAGAGGGGGGGGGGAGGAATTCAGTCACAAGTGACCACTGATCTATGATTTAGTTTTTTATGCAGTTTTTAATGTGTGTGCTTGTGTAGATATTTGTTGTACGATACATTGGTATTTATGAAGTTACGATGTGTAAGTAGTTTTATTATAATAATTTACAATAATGTTAGGTTTGGATGGTGATGAAACATCCAAGTGGAAAGATCAGCCAGGCAGATGTGCAAGCCATGTGAGGTACATTTGATTTTTTTTTTTTTTATATATATAGATTTTTTATTGCGTTTCTTTTCATAGGTTAACAAATTTGTTTACATGGCAACATACAAGAAACATTTTTTATATATATGTATATGAAGAAAAATAAAAAAAGAAGAAATATTAAGAAACTTTCCTTAACGTCCTTCAACAATTTTTGGACCTCCTCACATCCTCTCAGCATTGCATTCATTGTTCTAGCCAGTTCAGCAATTTGTTATCTTGTTTCCCATCTTATTATACCTTTAAATATATTATGTTACCAATTTCAAAAATTTGTAATTTAATTTTAAGACTCTTAATAAACATAATATTTTGTTTCAAATATGTCTCGTTTTTTTTCCATCAATGCTTACTTTGTCATTTGCTTAAAATAAATTGCAGAAGCGTAATGTTTCTTAATCGTGCGCTATCTTAGCATTCAAACAACTTATAATGTTTTTGCAAATAGTCCTTAAATTTTTTCCAGTCCTCCTCCATTGTTTCTTCGCTCAGATCTCGGATTCTGCCAGTCATTTCTGCCAACTCCATGTAGTCCATCAACTGCGTCTGCCAGTCCTCCAGTGTGGGTAAATCTGGTGTTTTCCAGAACTTAGCGATGAGAATTCTAGCTGCTGTGGTTGCATACATAAACAAGGTTCTGTCCTTCTTTGGCACCTTCCGGTCCACCATGCCCAGAAGAAAGGCCTCTGGTTTCTTAGAAAAGGTATATCTAAATACCTTTTTCAGCTCATTATGTATCATTTCCCAGAAGGCCTTTACTTTCGGGCAGGTCCACCAGAGGTGAAAGAATGTCCCTTCTGCCTCCTTGCATTTCCAACACTTATTATCAGAAAGATGATATATTTTAGCCAACTTGACTGGGGTCATGTACCACCGGTATACCATTTTCATAATGTTCTCTTTCAAGGCACTACATGCCGTGAATTTCATACCGGTGTTCCATAACCTTTCCCAGTCCTCAGACATAATGTTGTGACCTACATCCTGTGCCCATTTAATCATAGCAGATTTAACTGTCTCATCCTGTGTGTTCCATTTAAGCAGCAAGTCATACATCCTCGAAAGTACCTTAGTCCTTGGTTCTAGTAACTCCGTCTCCAGTTTCGATTTATCCAACTGGAAACCCACTTTTTTATCCATTTTGAATACCTCTTGAATTTGAGCATAATGTAACCAATCTCGCACCTTACCTTTTAGTTTGTCCTGGCTTTGGAGCTTCCAATTATCTCCAACTCTTTCAATCAATTCCCAATATTTTGGCCAGTAGGCCTCCATATTGGGCCTTTTTTTAGAAATCTTAGCTTCCACAGGTGATAGCCACCTCGGGGTCTTACTTTCTAATAGATCCTTGTACTTCATCCAGACGGCAAAAATTGATTTTCTGACAATATGGTTTTTAAACAGTTTGTGAATCTTCGCCTTGTCATACCACAAATATGCATGCCAACCATACACATTATCAAACCCTTCCAGATCTAGGACATCGGTGTTTTCCAACAAAAACCAATCCTTCAACCAGCAGAAGGCTGCAGCTTCGTAGTACAACCTTAAATCCGGCAGGGCAAACCCCCCTCTGTCTTTTGAGTCGGTTAGTATTTTAAATTTTATTCGGGGCTTTTTGCCCTGCCAGACAAACTTAGAGATATCTAAGTCATTCATTCTCCATCTGAAGGATCCAGTTGGAAAAAGTCTCAGTTCCATTTTTAAGGCATTATGGTCGGAGCAGGTTTTTGGGCAGATTTCCACTTTTCTCGTTTTCGGAGCCAGCCCTCTAGATATCCAAATTTGGTCGATTCGTGTCCATGACAAGTGGGCCTCAGAATAGAAGGTTCCTTCTTTACCCAAGGGGTTCCTTGTCCTCCAGATGTCAATCAAGTCCATATTGTCTGTCATTTCAAAGAAGGTTTTAGGGAGTCTGCCGTCTGTTGTTAAGTTTTGATTTTGGGATTTATCCATATTTGTAGACACCACCCCATTCATATCTCCCATCACAATAATATTTGCATAGTCCAAATAGTCCATCATTGTCTCATGCAGCTTCTTGTAGAATTCTGATTTTCCATCATTTGGCGCATAAACTCCTAGTATCAAAATCTTTTCCCCTTGTGTTTGGATTTCAATTGCGAGAATTCTTCCATGATCATCTTTGAATAAAAATTTTGGCGACAAGTTCTCCTTTGCATAAATTACAACACCTCTTTTTTTAACTTTGTCTGATGAGATGAATTCTTGGCCAAGTCTTTTATTGATTAATACTTTCCTGTGGAGCCTAGTCACATGTGTTTCTTGCAGACATATTACATCCAATTGTTCTTTTTTTAGGATATGAAATATCCTTCTCCTTTTTTCCGGAGAATTCCCGCCATTTATGTTCCAACTAAGTAGCTGCAGAGACATCCTGTTCTGTTTAAAATGTTCTTAAGATGGGGTGTCTTCCTTTTGCTCAGATCCCGAGGGTGTAGGCGTTAGCCCACTTCCGGGCGGAATTGGTGCTGGTAAAACTGGAAGCCAATCCGCTCCTTTTTGGAGATCTTCTCCGTGGTCGTGAAGGAACTTTTGGTTATCTTCAGGTGTTCTTATTTTAACCTTCCTTTCTTTGTAGGTGAAAGATAATCCCTGTGGAAACTCCCACCTATAGGGAATTGCGTTGTGTCTCAGCAATTTTGCTAATTCTGTATAGGTGGCTCTAAGGTCCAGCAGTTGCCTCGGAATATCTCTGTAAATTTCCACCCTTTTGTCTTGTATTTCAATTGCTTTTTTGAAATGAAGGCCTAGGATCTTGTCTCTCTCTTCCTTTGTTCTTAAAATTATCAAACAGTCTCTGGATCTGTCTTTCCTTACCAGTCTTCCCAGTCTATATGCCGAGACTATCCTGAAATCTATATCTTCCTTTAAACCCCAGAACTTCGAGAATTCCTGTGTTAAGTATCCAATCAAGTCTCCTTGCTCGAGTTCCGGGATACCTCTCAATTTGATGTTCCTCTCGCGGTTTTTCAGTTCCACCATTGACAGATAGACTTGTTGTTCACCCACCTGTTTGTGCAGGGGCCTGACTTCTCCTTTTATTTCTTCAACCTCTTTTTGTAGAACTCCCACTTTCTGGATTGCTTCTCCAGCTAATTCCCGATTTTCCGCTGTTGCTCCTTGCAATTTCTCTATGGCTTGCGTGTGCTGGGAAACTTGGTCAGTCAATTTTTGAATCGAGGAAGTTGCTTTATCTATCTTCACAGACTGGTCGTCCACCTTCTGGTTTAAACTTGATAATTGCTCCAATATTTGTTTTAATAGTGTATCTGACCCACCTGCTGCCATATCTTCCTCAGTGGACTTCTCAGTTGTTTCCCCTTGTTCTCTATGGGTCACCAGTACAGCTGGAACCGACGAACGGCGTCCTTGGGTCAACGTTGTTTGTACAAATTGTCTTTTTTCCTTTTCTTTTTCCTTAGCCTCTTTAGTTTCCTTTGCTTTAGATGCTCTTGTTCTCCCTGCACCACTCATTACACATCTGTCAATGTTCAAGGTCAAATTGTCAATTGTTCCATGGGAAAGACAAATTCAGAAGTAAACAACCAGTGAGATGGAATTCAAAACAAAAGTCAATTCCCAGGATTTTATAATCCGAAAGCCCTGTAGGGGGAGTACCACCAGGTTTCAAAGACAAAGAAGGAAGTAATCCGCCATTAAAGTTCCAAATTGTTTCAAAACAGTAGATTCTTTAGTCCAAAAGTCCCTTCATAAACTCAAAGTTTCCCAAAGCACCTTTTATAGATCAACAAAGTTTCACAAAAGGTGCTTGTAACAGTATCCCATTCAGTCTTTTCTGCTCAAATATAACAGTTACGTTTCAGCAAAGTTATGCAACTGTTTCCGCAGTTTGACACAGTCTCTCTCTCTGGCAGCCCGACAATCTGGCTCTTTAAAAATACAGCCCAAAGGAGAAAAAAGATAGGAGGAAAGTCACCGTTTACTACTTCTTTTAGTCAATGTCCATTTCCACCTTCAGCTCAATAGAATAAGCAGATCTTATAGCACGAAAAAGTTTAAGCTTCCCACAGTCCCGTTTCAGACGCTTCCGTTTTTAAAAGCTTTGCTTTGATCTTGTCAGCAATGTCGGAAGACGGACTTCCCTTTTCTCGTCTCCCGCTTTCAGCCAAATTTACCGAATTTCTTTTGCCAAATTTTAAACCCCTTTACTCACGGGTATGTTGCTTGCAGTTTAGCGTTGATTTTAGGAAGAAGGATCAGCGCTCATCTGTAACAGCCGCGCGGCTTCACTTCCGCGGAAAGAGCGATGAACTCACAGCACCGCTACCCCTCCTTCACTCCGGGTCTCCTTACGGGGTCCCTTCTGTGTTTTCGGAGCAGCTTCTGGTGCCCGCCGAGTCCCACGGCCACGGGCTCACTCTACCCGTGGTTTATCTTGATGGGTCGTCGCTATGCCGCAGCGAACGACCCTTTTCCGCGGAGCCCCTCTTCAGAGCTCGAAGAGGACCGCCATTACAGTTTCGCGCCGCCCCCGGAAGTCGCCATGTGAGGTACATTTGAAATCCATGGGAAAGAGTGGAATTTGGAAGCTGTGCCCCCCCCCCGATGCTGCTGGACTCCAGCTCCTGTCAGCACAGGCAATAGCCAGCTGTGACAATTTTCTTCTGTTCAGGGGGGAAATCTAAGCCTGGGCTTCTGTGTAACAGACACTGACAGCCAAGTTTTTCACCTCAGTTCCCTCTGCAACTGCCTCTTTAAGGGGGAGTGTTAAGCCCCTTTCATATCAGCACACAGGGAATTTAAGGTTCAAGGATGGGTCTTGAGGCAAATGGCAAATTCATTTCCTTCCTTCCTTAGTAGAACCTGAGCATTAGAGGGGGAAAAGATTAATGAGGTTTAGGATTAAAAAAAAAAAACACCTTATAAAATACTAGCATTACAATTAAAAAATATTGGTTATAGATGCAGAGCTGAGAAACCCTAATTAAATCATGATTACCTAAATCAGCAAGGCTAGAATTAGGCGGCAAGCAAAATGTGATATGGGCCTCCTAAATGAGTGAAAGATGCTCAGATATTTATACCCATTTTTTTTTCTTTGAAGGAGATAAATTTTGAAGAAAAACAGGACATTTTACAAAATATCCAACTATATGAAAGGATTCAGCGAACTGTATATCCAGAATACATGCAACACAACTTTTGCACACACACAAAATTGATTTGACATAGTTTGCTGTCATCAAAGCAAAATAATTCATTGGCAACAGCCGATAAAACTCCATCAAATACTAACAAAAACAATTTTTTTAAAAGTCTATGAATACATAACGTATTATCAAAGCCTAAATTATACAACAGCATATCCAGTCCACATCCGAGAATGGTAAAAGGGTCAGTATTAAAAATAGCATTCACTGTGAACACAACTAGTTTAACTAATCTATCATCACAAAAATAGATGTCTTTTATTCCCGTTTTAGTAAGTTCAATTGTATTGCACTGGAGTGAGGAAAATGGACTCTAGCGCCTGCTCCTATGTCTCTGGAACCAGCCCAAACTGGGGTAGAATTGGGAATATCTGCCATGTGCGGTTGGTGGCAGTTGTAGCATACCAGCGACTTGAGAGCCACAGACTCCAGATCCATGGCGTAGAGCCATGGTTCCCAACGTGGGGTACACGCCCCACACGGGGGCAATTTGATTTTTAGGGGGGGGAATTGAGAATGAGTTATTAACAGTTAATGGCCTTTTAGGCTTCCTTCATGTGAACAGGAGTTCACTTTTTGAATAATAAGAATTATATGTCTCTGTGGAGTGGGGGGTCGGGGTTTTAGAAATGTTTGGGTCATTTCTAAAAAAAGGTTGGAAACCACTGGTGTAGAGGAAGAATAGCAAGGAGCCGAGAACAGTTCCCTGGGCGATTTCAGCAGATAGAAGGGGTTTTGTTCTCAACCAAGAAAGTGATAGAGAAGGAGGAGGAGAGGCAGAATTGAAAATCTGCATATTGTCTTTATCAGGTGTAAGAATTTTTCCATGCTGAAGGTAATATATGAAGCAAAGAATTTCTTCATTTTTACTTTCCATTTCACAAAGATGGAATCTTTAGAAAGCTAGTTATTATTCCTAAGGCCCATTGAAATTGCATTTGAGACTTCAAAATGGATTTCTTTAAAATAAAATAAAAAGTAGTACAGTGGATTGACAGGAAAGCAGCTGCACGGCAACAAATGAGAGTGAAAATTAATAAGAGACCAAGGCAAAAGAAAGACTATTGGTTTTGCACAACCACGGCAAATTGGCTGGATTTAGAAGAACACACTTTGATCTTTCCTACACTAATTACTGCTCCATGTTTGAAGGTTTTGTGCATTCATTGCCCTTCATAGAAAAATGAAACTACTCTAAAGCACGGCTGCAATACAAATGAAAAGGTGACATCCAACAAATAAAGTGTGGCAGAGGTCACCCAGCACAATAACTGTATAATGCAACTTTAAAATACCCTTTATATACAAACAATGACATATTTGCTGCACTTCTGAATAAAGAATTGACATTAAATGGAGTGAGAGTGTTCGAAGGTAATGAAAAAGTAATTGCACAGAAGACTGCTGAAGGAAAACTATGAATCGAGTGTTTTGGAGAAAACACGCGTAAGTCAAATCCGTTAAACGTTACTGACGTTGGAACATTCTTTTTATTATGGCTGCAGCCGCAGCATGTACAGCTTTGACTTAGGAAACAGAGGTGGGAGAATACCATATATCTCATCCAAGCACCCAGACCAGACTTGGACCTGCAACAGGTCAGCAACATTCCTGCTTGCTTTAGAAAGCACAGGTTCTGCACGCAGAAGGTCCTTCTATGTAACATTTATAAATATCTTCTCACTGATTCCTTGAGTAACCCAGAATTGACTCCAGGCAGGGAAATCTTGTAAGCTGAACACATGAAGCTCTCTTGTCCCAAGTGAAACCGTTGATCCATCGGCTCAGTACATGGGAAGGGTTGTAGCTCGTTGGTGGAGAAACTCTGGACGTCTGGGAACGTCTCCTGCCTGAAACCTTGGAGAGCTACTGCCAGTCAGTATAGACAGTGCTAAGCTAGATGAGCCAATGATCTGGCACAGTATGTTCCCCTATGTTCCCATGCCCTTCTCTAGGGATATCCAATTTGGCACCCTCCTGGGCCAAAGGGACGTGGGTGGCGCTGTGGGTTAAACCACAGAACTTAGGACTTGCCGATCAGAAGGTCAGCGGTTCGAATCACCGCAACGGGGTGAGCTCCCGTTGCTCGGTCCCTGCTCCTGCCAACCTAGCAATTCAAAAGCACGTCAAAGTGCAAGTAGATAAATAGGTACCACTCTGGCGGGAAGGTAAACGGCGTTTCCGTGTGCTGCTCTGGTTCTCCAGAAGCGGCTTAGTCATGCTGGCCACATGACCCGGAAGCTGTACGCCGGCTCCCTCGGCCAATAAAGCGAGATGAGTGCCACAACCCCAGAGTCGGTCATGACTGGACCTAATGGTCAGGGGTCCCTTTACCCTTTACCTTACCCTCCTGGGCCAGAGTTCTTATACTAAAGACCCTTAACAGTGAGGGTCCAGAATATCTTAAGGATCTCCTGATCCATTAACTCCTAGCCCGATCACTGAGATCTTTGGGGGGTCTCTATTGTTGCCCCCTCTCCGTGGCTCAGATGCATGGCTTGCTAACCACTATGAGCTCAGTGCAGTGGCGTCAAGTCTGTGGAACTCCAACCCACTTGCGATTAGACAGGCACCCTTCTTGCTGAACTTCAGGCTCATGAGAAAGACTTTCTTATCCCAGTAGGCATTTCAAGGTAGGGTTTGGTATTAGGATTATTGCTTTATTGTCCCTTTTTTCTGTGGATTGTTTTTATGCACACTGCTCAGAAGTGCAAATAATTAAGCAGTATATAAAAGTCTTAAATAAATTAAATACATCACATCCCCGACCATTCGCCATGCTGGCTGCAGCTGATGGCAGTTGAATTCCACAATAATATGGAGGCTGCCGTGTTGGCCACCCCTGGTCACAACCATAACTGAAACCATTTCCACAAAAAGTGATCTACAAATAATGATACAAATGTTTTTGATATCAATAGCAGCAACAAACCCCCAGCCCAAGAGTCTCAAGTGAAGTTTAACATAAGAAGATAAGAGCCTGCTGGATCAGGCCAATGACCCATCCAGTCCAGCAGATGCCAATGGGGAACCCGCAAGCAGGATCCCAGCAAAAAGAGCCCTCTCCTTTCCTGCAATTTCCAGCAACTGGTTTTCATAAGCATTACTTCGTCCGGCCATGGAGACAGAGCATAACCATCACGGCTAGCAGCCTTCATCAACCCTCTTCTCCATGAATTTGTCTATAGATTTTCTTTGTCTTTGTTTGTTTGGACTATTATACCCCACCTTCCTATGCTGAAATTAAACTTACATTTACAGTGTAAAATGTCCTAAGAATGTTTCCTTTACTGGCCATGGAGCAGAGACTGCTTTGAGGTCATTGAGGTGACTATCAGCATTCACTGACGTATCTCTGCTTTTTAGAAGGTTCACAAAATTCGCCTGGGGTTGTCAGCATTTACCTGTGAATGACATCACTCACCAAATTTTGGAAATTCACGATACAAAGGGAGTAAGACATAGTTTGGTGTGTTTAGTCCCAGAGAATAAAAGAGACATACAGGTAAAACGATGTTTCTTATCAAACCAATGTCTGTAAGAATACTCAAGATGTCAAATAGCACAATTATTACCTCCTAAAGGGCCAATTTTAATCAGCATGGACAAATTTTAATTGATAGGGTTGAATGTTAAGGGCACACTTGTGTATTTTTCAAGGCTAATTGGATTGTAGTGTGTTACTGTAATGGGGGAAAGATAATGTTAAAGATGGCCTTTATGTCTAACACTGAGTGGTATTTTGTTCATAAAACTGTACATTATCCCACTTCATTCAATATATTTTAAAAGGTATCCATAGCAAGGGTTTGATAATATGCAAATTTCATTAAATGTAATTGTCACAGAGCAAAGCATCTCCTCTCCCTCTGAAAAATCCGTGGTCTGCCATAGGCACTTTCCCCTACCATTTGGCAAGGTGAGGAAGGTTCTTCCTATCTGTGGCCTACAGAGTGAGCTAGCACACTAGGGACATGGAGGTATTTTCTTTGTTCTGCCTGAATACACTCCTGTCTGTCAAGGAGGGATGAAGAAACCTCCTCAAGTTAGCACCTTTTCCAGATTACCAAGTATTTAGTACTGTTTCTTTCGTACATGGTGGACTGGCAAACACTTCAGAAACCTTTCTGATTGGATGCTGACCCCTTTACCCCTCCAGCCTCCCCCATTCTAAGAAGCAAACTTTAAAACAGAGAGTTGGGGTGTGCCTTTTGTCTCCATCTGCCTGAAGATGTCTGTCTGTCACATGAAATCTGCTCATTAAGTGAGATGCAGTCCATTAAATGCTGAAAACCAACCTGGTATAGGATCACTTAATGCTATCTTGTGTTTTCAGTGCAACCTACTACATACACAGTGGGACAGTGTGGGAGGGCCACAGGGGCAGTTGCCCCAGGTGCAAAATTGTTAGGGGCGCAAGATCCCAACACCCAGTGCTGCCTTAATACAGCTGTGTGCTTCTGTTGCTGGACTCCCTTGAAAACAGCTTCTCCATGCGAACCAGGAAGCGACTTCTCCAGACAACGGAATGACTTCTCTTTTCTTATCTCTGTGGCTGTGATCTCCTGGATAGTATACACAAAAAGTATCAGGTGTAATGACAATTATTAGACAACAAACCAACAACACCAAAAACTGGCTTATGAATATAAAGGACCATTTTACTAGAATATCATATATGAGTTTATATAGAATATAAACTCATAAACCTTCTAAACAGAGAGACATTACTGCATTCTATGTTTATGAGTATCCCCAGGCTTGGTTATGCACATTACACTTTAGTTTGCTTACTGTTTAGTAGGTTTATGAGTTTATATACCTATTCTAGTAAAATTGTCCTTTATATTGTTGTCGGTTTGTTGTATCATAATTGTGATCTCCTGGATGACACGAACACCATCAGGCAGTTGAATGTGGATGCATATTCTATCTGCCTCCTGCGTTGTTTTTGCTGTGTTAGCAGCACCCAAGTGATATCTCTGTGGCACAAGCCTAGGCAGTGTATAGGAAGGTCCTTGGCTTTCCAGACAATAAGATCTCTCCCCCGCCCCAGCCTTGCTGATATGGTCCAAAGGAAAGCAGAACAATACATCTGGAACCAGCTTGGCTGCAGGAGTTGCCAGAAGGAAACTTACAACATGCCATCCAACTGCCATAGGGAACCCACTCTGGATTTGTGTAGGGTTTACTCCTTAGCCTTTTCTTCTCCCGAAGATATCCTGCAAGGAAGCGAGTCTCAACAGGATACAAAACGACATTCTGTGCATATAACAGAATCACATACACTTCCACTTACAAAAGGGGGAAATATTGTTGCACACCACCCAAATCTCTGAGATTCATGGGGTTCCAGGCGCTTACCCAAGGTTTGTGTTTCCTTCGGAAAGAGGCACAGCAGAGACTGAGGAGTCTATGGGCTATTTACACATATATACAACCTGAGTCTGAAATAGAGGGGTTGACAGCATTAACACCCCACAAGGATATCGTTTCTCCCATAGCTGTAGCCTTTGATTCAAGCAAGAAATCAAACAGAATTCAAAAGTTGCTCTCAGACGTTGCTCTGGCTCTCTTTCCAGCTTGCTGCTTTACTTATAGGTCGCATCACTTCAACTCAGCTGTAACTCTGGCTTTGTCCTTTTAACTAACTGGGAGTTTGGGGGGCCATCTCATACCCAGCCCCCTTAATCCTTTGTTCTTTTAATGGCCCATCATCTAGGTGACCGCCTCATAAGGAAGCTAGCCTGACTATTATTTTAACGCTTGCTGGATCATAACACTGACTATGCCTGTTGTGAACTGCTCTTGTGAACAGCCAGCATATTAATGACGCAATTGGCTTTCAGTGCTGTATGCATTTAATTGCCTTCTCACCTCAGTGTCTGCACCCCCTGCCCCTCACCAATGCTTATGCCATTACATAAGTGTTTCTTACTTTTTAGGGTGCCACAAGACATTCTTGCTTGTCAAACAATGACAACAAATTTAAGAATTCATAGGAACACTTAACATTAACATCAACGTAGAAGCTCAAACAAATGTTCAGGCTTTACCGCATTAACCTCCCTAGAAGGTCCTGTTTCCCCCGTAGCCACCATCTTGGATTCAAACAGAAATCAGGCCTGGTTCTCTCTCTGCCTTTCGAGCCTGCAGCCTTTGCATCCAACTTCTAGCTCGTGTCACTCAGTTCTCCACTCTGGCCTTTTGTCTTTCTAACTAACAGACAATTGATGGAGGGAGGCCCACCCATTTTTCCTCTGGCATGGAGCCACTCCCTTTGTTATCTTAATGAGTCATAGTTAGTAGGCCATAACCAGGCTGGATCCATGCTGGATCCAGGTATTAGAAGAGTCTTGCGTACAGCCTACTTCCTCCCCGCCCCAACTCATAACAGCAGGTACACATTACTAACCAAACTCTTATACGGGACCTTCTTTTGCCCTAGGTACACAGGTCAGGAAATTGATATCTGCTGAGGCAAAATATAATATGTGAAGCAGCATTAAGAATTCAAGGACACTGGGCATGTTCTGTGTGATTCTGATCCATTATCATTCAATATTTAACATAATAATAGAATGCAGGTTAAATCTGAATAGGAGATAATGTCTTTATCTGGGTTCAGGCGTTTCTCCCTCCTGTGACGCCTAATATTTAAAGTGCATTTCTCAATGTTGAATAATAAGAGGGAATCTCACTGTTTCTGCTCTGCACAGCTGACCTTTTCTTTCAATAGGAAGCCACTCTTTTATATTAAGAAATGATTTGGAACATGCTCCGTTCCTATACTTTTCCAATATGCCAAGGTGTGCTACATTTCTGAATAAACAGGCTAATGAGGGCCGCAACCTTAAACACACAGTTGCATCCCTATATTGTAGAGACGATATTGCAGAGGCGGCCCCCGTTTACACACACTCAGTTTGTGTGCGACCGTGTATACGTGCATCGTGTCGAACCCAGAAGTGACCTGGAACAGTCATAAAGATGTCACTGAAATGTCACTCTAACAGGGAAGAATGGGAGCAGAACCAATCCCCTGCTTCTGGGCTTTCTTCCTCTTGTGGGGTTCCACCACTCCTCTGCGTCCAGCAAGTCCATGACAAAGGTGCATTTGTTCATAAGAGGTGGGGGAGCTTCCGAATCTGATTTCCCCCCCATGATTGTATCAGTCAGATTTTGGTAAAGAGGACTGGGGAAAGAACAGTTAAAGAATTGGTATGCCATAGGCCTGCGTATTCCCAACTTTATGGAAATCTACACAGAGGCAGCTTCTCAAACCCAGACTTTCACCTGGCAATGTCCACTCAATCGCATGGACATTGAGGAGGTGGGGTCAGTGGTGTGCCACATGCTGGAGGCAGGGCCAGTGGCACAGCGCTGTTCTTCTCCAGTCATAGCATGGATCCCCCTTCATGCCATTAGGAAGATAGGAAGGTGTCTATCAAGTCAGATCATTGGTCTATGAAGCTCAGCACTGTCTATACCAGCGTTTCCCAACCTTGGGTCTCCAGCTGCTTTTGGACTACAATTCCCATCATCTCTGACCACTGGTCTTGCTAGCTAAGGGTGGTGGTTCAGGCAGAATGGTGGTATAAACCCAGCAGTTGGATAAATGCAGTTAAATGGTGCTAGCATCCGTAGAAAGGTAAAGGTAAAGGTACCCCTGCCCGTACGGGCCAGTCGTGTCCGACTCTGGGGTTGCGTGCCCATCTCGCTTAAGAGGCCGGGGGCCAGCGCTGTCCGGAGACACTTCCGGGTCATGTGGCCAGCATGACAAGCTGCATCTGGGAAGCCAGCGCAGCACACGGAAACGCCGTTTACCTTCCCGCTAGTAAGCGGTCCCTATTTATCTACTTGCACCCGGGGGTGCTTTCGAACTGCTAGGTTGGCAGGCGCTGGGACCAAGCAATGGGAGCGCACCCTGCCGCGGGGATTCGAACCGCCGACCTGACGATCGGCAAGTCCTAGGCACTGAGGTTTAACCCACAGCGCCACCCGCGTCCCTGCTAGCATCTGTACTTTCCATTATAAAATTTAAAAACTGCATTTTAACACCAGTTGTTCAGATATACACATGGAATGAACATACACACAGAGAGTGCCGTATTCCAAGCAAGCACATAGTCTGGCCGCATATCTTTGATTAAGACAATGATTCTGTCGTGGGCAAATCCCTTGCAAAATGGGAGCTGAGAAGTATAGCAGTTGCGGTGTATCTAATTCATTAATATATTGGTGTGAATTACACAGTAGCAACACAACATAATTGCCAGAAGAACCAAGCTCTTACTAAAACATATGTATTTAACCTTGGCATTATGAACCATTCAAATCCTGAATACAAAGCAACAGACTTATGTTTGAATTTTCATTGTCAGAGTATCTTAAACCTCTTCATTTCACAACTGACAGTGAAAGCATCAAGCGGTGGTTCAAAGCCCTTTTACCATTGACTCATTCATAACGCTCAGTAGCAGAAATCCTACATTTGTGATTTAAATTTCCTACATGGTGTATAATTGGCAATGCCACTTGATCCTTCTGGCACTGCCTTGCATTTTGTTCATCAGGCAATTCATTTCAATTTCATTTAGATATAGACTTTGGAAAAGGAAGAGATTTTTCTTTAAAAATAATAATAATGAAATAACAAAAAGACTAGCTTTTGTATTACAAATAGTAACAAGCATCTCTTTTAGAAAAAAGAGAGAAATGGAGGTTCGCCATAACTGTGAATAATCCATTTGTTTCAAGAGAGAATTTGCTACACTTTATGTAGAAGAGTTGTGAAAGATCAAAACTAAGCAGCTTCAAGGTGGATTTGATTAGAGCATCCTTGGCCAACATAGTGCCCTCCAGATGTTTTGAACTAAAACTCCCCTCAGGCCAGGCCAAAGGAGCTGACTTAGGGAAGTGAAAAAGACAAAGGGCATAGATGCCATCTGGAAAAAGAGAACATTGGTTTACTAGTCTGCATTTTACTAGACGTTTTGAGGCATTCTTCCCCACCATGTCAAGACTATTACCAAGATGGTGCTTATAATAATGATAACTCTTTACCAGGGTTAGGCAACCTATGGCCCATTCTATACTCCGGTTGTATGTGTGTGTGTGTGTGTGTGTATATATATATATATATATATATATATATATATATATATATATATATATATATGCTTTCGTAGATTTTCACGGGTACAGGAATGTAGGTTTTGGTGTCTTCGGGTGTCTTCCCGTGTAAGAGTTGGGGTGTCTAGGCGACGTTTCGACGAGGTCTCACTCGTCATCTTCAGGCTGGTGCTTTCGGCTTCTTGTTACTAGAACGCTCTGTTCTAGTAACAAGAAGCCGAAAGCACCAGCCTGAAGATGACGAGTGAGACCTCGTCGAAACGTCGCCTAGACACCCCAACTCTTACACGGGAAGACACCCGAAGACACCAAAACCTACATATATATATATATATATATATATATATATATATATATATATATATATATATATGAACAAAACCTTATATCCTACTTCATAGTCTCCACTGACCTACACTCCACAGAAACCAAACCTTGGCTGAGCATTTAAAATGCTTGGAGTTTCTCATCACTCGGAGGTTTGGGTGGAACATAACATCTTACAGAAAGGTGGCTTTTATATGAAGTGTATATGTTTTAACTTTTGTTTGCTTTGATAGTTTTATGAAGTACAAGTTATCTGTTTGTAAAATTGGGGACCCACCACAGACGAGCAGGAGAGTGTCTATTGCCAACTGGGGAAAATAGAAAATGCCACAGCTGTTGACATCTTTGACCTTGCACATATGTTCAGATATGTGCCCAGCCCGGTGTCTTGGCAAACAACAAAATAACAATAGGGTGTGGCCACTGCTCATCACCTCATCTCACTGGTTCTTGCAGGCTCCTCCCACCATTGCTTGTTCCACTAAGCCTGGCTTCAGCTAGGCATAGTAGCACCAATTCAACTCAGTTTTGCACCTGCCACCTGCTGACTTGCTCTCCTGCTAGGTCCAATCCATGCTGTTGGATGAGGGATATAGCAATGCAAGGAGGGAGCAGCTACTGCTGCAGGTGTTGAGTGGCTGGAAGGAAAGGGAACCCATGGGTACCCTGGTGCCCACAAAAACATGCAGCTGTGATGGCATATGCTACAACCCCACAGGCAACTGATGCTTGAACACTCTGCATAGCAGCTGTAAATCACTATTAAAAGGATTCCTCTCTATTGGGTTATGGCAGCCAGCAATTACTGAGGTTTTGCTAATTAATTCCAAAACTTAATAGCTGCCACATTTGTTCACCTTTTAGAGGATCTGTCACAATTATTATTAATTACTATTTATGACATGCATTTGACGCTCTATACAAAAGAAGAAGTCTCAAAGTGGTTTTACAAGATAAAAGACAAACAGATAAAATAAATTAAAGACCACGCACTTAACAATACAAAATCCCTAAAGTGCTCATCAAACAACACAATAAGGACAATTCCCACCCTACCCTAGTAAAAGATAGACACTACAGTTGAGGCAAACCCAACTACCAAAGGGTTGGGCAAATAAAAATGTCTTATTTGGAGGCCTAAAAACTGACAATGAAAGTGCCAGGTATGTTTCCATGAAGAAAGCATTCCACAGATTGGGGGGGGGGGACCACTGAAAAGGCGTGTTCACGCATGACCACCCTCCACACCTCCCTCAGATGAGCTATATGGAGAAGAGCCCTGATGAAGGATCTGGGCTGGTTCATTGTTAATGGTTTCTGATCTTGAAAGCCTACCAGAGTGGAGGATGCATTCCTTTTAGTGAGAATAAAATAACAACAACATCACCATAACCATCAATGTGTATGGCACTTAATGGAGTACAAGAGGATATTGTCCGTTGAGGATGGAACTAGTCATTATAGAAGATTTCCTGCTGCCACCAAAAAGAGCAGCCCCATCTCTCGCACATTGTCTAGTAAAAGATGGTGCATCACAAGGCGTTGTTGTTCTCAGGGTTTCCTCACCCCTGCTGCACTTTGCTGGCTGAAGAAGAGTAGGGGCAAAGAAACTTGAAACAGCATTGTGTATATGCAGTTTCTTTTACAAAATATAACCAGAGAGAGAGAGGAAAAGGAAGACGCTGAGATCTGAGGCTACTGTTTTCCATGGCAGCCCTGCATTTCCAAGACTCTTCATAATAACAAATTCAGTGAGTGAGTGCTGAGGGGCTTATAGCCAAAACGAGATCACAGAGGAACTCTGAGATTTCTAGACGTACCCCAAAAAAAGTCTTTAGAGAAAAGGAACCTACGGAAGCAAAGAACAACCACCCCACCCCAAATCAATTGAGTGAGGACTGAGCATTCTCTGTGACCATAGAGTATCGAGTGTGTGTTGCAGAAAACCACAATTTGGAGGAAGAGGAATGCATGGGAGAGGGCACATGAATGCCTGGCTGGAAACCTGAATATTCCATAATGTCGCATTTTGCTGTAACATTTTGTAAAAGCTAATTCCACCCTCAGAGATTGAACATTATTGTAACAGCCTGTACATTTTTTTAAATTCCTATATGAAAAGGAAAAATCCATTGTTGCATGTTTAGCTTGTCTAGGCCTGGCATTAGGTGTTAATATGTTGGGTGAATATGGCTGTGAATACTGCCAGGCCTCAGTAGGACTCATTTCTGACCCAACCCTGACAGCCTGTTGGAATCAATGGCCACATATGAGCTGGGCCTTCTGACTGTTCCCTCACTGTGAGACATGGAGCTACAGGGAACCAGGCAGGGAGCCTTCTTAGTAGTGGCACCCTCCCTGTGGAACGTCCTCTCATCATATGTCAGTGAGATGATAGAACCTTTAGAAGACATCTGAAGGCAGCCCTGTTCAAGGACGTTTTTAATGGTTGATGTTTTATTGAGTTTTAATTTCGTTGGGAGCCACCCAGTCAGATGGACGGCATATTATTATTATTATTATTATTATTATTATTATTACTACTACTACTACTACTACTACTACTATTAGAAACACCATGAGAAAGGGGTCAACCAAACCTAGAAACCCACATTTTCAAATGAAAGCTTGCAGACTAAGACTTCCCTAACTTTTTCACTGCCAGAAGATGGCAGGACAGGGTTCAGGAGCTTGCAGGAACTTGGGGGTAACCAGATCATATTAAGCTCCTGGTATTATAATTGGTAGTGTGGAATCGGCCTCAGAACAATATGAGCTATAGCAAACCCAAATTCTGAATCAAACTGAACTCCCATCGCTAAGAACCACTGATCAGCTCAAGCAAAGCTATCTTGCCCCACTGTATATGCCATCAAAGGTTTGCATAGGATTGGAGCCAAGACAAGCCCACCCATGATGGAAAGTGAGTCAACCACCTCAGACAGGCTCCATAGGGGCAGCAGATCTTTATTCCCATCCCTTGTTTCTGATATAGAGCTTCATTTACCCCTTCTTCCCCTGCAGGGAGGGTGAGCGCCATTTTGTGATTTGCCTCAGGTGCCAAAATGTCTTGGGCCAGCCCTGCTTGAAGCAATCAAACTTTGCAGAGAACTTTGAAAATAAATTGTAGTCTTTAATGCAAAATGGTTATCTATTTCACAGTTAAGGCATTTTCTGATTTGGAAAGAAATGAAAAATTGATATGCTCTTTTTCTTGCATGTCTATAAATCTCAGGGTGACAAACAATTCAGTCTTGGTTTGCTATCTTTTCTCTTAACCTTTTCCCCACAACTCCTGTATTCTGTATTGTATTCTGCTTCTAAAAGTGATACTTAGTTTTAAGTAGATTGCAATTTAAGTTTTAAAGAGCTGTAATAGATTTCCTTGGATGAACAAAGCAGTAGTTATCAAGGGCAATGCCTGTAGGGACTTTTGAGATGCAAGAACTGAGTAGACCTGTCTCTTTAGGTTTCATACAGATGGTGCTCATCTCTTTAAGATGGCAGTTGTGTAATTGAGATACAGCCAGTACAATTGGGGATTTTTAAGTGTAGGCAAAGGCGGGCAGCGCCAATTTCCAAAACCAACAAACAAAGTGAAGTGAATCTCAAAAGGTGCTAAAACACTTCTATGCTGAAGCACTCCAGAAAGTTTGTTATATCTGATGAATGTTGAATATAGCATAACTTTTTATCACGAGCAATGGTCACTTCAGAGTTCCTGTGAGAAGATGCATTTTGCTAGACAACTGCACACAGTATTTCAAGTGTGGTGGCCGTAAAGGTATTATGATATTGGCAGGTCTATTTTCAAATAAAGAATTGAATATATTGGCAGTTGACAGGGGCATTGATGGTGCAAGATTTTTCATGCTCCATTTCCAAATTATCAAAGTTGTTGTAGAGAATTGATTTGCAATCCAATTAAATTTTTTTGCCCCCCCCCCCCAAGAAATGCAGCTGTTTTGTAGAATTTATCCCATTATCAGATCCAATATTTATCTTTATCATATGTTATTACTGAAATCATATTTCAAATGGATGTGGGATGTACTTACAACAATGTGGCAACTGAATTTCGAAATGAAATACAGATATACAAGGAGATATTTGAAGAGTGAAGGAACAGAATAACAGAATCGTTTCACATCTCTTCATATCCCCAATATTCATTTATATTATGAGGCAAATCAATTAAGACAATTTGCTATTAGTAAAGAAAGAAAAGGTTAAAGTGTGGGTAAGAATGCAAAATGATTGTCAATATGGTATCCTGGGAGTGGCAGCTTTTTTCATTAATAAAAATCTTAAGAATCTAGAATAGGTGTAATTACAATTTTCAAATCTAGATGGAAGCAACTGGTTCCCAGTCATTTACTCCCTTTTTATTATCTACTTTTCTATAACAAGGATAGAAGGCAGATTATTATTATTATTATTTAAAGTCAATAAACAGATTATATAGGATTAGGGCTTTCTATAATAATAATAGTCTGCCTACAACAAAACAAGAATTCCAAGAAATTTCAGATAACAAGAGAACTCTTGGTTATAACTTTGGCAGGTTAGTTCCTTTTTTAGCAAAAGATATAATTAAACAGCAATAAAAAGAGAATTAATGTCATCTGAAGCCTTGATTGTGGCACGTGATTTTAGTGCCAAAGGACAGATCACTCACGTTTATAGAATACAGATACAAGTGATCTAAAAGGATTACAGAAATGTTGATAAAATAGTTTGTTATGATATTGACTGCATCAAATGGGAAAGAATATGGAACAAGGTGGGTATGAAATCAAGCCTGACAAAGATTCAAGAATCTTCTCTTAAAATAATCGCAGGTGACATTCTACTCCAGGGATTTTATCATGCATTAACCCTAGTCCATGCTGGTGCTGGGGGGGGGGACCTATTTCCACTTATGGTGGGAGTGTCACCCAGTGGCAGCATTTGGAGAGATGATGTTCATACGGATTAATTTCATAATAAAACAAGAATTGATATCAATCCCTTTGTCAGCATTACTGGAGATATGAGATGGGCCAAATGAAGATGGCTTAGATAACAAATTGAGTCTATATTTATAGTTAGGTGCCAGATGACCATCACAAGAAACTGGAAATATTCAGAGTGATTAAAATAATAACTTATGGCATAGTCAAATCTAGTTCATAGTTATTGCTGAAAAAGTAACTCAAAAATTAAGGGATACTAGAGGACAAACATTTTCATTTTATTTTCATTTATGTGGCCAAAAAATATATTTTATACATTAATGCTATCATAATGATTAAGGCCTTAAATGATAATTTTAGGTTATATGTTAGTGACTAAGTTTTAATGTATATATTTTTTAACTGTTGCTATATCTGTATTGTCCCTGTTATGTTGTTGTTGTTGTTTAGTCGTTTAGTCGTGTCCGACTCTTCATAACCCCATGGACCAGAGCATGCCAGGCACTCCTGTCTTCCACTGCCTCCCAGTTTGGTCAGACTCATGTTTGTAGCTTCGAGAACACTGTCCAACCATCTCGTCCTCTGTCGTCCCCTTCTTCTTGTGCCCTCCATCTTTACCAACATCAGGGTCTTTTCCAGGGAGTCTTCTCTTCTCATAAGGTGACCAAAGTATTGGAGCCTCAGCTTCAGGATCTGTCCTTCCAGTGAGCACTCAGGGCTGATTTCCTTCAGAATGGATAGGTTTGATCTTCTTGCAGTCCATGGGACTCTCAAGAGTCTCCTCCAGCACCATAGTTCAAAAGCATCAATTCTTCGGTGATCAGCCTTCTTTATGGTCTAGCTCTCACTTCCATACATCACTACTGGGAAAACCATGGCTTTTATTATACGGACCCTTGTTGGCAAGGTAATGTCTCTGTTTTTTAAGACGCTGTCGCCTTTCTCCCAAGGAGCAGGCGTCTTTTAATTTCGTGACTGCTATCACCATCTGCAGTGATCATGGAGCCCAAGTAAGTAAAATCTCTCTCACTGCCTCCATTTCTTCCCCTTCTATTTGCCAGGAGGTGATGGGACCAGTGGCCATGATCTTCCTTTTTTTGATGTTGAGCTTCAGACCATATTTTGCGCTCTCCTCTTTCACCCTCATTAAAAGGTTCTTTAATTCCTCCTCACTTTCTGCCATCAAGGTTGTGTCATCTGCATATCTGAGGTTGTTGATATTTCTTCCGGTGATCTTAATTCCGGCTTGGGATTCATCCAGCCCAGCCTTTCGCATGAGCGTCCCTGTTATACCTACTTGCAAATTCAAATGTATCCCTATCGTGGTTTATGACTTCCTTGATATTGTATGTGGGCTGGAACTGGTCTGTGACGGAAATAATAAAATTCATTCATTAACAATGATCAATTCCCTGCAGTGAAATATGCTACTTCTCGGCTTTAAGTAAGAATATCATAAGGCCTTGGGACACAATCCTGATATTTATAAATAAAATATACCTTTAACAATGTTACTACCCCCCAACACCAGCAATAATATTTTTTTCCAGGCACTGTGAATGAAATTACTCTAATTTGGATTTTGTGCGCACGATTAATTTTAATTTTCATTCAACTTTATTTCCATTTCTTTATCTTTGTATTCCATTGAAGCATATGTTCTTGTTTAAATGAATAAAAAGATTGTTAAAAACCTGTCACGTAGGTAATGTTTAGTCAGAAGAAAAGCTGTCAAAAAGTTAAGAGGGGGAAACTCAAAGTGCCCTCTTCTGGCAGCTGGTAATAACTGCTAGTAAATTTGACTTAATTGTTGAAAGTTACTTCGCATGTAACAGTACAGTTATCTTATTACATAGAATTTACCAGTTAATTCTTGCTAGGTGGATGCATATTTAATTTTTTTCTGTAAATATAGCTAGCCTGCTGTACACATAAATGCCTAAATTTATCTGGGGTTGGTGGAGGTGGGGAACAAAAATATTTCTCCAACCATGTACAGTCGTACCTTGGAAGTCAAACGGAATCCGTTCCGGAAGTCTCTTCAACTTCCTAAACATTCGACTTCCAAAGCACAGCTTCTGATTGGCTGCAGGAAGCTCCTGCAGCCAATCGGAATCTGCGGAATCCCCGTTGGACGTTTGGCTTCCAAAAGAACATTCAAAAACTCACTTCCGGGTTTTGATCATTTTTGAGCCAATTTGTTTGAGAGCCAAGGCATTCAAGATCCAAGGTACGACTGCAATACCTTATGTCCCTTCATTCCACCACTTATGAGGCTAGACTGGCTCTCTTCTGGATGGATAGCTACTATTATGGAGCCCTGAGCAAGACACATAATAATGCGCCATTTTCATATGTTACTACTACTACTAAATATGTACCAAATTTCAGCCTTCTGAAATTGCCTTACAGTTTATGAAACAGTGAATGCAGGCAGTAGTGTTTAAAACTAAGGCTAATTTGTGGTCTTCCAAGTGGGGCTACAACTCTCAATAAACTCGCATGAACCTTACTATTGGCTATAGCCAATGAAGGGGGTTGAAAGCCAACGTTTGGAAGGTCACAAGTTAGTCGCCCAGGAAAAAAACTCTAGCGGCCCATAACAAGGTATTGAGCTCGTACAACATTCTCCTGCTTGATTGTGAATAAAATCTCAAAACGGTTTACAAATATGATAAAAACAGTAACATTTATCACTAAGAAAAATTATAATTTTAAACCTTTTGAAAAGTTAAAAATAGGCAAATACGAAGGCAACTAGCATAGAATTACAACATTTGCTAAAATGCTTGGGATTCCCATATATATTCCATTTTGGATTGCTTAATGGTCACATAACAAACACCAATGATTTATGATATTTCATAACCTCAAGATGAGTGATTGCTCTTGATGCCTTGGGACGGTGGGGGAATCCAATAAAATAATGGATGAATCCTGGCAACCTGGAGGTGCTGTGGGGGAGCAGTTCCCTAGTCTAGATAATTGGTCAATTGCCTGCTTTGAATAGGGTTGCATCCCCTAAAGGAGCAACTTCATATCTGCAGGTGCTCCTGGATCCATTTCTGTCACAAGAGGCCCAGTTGACCTCAATGGCTAGGAGTACCATTCACTTCCTTTGGCTAGTAATACACTTTTAGCCCTTTCTGAAGTGGGATAGCCTGTCCACTGTTGCCTATGCCCTGGTAACCACCAGATTGGATTGCTGAAATGCACACTATCCAGGGAATTGCTTCTGAAGTTGATCCGGAAGCTGCAGCTTGTGTAAAATACAGTGACTTGACTGCGGCATAATATTACCACTTTGTTACCCTGCTGTTGAAATAACTGCACTGGCTGACAATTAGCTATCAGGAAGGAGTGCATGGACCTGTCAGTTTCGGTTTTCTTAGTTTCTCATTTTCCCCGTCTTAAATTCAGTTCACGTTTTTAGTGTGACTTTCTCCCAATAAACATTATGGCAAAACAATTTCCCCTAATGTAGTGCATTTTTTGTGTTGTTTTCACTAAAATGTGCATTTTTATGCAAAGGTCATTAATTTTATTGTACACATTACTTTGCTTGAGAACTGCATCGCAAAATTCAGAGAAACACAGATTTCAAAGGATGGCTATGTCTTCGTTTGTGTATTGTTTTGCAAAATGTGAATTTGGTAAGTTTGCCTTGAAATTTATTTGTTTTATTTCAGGTAGTAGCTAACAACCGACTCTCAAAGAGTGGCTGTTTAGGGACTTGGGAGATTACATAAATAATATCTCAGATTTTAGGAGAAGCTCATTCTACACTTTTCTTAGTTCATCAGTATAACTGTTGAAATATGTTTCTTTTTAATTACATGCTTGTAACTATGGCAACTATAAATATAATTACTCTCCGTTCTTAAGCTTCAGCATAGTGATTTCCTTTCAGCAAAGAGCAGTAAAAATAATCCTTCTTTAGAACTCTGGACTTTTTCTCTCCTGAATATCCCTTAATTAGTATGCAATAGGATTAGATCCAGTTATAACTCTTTTGCAACTACAAGAAACCAAATAAATAATATTGAACAGATTTGGGGGAAGGGACAAGGAGGGGTGTAAAATCTCAAGTTTGCTGCTTAAACACTCTGGTAGGAATTTGCTGCCATCTTCAGGCTTTCAGCAAAATGGATTTTGCACCTTATTCTTCAGATTATCTTCTTGGAAGAGGATGAGCAAATGTAATTTTATTTGCTCCCAAAACATAATACAACAAGCAAGAATGAAATAGCAACCACAGCCATATGCCTTATTTCCAGTTAGAATAACTCATATTTTATGCATATATTAGAGCAAAATTAATTCTAATCATGCCATTCACAAAACATTTCTGCAAGACACCTCCCACTGATTTCAGACGACAGCAGCAGTGCTCAACAGATTAAGGCTCCCTGAGAGTAAGCCCCATTGAATTCAGACTTTCTTCTGAGTAGCCATGGTTAGGATTTCAGCCTAAACCCCTAAAGGTGGTGAATCAGCTTTAGTACTCCAAAGAGTATTCATTAATGGTTCCTTTTCATCCTGGAAAAAAGTGACGTGGGGTGCCGCAGGGTTCTGTCCTGGGCCCGTTGTTGTTCAACGTCTTCATAAACGACTTGGATGAAGGAATTGAGGGGATGCTCATCAAATTCGCAGATGGCACCAAACTGGGAGGGGTAGCTAATGCCACAAAAGACAGAAACAGAATCAGAATTCAAAATGACTTTAACAGATTGGAGAACTGGGCTCAAGTGAACAAAATTAATTTCCACAGGGGCAAATGTAAAGTTCTGTACTTAGGCAGAAATAACCAGATGCAAAAATATAGGATGGGGGACATCTGGCTTAGTAGGAGTACATGTGAAAAGGATCTAGGGGGTCTTGGTGGGCCACAAGCTTAACATGAGTCAGCAGTATGATGCAGCAGCGAAAAGAAAAGAAAAGAAAAGCTAATGCTATTCTAGGCTGCATGAACAGAAGTATAGTGTCCAGATCAAGGGAAGTAATAGTACCACTTTATTCTGCCTTAGGACCACACTTGGAATACTGTGTCCAATTCTGGCCACCACAATTTAAGAAGGATGTTGACAAGCTGGAACGTGTGCAGAGGAGGGCAACCAAGATGATCAAGGGTCTGGAAACTAAGCCTTATGAGGAATGGTTGAAGGAGCTGGGTATGTTTAGCCTGGGAAAGAGGAAACTGGGAGGAGATATGATAGCTTTCTTCAAATAACTTGAGTGCTAGCACATGGAAGAGGGAGCATGCTTGTTTTCTCCTGCTCTGGAGGGTAGGACTCATGGCAATGGCTTCAAGGAGATTTCGACTAAACATTCGAAAAAACTTTCTGACAGTAAGAGCTGTTTGGCAGTGGAGCAGACTCCCATGAGAGGTGGTGGACTCTCCTTCCTTAGAGCTTTTTAAGCAGAGGTTGGATGGCCATCTGTCATGGATGCTTTAGCTGAGATTCTTGCATTGCAGGAGGTTGGACTAGATGACCCTTGGGTCCCCTTCAAACTCTACAATTCTATGATCTTCATGACCATCAAAGAAGATGCAGCCCATTTCACCCTTCTTACAAAGATCCAGAGGTTTCATAACTTGTTCTTAGACACTCCTCACTTTATTGCGATCAACTGCAAGTCTCTTATCTTCTTAAGTGATCAAGCCAACATCCATAAAGATGGCAGTGGTGATGGCTAACACCATATCTGATGCTCTGCATAGCAACATTATGTATTTCTAACGTGCCGTACCCCATCTTTTTATTAGAAGTGGAAGGCGTACTTTATTTTCCTAATGTCAATCATTACCTCCATCATTTCTATCTTGGGCACCAGCTATTTATTCTTCATTTTCATTAGCAGAGAAAATTATTTCATTTGATGGTATTGAAGCATCCTGCTTATTTCTCTGCTTATATTCAGCAAGCCTCCTTGTCTTGTCTTCTTGCTGTTTCTGCTTTTTGACTTGCCTGTTATGCTTAGGTATAGGCAGGCCTGTAGCAATTTCAGCCCTCGCTGAATGGGGAGGGTCCAGAGTGCTGCCACCATTCCTACAACCCATGTTCAGCTACTGTGCTCAGTAGGCCCCATTGTTCTTTCAGGGGGGGTTCTCTGAGGTGACAGAAGCTGGTCTGTGGTCATACGTTTGTATGTTTGTGGCTCTCATTCTGCAGGTGCTGCTTCTGGCAGGCAGGGTTGGCAGTGACCAGGCCTAGATGTGTGGGTGCCTCTTTGGGGCTACGTTTCGCTAGCACCAAGCGACTCCTCTGCTTCCTCCCTCCATCACTCTTCTTTGGGGGAGCTGAGTTAGCTGCATTGTCCTGCTGCAACTATCCTGGAACGCAGCCAGTGCTCCATCTCCGTCATAAGCTTAATTCATCATCAACAATAATGAACATCTTTGCAAGTTAAAAAAGAAACAAACACCATTGCAACTATGAATTGCTGTTCTTCGGTGGTTCAGTATCAAAACCATTACAATACAGTGGTACCTCGGGTTACATATGCTTCAGGTTACATACGCTTCAGGTTACAGACTCCACTAACCCAGAAATATTACCTCAGGTTAAGAACTTTGCTTCAGGATGAGAACAGAAATCGTGTGGCGTGGCAGCAGCGGGAGGCCCCATTAGCTAAAGTGGTGCTTCAGGTTAAGAACAGACCTCCAGAACAAATTAAGTACTTAACCCGAAGTACCACTGTACACACATTCTGACAATAATTAATATTTTTGGATTTTAAGACCCCAACTTGATGGGTCTGGTTGCTGGGTTTTCTTGTAGGTTTGATTTCCTTCTGTTCCCCCCACCCCTTTGGCTAAAACACTGAGCAGGAGCACTCCATATTGCAACCATTTGTTACAGGTCACACTTGCCTCCTGTGGTTGCCTGTCGGGGGGGGGGGGCGTAAGAAAACAGAGGTAGCTAGACGCTGAAGCTGCTTCTGCAGCCACCTGGTGGAAAAACTGAGCCTTGGGGAAGTGTCAGCAGAGGATCGGGGAGAGACATTTTTCAACCAAGCTCCTTGAGTGAAGTATTGACAGGAGAGGAGGACTCTGTACTTATTGCTAAAGGTAAAAGGTAAAGGTAGAGGACCCCTGGACGGTTAAGTCCAGTCAAAGGCGACTATGGGGTGTGGTGATCATCTCGCTTTTCAGGCCAAGGGAGCCGGTGTTTGTCCACAGACAGCTTTCCGGGTCATGTGGCCACTGTGACTAAACCGCTACTGGCACACGGAGGACCGTGATGAGTGCCAGAGCGAACAGAAATGCCATTTACCTTTCTGCCACAGTGGTACCTATTTATCTACTCGCACTGGTATGCTTTCAAACTGCTAGGTTGGCAGTAGCTGGGACAGAGCAATGGGAGCTCACCCCGTCACAGTGATTCAAACTGCCAACCTTCCGATCAGCAAGCCCAAGAGGCTCAGTGGTTTAGACCACAGCACCACCCGCACTTGGCTCAAAATAGGCTGCCATAACATCTGCCCATCTTTCTCTTCTAGAACAAGGCGGAGGAGCCAGGGAAGACCCAGAAATCTAAAGCATGAAATGCAGATCTTAAATACATTTCAGTATCGAGGGAAGTCGTCATTATGCAATTTGTAATTAACCAGATACTTAACATGTCCATAGTGGGCACTGTGAAGTACAATTATGTGGACACAAATACATGGGAAGGGTAATAGTTCAGTGGTATAGCACAGAAATACTTTGTAAGCAGAATGCCCCAGGTTCAAGGCTTCTCTTGTATAGGATACCAGCTTTTAAATAATTCTGTTTTATACACACAAACAGAACAAGGTCAAGGAAAATGGTGTTCTTCATATTATATGAATAATAATAATAATAATAATAATAATAATAAATTTTATTTATATCCCGCCCTCCCCAGCCGAAGCCGGGCTCAGGGCGGCTAACAACAATAAAACAGTACAAAAATACAACATAAACAACATTCTAAAATCATTCATTATAAAAATTAATTAATTCAAGCCACTGGCGACCATTGGGCCAGAGCTCTGCGAAGATTGCCGAGGGAGGGAGTCAGGCTGTGCCCTAGCCAAAGGCCTGGTGGAACAGCTCTGTCTTGCAGGCCCTGCGGAAAGATGTCAAGTCCCGCAAGGCCCTGGTCTCTTGTGACAGAGCGTTCCACCAGATCGGAGCCACAGCCGAAAAAGCCCTGGCTCTAGTTGAGGCCAGCCTAACCTCTCTGAGGCCTGGGACCTTCAAGATGTTTTTATTTGAAGACCGTAGGTTTCTCTGTGGGGCATACCAGGAGAGGCGGTCCCGTAGGTACGAGGGTCCTAGGCCGTATAGGGCTTTAAAGGTTAAAACCAGCACCTTAAACCTGATCCTGTACTCCACCGGGAGCCAGTGCAGCTGGTATAGCACCGGGTGAATGTGATCTCGCAGCGAAGACCTCGTAAGGAGTCTCGCTGCAGCATTCTGCACCCGCTGGAGTTTCTGGGTCAGTCTCAAGGGCAGCCCCACGTAGAGCGAGTTACAATAATCCAGTCTGGAGGTGACCGTCGCGTGGATCACAGTGGCTAGGTCAGGGCGAGAGAGGTAAGGAGCCAACTGCTTAGCTTGGCGGAGATGGAAAAATGCCGCCTTTGTTATAGCTGCAATCTGCGCCTCCATGGAAAGGGAGGTGTCGAAGATTACACCCAAACTCTTAACGGACGGTGCTGGCACTAATTGCACCCCCGCAAGAGATGGGAGTTGCCCCCCCAATCCCATATCGCCCCGTCCCAGCCACAGGACCTCTGTCTTCGAAGGATTTAGCTTCAACCGGCTCCCACGTAACCATCCAGCCACAGCTTCCAAACATCTGGTCAGTGTGTCTGGGGCCGAGTCAGGATGGCCATCCATCAACAGATAGAGTTGGGTGTCATCGGCATACTGATGACAACCCAGCCCAAAACTCCGAACAAGCTGGGCGAGGGGGCACATAAAGATGTTGAAAAGCATCGGGGAGAGTATCGCACCCTGAGGTACTCCACACACCAAGGAGTGGCGCGATGACAATTCCCCCCCAAGCGCCACCCTCTGTCCCCGACCAGAGAGAAACGAGCGCAGCCATTGAAGGACTGTGCCCTGGATCCCCACGTCGGCAAGGCGGTGGTCCAGAAGTTCGTGATCGACCATGTCGAAAGCTGCTGATAGATCTAGAAGAATCAGCAGCCCCGACCCGCCTCGATCCAGCTGTCTACGAAGCTCATCTGTTAGGGCGACCAGAGCCGTCTCGGTCCCATGACCAGCGCGGAAGCCGGACTGGAATGGATCCAGAGCCGATGTTTCATCCAGAAACCCACCAAGCTGTTCAGCAACCGCTCTCTCAATCACCTTACCCAGGAACGGAAGATTCGAAACCGGGCGGTAATTGGATAGATCTAAAGGATCTAATGATGTTTTCTTTAAGAGCGGGCGCACCACTGCCTCCTTCAGTTCCCCTGGGAATGTCCCCGTGCCAAGGGACAAATTGATGATATCCCCCAGGAGGGCCCGCACCTCGTCTGGACACGCTCTAATCAGCCAAGACGGGCACGGGTCGAGAGGACAGGTGGTGGGCTTTCCAGCTCGGAGGAGTCTGTCCACATCGGCTGGGGATATCTGGTCGAAGTGGTCCAATACTGGACCCGAGGACAGTCGAGGGGCCTCCAGTTCCTTTATTGTATCCAAATTGGCAGGGAGGTCATGGCGGAGCGACAAGACCTTCTCCGCAAAAAAGCTCGCAAATGCCTCACAGCCGTGTGTCAATTTGTTATTTAAATTTGGCTGTCCCTCAAGGGACGTTAAAGACCTGATTATACTAAATAATTGCGCTGGGCGAGAGCTAGCGGATGCAATGGAGGCCGAGAAGTATGACTTCTTAGCAGCCTTCACCGCCATCTCGTAGGTTTTCATAAAAGCCCTATAAGATGTTCTTGAGGCTCCGTCACGGGCACCCCGCCATACTCGCTCTAGCCGTCTGAGGTCCCGCTTCATTTTCCGGAGCTCCTCGGTAAACCAGGGAGCCCGGTTTCTGCGGGGTCGCAGAGGGCGCTTAGGTGCGATCTCATCGATGGCTGCCAGGAGCTGGGCATTCCAGCCCTCAACAAGCTCAGTCAATGAGTCGCCAGGGGGAGAAAAGTCCCGCAAGGCTTGGCGGAATCTCTCAGGGTCCATCAGCCTCTGCGGGCGAGCCCAAATTGGCTCGCCACCTAAGCAGGGTGGGGGTGGAAAGTCAATCCTGGCTTTCAGAGCGTAGTGATCAGACCATGGCACCTTAATCGAAGGAGACATGATCACATCTATACCAACGCCAAAGATCAAATCCAGCGTGTGGCCTGCTTGATGTGTGGGGCCCGAAACAAACTGGGAGAGCCCTAGTGTCGCCATGGAAGACACCAGGTCCAGAGCCTGTGAGGAGGGAGTGGCATCAGCATGGATGTTGAAGTCCCCCAATACCAATAGGTTAGGGAACTCCAAGGCCCAGCCGGCCACCGCCTCCAATAGGCCTGACAGGGTGGCTGCTGGTGCGCTAGGTGGCCGGTACACCAGCCAGACAGCCAAGCTCTCCTCGGAGCCCCACACTAGGCCAACACATTCGATGCCGGGGATCGATGGCGATGGTAGAGCCCTGAAAGGACAATCTTCCCGGATTAATAATGCCACCCCTCCCCCCCGGCCCACAGTCCGCGACTGGTGGAGGACAGAGAAACCCGGGGGCGCCATCTCTCGTAAGGTAACTGTTGCCCCTTTGCGCACCCAGGTCTCCGTCACACAAGCCAGGTCGACCCCCTGCGAGATAAAGAAATCTCGCAGGGTGGCGGTTTTATTGCCTATAGACCTGGCATTGCACAGCACCAGTGACGGAGGTGAGTAATCCTTGCTCACCCTACCCTCGTCCCTCGGGATGGGGCGCAGATTGGAAAGGGTACGAGCGTATCCATATCTCGATCCCCTTCGCCTGTAACATCTGCCCCCACCGCCATACCTCCCTCGCCCCTCCACGGTAGCAATCCCAGGCCTCATAGTGGCCTCCATTGATGGCAATTAATATTATTCTTTCGCAGCCTAGAACAATAAAACCTTAAAACAATAAAAACAAAAAACAAAAACAACCCAGAAAACAGTAAAACAATACAAACAAAAACTGCAAAAATTACAAATTCATCAAAATCTAACAAATTCCCCAGCCCACCCAAACATCCATCCCACCCCCATATATAGAATCGAAAGGGAAAGGGAAATATTAAAAAACAAAAACAAAACAAAACATGTTAAAAAGAGCTCTGCACTCCTCCGGGTCCTCCTGGGCAGTAGCAGCATCAATGGCAACAACCATCCTTGTGAGGCCCCACCCTGGGCCAGATAGTAAGTGGCAGGAGCAGTCCTTGTGAGGCCTGTCAGGCCCTCCCTAGGCCAGGTGGTAAGTGGCAAGAAGGAGCAGGGCCCTCAGGCACTCACGCAGGAGAGTCTTCCTGGGCAGCAGAGCAGTCCTTGTGAGGCCCCAGGCCCCGCCCCAAGCCAGATGGTAAGTGGCAAGAGCAGGGCCCTCAGGCACTCACCACAGGGGAGTCTTCCTGGGCAGCAGAGCAGTCCTTGTGAGGCCCCAGGCCCCGCCCCAAGCCAGATGGTAAGTGGCAAGAGCAGGGCCCTCAGGCACTCACGCAGGAGAGTCTTCCTGGGCAGCAGAGCAGTCCTTGTGAGGCCCCAGGCCCCGCCCCAAGCCAGATGGTAAGTGGCAAGAGCAGGGCCCTCAGGCACTCACCACAGGGGAGTCTTCCTGGGCAGCAGAGCAGTCCTTGTGAGGCCCCAGGCCCCGCCCCAGGCCAGGTGGTAAGTGGCAAGAAGGAGCAGGGCCCTCAGGCACTCACGCAGGAGAGTCTTCCTGGGCAGCAGAGCAGTCCTTGTGAGGCCCCAGGCCCCGCCCCAAGCCAGATGGTAAGTGGCAAGAGCAGGGCCCTCAGGCACTCACCACAGGGGAGTCTTCCTGGGCAGCAGAGCAGTCCTTGTGAGGCCCCAGGCCCCGCCCCAGGCCAGGTGGTAAGTGGCAAGAAGGAGCAGGGCCCTCAGGCACTCACGCAGGAGAGTCTTCCTGGGCAGCAGAGCAGTCCTTGTCTGAAGATAGGTCTAAAAATCATCCGTTGGTTTAAAGAACAGCATTTTCAGGCTCAGTTAACATTTTTAAAGGTTTTTAAAACCACAATCACTAGAAAGGTGAATCATATGTTTTCCGCTGTGGCATACCTGTATAATTTACTTACTTGCCTGATACAAAAAAAAAAAAAAATTGCAAAAAGAAGCAATACAATGTAAACACAAAGAAAACATATAAAATTAAAACAGATCCTCCATAAAATAATTCTTAAAACTCACTCCCTAACCACCATATAAGCACGATCACTATTCATGTTAACCAGCTGAAGAATACCCTAGAAGTAGCAATTGGGTGTTAATAGCCTGTGAGGAAAGTCCTTGCCTGGCACTGAAAATATGCAATGCAGGCTCCAGGCAACTCTCCTGGGGAAAGCGTTTCATGAATGGGATCCCCAGTTTCCTGTGCGTGCCAGGAATTATTCAACTCAAACACTGAATTTTAAATTTTCAAATTAACAAACACCTGTAATCTAAGAATGAAGGCAAATGGATAAATGTACAGCTAACGGCTGATTCATACAGAAGCATGTGAATATTTTATGTGTACAGAAGCCTCTGGTCACCTGTAGCAGCTACTGAATGAGTTGCCAGAGTGCCGTTCCAGCCCCCTCGGCCATATTTCCCTCAATAGTCATCTTGCTCTGCAGTGGCAGCATCTTCCCTTGCCTTTTCTATTGCTAGAGGACAGAAACTGCCTGAGGCAGTCAAAGCACACATGGTAGTAGTAGTGCTAGCACTGGTGACAAGACTCCAGACGTGCTCTCTGTAAGGATTTGTCAAAGCTCATTTTGAAGATGCCGGAAACTACCTTCCGCTGAGTCAGACCATTGGTCAGTCTAACTCAGTATACTGCCTGCACTGACTCGCAGCAACTCTCCAGGGTTTCAGGCAGGTGTTTTTCCCAGTCCTATCCTGGAGATGCTGGGGAGTGAACTTTGCATTCACAGCATGAGCTCTATCAGTGAGCCAAGACCATTACCTTTGCTCACAGCCAGCCTCACTGCTGCAATGATTGCAGCCAGTCACAGTGTTGGTATAGCTAGCCAGTGGCTTCTCTGTATATAGCGTCGGTTCACAGGCTCTTGTTGTCATAGAAACAAATGGTTTGAGAATAACAGCTGCTTCAGTTGTTTGCATAGAGTATCAGAACTATTAGTCCATTAGATTAGGCAATAAAATTTTAAAATATTTCCTCCTCCGAGGTGCTTGAATACACTGCATTTTTATTTTTTTAAAAAAAGGTTTACACTACAGAAACCACATTCACGAGCTGTACAACTATTCAGATTCTCCATGACAGGTTCATTTATTTATATACTAGGTTAAAAAATACAAATATCTCATTACAAAAAAAGCTTTATCAAACTGTGTACATACAGTAGGTTTTGTCAAAAGCCAACCTGTCAGAATTACTTTATATACATTTGGCTAATATGTGTGACATGCAGAGTAAGAAGAAAACTGTTGCAGGCCAATTTCAGAAGCCTGGGATTATAGACTTTTGACAACAGTCAAATGGGTTTCGCATAATCGGTAAATACATTTCCACATAAACATGAAAGCAGTTTATAAACCAGGATAAGACTTTATTCTGAGCCCCAGCAACTAGAATCAATCGAACTGGCAAGTGAGAGACAATTCCAATGCAGAGGAGATGTGTCATATTACCAGCCCTAATGGAAGCACGGTAACATGAACACAAGAAATCGTTATTTAAGCAGCAATGGCTGGCATCCCATGGTTCCATGCAGCAATGCTCAAGTGCCCCAGCTTGGATGGTAATGCAGATTGCTGCAAGGTTAGTGTGTACATATATGTTCACACCCACACCCACAAATGTTTAACACACACACCTGTTGATACTGAAGGACAGATGAGATTCCAACCTGCAGAAGTGTGCAAAGGCAGACGCTGCCAATCCTTCATTTTTTATTTTTAAAAAGAAGACAACAGTCTCGAGCTCAGGCAGGCTCTTGCTGCTAGGCTGAGCTGAAACTGCTCTGGATGCAGGGTAAGAATTTACAAGAAGAGCAAATTGTCAGAATCCTGCCCATTGAATCCAGCTTTAGGGCTCCTCACCTCCAATACACTTGAAGCTCAAATTGGAACGATGAGACATAAAAATACTTGGGGTAGCATCCAACTAATGCATCCCATCAGCACAAGGATTTCTGTTTGTGCAACAGAACCACCCCGACCCCACAAATCCACTTCAGAGGGTTGTGAGAACTCCTAGAACAGATGGGAGGGGCTGTGGGGGAAGTTCCACTCAAGCAGAAATCCTTATGCTGATGGAGTAAGTTACTACTTAGCGCTGCTTTGGATAACTCCCTTTTCCTTTGGCTGAGCAGTTGATTCAGGCAAGCTTCTGGGCCTAAGAGTTGATTTTTCCATGGGATGCTATTTTCAAGTAGAGCTGCCCATCCAGGTCCACCATGATATTTGCTTGCTGGGATGAGACTGGAGTACTGCAAACACACTGATTAATTTATTTTACACGTAGGGGTTTTAATTCTGGACTTGAAATAGAGAGGGGTTGCATGTTAAGATTCCAGATTTAGCACCAGTCCAACCTAGAACATAAAAACACTTTTGGCAGCCTTTTCCATCAGATGCAGACTTCCTTCAAAGGCTCATCTCAATGGATAGTAAAGTGCACAAAACCACCAAGTAACATCTCCTCCTCCTTCTACCCAGCCACAGTTCATGCCTCCAACACAGAATCATAGAATTGCAGAGCTGGAATGGGACCCTGGGGTCAAATCCCCAGCAATACAGGAATCTCAACTAAAACACCCATAACAGGTGGCCAGCCAACCTCTGCTTTAAAAAAAAAACTCCATGGAAGTCCACCACCTTCTGAGGAAGTCTGTTCCACTGTCGAACATGTACGGTAAAAGTAAAAGATCTTACTTCTGATGCTAAGCTTACAAATGCTAACTTTTTGAGGTTGTTAAGCAGCAAACACCATTGTTTCTGCCCAGGGTACAATTTTAAAGGATTACACATCATTGAACTACGGATACATTTAATTACAGAGCTATATGCAGCAATACTTTTGGTTATCGGTTTACCATTTTCAGAACAGGCACTCTTGACCTTTGGAGAGGGGACTTAATACTAGCAGAAACGGAAACAGTGTCATTTGCTTTTGCACTGATTCCCCACCCCCACCCCCCAACGGTGCTTGTTTTAATAGAAATCAGTAACAGTTTTTCTGAAGTAACCCAGCTAGGATAACTGTTTGGGGGGGTCTCCACTTTTTCCCAGTTGCCCATCTTAGTATACTTTTCCATTAGGCTACATCAAAGTAACATTTGCGCAAGCTAACATAGGTTTGCAAGACGAACATGACATGTTTTCTAAAATTCAAGGAGTTCTTATATATGTAGTGATAGACAACACAATCATCACATGATCCATTCATTTCTTTATATATATAAATAGCACTTCTTTCCCATTTTATACAAGTGGATTTAGACTACAGTCTTAGAAGCTAGTGTGCCATGTAGTGAAGAACCAAAAATGTGCCCAGGTGGTGTCTTTCTGCAGCATCCTCTCACTTCCCCCACCAGCTCAATAGGCAGTTTTAAAATTGGCTCACACATTGAGCCAGGCAAGCAGCTGCAAAAGAAACTTAAAAGACCCCAAGCAGCTGCATGTGCCATTCTCCCCCATGCATGCACATAGCTTTGTAGGACTGCAGGCTTAGTCAGATGTTCTCAGGCTCTCCAAAAGGTTAACGTTTTCTATCTGAGACGCTGGAGCCGAATTAGAGGCGAGATGTCATGGTCGACATGATTATGTGTCACTTATTCTAAGACATTTGTATGAAGATTACTGACACTACTACAAATACACAGATACTGCCACACAAAATAGATGAGAACAAATAGTAAATACATCTTTCATCTCATGGCACATCTAGCAGGATAACACTGTCTGGTTGGTTTAACGGTCAGTTGTGATTATGCTTGATTGAATATTTTCCTTTCTGTAGCTGAGAAATATACAGTTTGGATTTGCTTCCATCAGGCCTCTTAAACCACACTTCATCATGGTTAATTGTTGTAATTATGGCACTGAAAAGAAAGGAGGGGGGAATCAGGAGCACATTAGTGTCCATATAAAACTACAGGATCACCTTAAACTGCACTGCCATTTATAAACGGTACTGTAATTATTGGTAATAGAACACACAAGCATTATAACAAGTGCCTCATTAAATTAAGGATAGTTAATAAAATACAGGAACACTGATATTGGAAGTGTACTAAACATTACTACGTCTGTTTACCAACCGTTCACATCTTTAATAGCCGCCCTTTGTTAAGGAAGGGAAAGAGAGAGACAGGCACGTGCGCAGGCTTAACAGCAGAGTGACTAGCTGGCAATGATGTAGCTACAGCAGCGCTCTATAGGATGCTGAAGTCAGTATCCTATAGTACAGTTTGCTTTTGTACAGGTGGAGACCATTCTGAGCATGTCCAATTGATGTGCGGCTGTCGACACGTCAGTCCTTTTGGACCGTGAAGAGGGCGTAACGGGGGCAGGGAGTAACGGGGCGGAGCATAATGGGCTGGCTTACAAACAGTGACAAATGCAGGGACCAGGAATGGAATCCCTGTGCAAAACGGCTGCCATCTGTATAGTATGTTTTACAATGCCTATCAGTAGGAATCCTACAATAACATCTAGCTATTGTAAGTAACACTGATGGAAGCTTGATTTGTTGTGGGATTGCTACTGATAGGCATAATAAGGTACCCTATATGAAAGCATACTATTACTATAGGATACAAAAGTCACCTCTGCGGGTGCTACTGTAGCTACATCGTTGCCAGCTAGTCATTCTGCTGTTGACTCCATGTTGACAAAAGTTCTCACTGAGTGATGCATAGGCAAGCTTCTCTAGTCCTGCTGTGATTTAACTCATTTCTCTCTATATATTTATAAATTAATGTTCATATTGACTGTATGTACGAGGCATAGGCAAACTCCGGCCCTCCAGATGTTTGGGACTACAATTCCCATCATCCCTGACCACTGGTCCTGTTAGCTAGGGATGATGGGAATTGTAGTCCCAAACATCTGGAGGGCTGGAGTTTGCCTATGCCTGGTACGTACTATGTACTTTCCCCATACAAGAACATCATTCAGTATATAATATAAATTTATTCACAGACTTGAGTGTTGTGGGGTCTGCTTTGTTTATTCTTTTAACTAAAACTCTCGAGATTCCTCCAACCAGAGACAGGTTCACTAGGTGAATCCTGCCTGCTATCTTTACCTTACAGGGCATTCATCTTTCCTATCGATACATATCGCTTGTCCACGTCCGTACCACTCCCCATTATAATACAGCCTTCCATCTTCAGATCTTGCATTGTGTACATGTTTTTCCAACTTGACAGGGGCTGAAAGAATCAGTGCAGACAAAACAGAACAGGAGATTTAAGAAGGCAATTTCTGTCTACCTCATTTCTACTCTGAGTTTGCCTTTTTGCTTGGAACGCCTCCCACAACTATAGAACAGGAATGGGGAGCCTCAGCCGCAGGGACTGAATGCTCCCCCCCAGGCCTTTCCCTCTGGCCCTGGAGCCTTTCCAGCCATTCCCCATTTCCACAAACTACACCCATAACTGGCTCTGCATTGCACCCTACTTGAGTATTTTTGCCAGGTTAGAATGTCCTTGAACTCTGATAATGCTCTTAAATGCCTGAAGGATGAAGAGGTTTGCGTGAGTAGATCAGTACTTGGTGCTTCACCAACTTTTGCTTCTACCACCCCCACCCCCCAGTCACTGCCATGTGGCCCTTGGAAGGTTTCCTACAAGGTTCTCCACTCCCTACTACAGAAAGGATCCACTTAAGTTCTCCAAAGGGACAGAAAGTCTTTCCAAACCACACAAGACAAAAAATAGTGTCTTGCTGCCTAATCCGTACACAATTAAGAACTCCCCATAGTAAACTCTTAGCATCTGTGGCTGAGAAATCCTGAGCTATTATAGAGGCAAGGATTGAACAAGCATAAAGCAGATTGTCCTTACGTTCTGTTTTCACTCTATGTGGCCCCAAAGTAGCCATTGCCTGAAATAAAAAAATGGTAAGTTAGTCATCATTTCGGCAAATCAACTTAGGAGCTTTGCTTTAAAGAGCATCCCTCTTGAAACCTAAGCCATGCCCATTCATATCAGCCATTTTCTTTAAAAGAAAAAGGAATACAGAGAGCAACATTCAACGATACCTTTCTTATTGTGGTCCAGTCTTCAAGTATATCAAGATCTTGCAGCATGTACACTATATAGGGTCGTTAATATGTTAAGGGACTTGCACATTTCCAAAGAGGGTCCAGTTGTTTTTTCTTGTTTTTTAAAAAGGTTCTAGCAGATCACTTTGAAGTATGATTGGTATAATGCAACTAAAATCTGTGCCAAGGCAGACCCCAAGGGCAGGGCATACACATTTTTTGTGTATGCCTTGGAGCGCCGACACAAATTTATCAGAGAAGCAGCATTGCTTCATTTCCTTGTTTTCAAAAGGGCTCCTTGTGTGGCTACACATCCTTTTGGGTTCTAAAGAATGAAAAGTTGTGGTTGTGGCAGGTTCCTCTGCATACATGCGCAGAAAAACAAAGGCATCTCATTACAACTGTTGCCAAAATTTCTGCAAACTCTTAGGCTTTTTAAAAAAGTTGTGGGGGTTGGAGAATAGGAATGCTGGGTTATCACTAGATGGATATTTTATGCTGTGCCACCTGCCATCTTCTCTTTAATAATCCACATTATAACCAGGAGGGTGATATCCAACATTATTCATAATCAGACTAGAGCCACTGAAAGCAGTGGAACCCAGTCCACTCATTTTAATGGGTCTACACTGAGTATGACTTAGCTTTTGAGCATCATCCTGTTACTATAACCATACCACATACTGTGCAAAAAAAAAGAGTGACAATCCAATGGACAGACCAGCTCTTAGTCTCCAAGAAAAATATTGTTCTAAATTCTCAGCTTTCAAACCATTGTCTTGTGTTTCACCCCACTTAGTTTCTTAATGAAAGTTTTATGAAGTGTTAACAACCAGCAGCACTGTAATTCAGTGAATATTATATCCAGTTGGCAACCATGAAAAGGATATCTGATACAACAACCGGTTTCTTCTTATCGGGACTGAAGGGATCCTTCCTCTTTTTCCTAGACTGAAGTTCATCATTCCATAACTCTGAGGAAATGTAAGAACGTGGCAGTTAAAATAATTTTCTTCACATAGCACACAGGTCTCCAAGCTCATCTATACATACAATTGATAAGCAAGCTGTGCTGCTTAGGAACTGGAACTGCCACTTACACTGACTATCCCGTCTTATTAACATTTAGAAAAGATTTTTCTTTATGGCGTTAGGCCGGGAGAGACAGACGGACAGAGAGACAGAGAGAGACCCTTGCATTTGAGTGTTATAAACCATGCCTGTGACCAACTCCAACTTGACACAAGTATTTGGTCACTTCATGTACACTCTTCCTTTCCATTTCTGTGCAGCTACCTTTATGTTATGGGCTGGCTGAGTCAAGACAATGCAGGTGGAGGACTGCCCAAGGTGCCAGAAGAAGGCTGCAGTGGAATATGGGAGCCACTGCTGGCAGTGTGCTAGCAATGACCCCAGAGGATGGAGTTTCCCCCCAACCTGCCCTTCCATCTCATTTGCCCCCGTGATGAGAGCCGAAAGTCCCACCTCTCTCTCTCCAAGGTAGTCACAACTTCTCTCTGACACGCCCATGATGCTCATTGCATCGCCCACCCCAGAGCCGCCAGTTACTGGGAGTAGCTCTGCCTACCCAGAAGGGGATGTTTCACTGGTCCCAGCCACCTCTCAGGAGGCAGAGACACTTCCCTTATCACCTAGGTCCAGGAGAAGCCAAACAACAGTAATAAATAATAATAATAATTTATTATTTATACCCCGCCCATCTGGCTGGGTTTCCCCAGCCACTCTGGGCAGCTTCCAACAGAATATTAGAAACATGGTAAAACATCAAACATAAAAAACTTCCCTAAACAGGGCTGCCTTCAGATGTCTTCTAAAAGTTAGATAGTTGTTCATTTCCTTGACATCTGATGGGAGGGCGTTCCACAGGGCAGGTGCCACTATTGAGAAGGCCCTCTGCCTGGTTCCCTGTAACCTCACTTCTCGCAGTGAGGGAACCGCCAGAAGGCCCTCGGAGCTGGACATCAGTGTCCGGGCTGAATGATGGGGGTGGAGGCGCCCCTTCAGGTATACTGGGCCGAGGCCAGAGAACAGCAAGAGAACAGTAGATTCCACACACAATGTGTAGTGAGAGATTTCAGAAATGCTTACTGCCCTAAGATGGGCCCACCCCATTCCTATATATAGGATAGCAAAAGGTGTGTGACAGTGTAGGATCAACGTCTAAAACTTTGGTAGTTAGAGTACCTGCCTTTCATATAGCTGTGTTTAGGATTGCCTGAAGTGCCTTAAACCAGTAATCTGCATATGTGCAGCGGTAATCTCTACATTAAAGCCTTTGGAAAGAATCTTTCTCCAAGTCTTTGTCGTCAAGAACTAGGAGTCAGGACACTCCACCAGCTCTTAGTTACCTGAGGTAATGTCAATGCTATGTCGGTCTTCTTCAAGTCGTCTGATTTTCTCTTCCAGTTCACTTTGAACTGTGTCATACAACAAGAGCTTTTCACTCTGAAAGGAAAAGTTAACAATGTAGTCAAACATTAGCCAACGAAAAGCAGCCAACACATCATCTTCTACTGGATTGGGGCACTCAAGAGCAACGGAAGAAGCTTCCAACAAAGAGACCTGATGTATAAGAACCGTTCTCTCGCTGGGTTCAGAGTGCCAGAAGCAATGCAAAAAGACTGTCTTCTGATGTTGAGAAAGGTAGTCTCAGGTGCGTGAGGCAGATGCAATAGTGCACAGAAGGGTTAACATCCTGCAGAACATTCAAGTGGGTGCATGACATAACAAAAGCGAGGGGTTAAAAGGGGTTTTCCTCTTCCAAGAAGTGTTTTGAATCTACAAAGCACCAAGCCTAGACTGATAAATGTGAAGGGCTTTACCCATATTTTCCAAACAGTGGGGAATTATATAAACGCAAGAAAATAAGCACACTAGTCTTAAAAAAGGAGAAACCCAAAACCTCATTTTCCTTCTAAATATGTTATGATCTGTATGTAGCAAAGGGCTCAGGACAAGCAACCTGTAGGAACACATGGGAGAATTTCAAGTCATCTGGGGGGGAAGTACAGTGGTACCTTGGTTCTCAAACGTCTTGGTACTCAAACACCTTGATTCTCAAACGCCGAAAACCCAGAAGTAAGTGTTCTGGTTTTGGAACGTTTTTCGGAAACCGAACGTCCGATGCGGCTGTTGGCTATTGTTTCCGGGGCGCCTGCACCAAACAGAAGCTGCCAAACGGACTTACGGAACGGATTAAGTTGGGCACTTTTGTTTTTGCTATTTATTTTGCGTTTTTGTTTTTGAGGCTTTTTCGGTTAATTTGTTTTTGTGATTGTGTGGAACACAATTCAGCTACTGATTGATTGTGTGACTGCGGAAATGGATAAAAGCCCCCCATGCAAACAATGACTATCATCAGTGCAGGTAAGAAAAAAATCATAATTTTAATTTTTATCACCTACAATACTGTCTTATTTATTTTATAGTACAGTACACTGATTATTGCTTTCATTTTATGGATCAATGGTCTTGTTAGATAGTAACATTAATGTTAAATTGCTGTTTTCAGGGTTGTGTTTAAAAGTCTGGAACGGATTAATCGGTTTTGCATTACTTTCTATGGGAAAGTGCGCCTTGCTTTTGGAACGCTTTGGCTTTGGAACGGACTTCCGGAATGGATTAAGTTTGAGAACCAAGGTGCCACTGTAAAAGAAGCAATGCAGCTGGAATACAAAGACTATGCAACTAGTCCTGTGTGCTTGGAGATGCTTTAAGAAATTTCAGCTCGTGTATCCCTGCAAAAGTAGCCTCCCTTCCTTCCCCACTGGCCACACAGTATATCATGTTTGGAACCTATTGCAGGGGGGCTATCAATATGTAGCCGCCTTATATTCAAAATCAAGAATCCCAAATGGTGCAATCAAACCCTTCAGCATGAACTAGATCTTTGGATTCTGATCATTCTGAGGGAACTCAGGGTGGATTATGCAAATTAAAAACAGATATTTTGATTTATTTCTCAAAAAAAAGTTGGAAACAATATGGTTTAAACTGAATTCTGAATTTAAAACATGTAATGTCTACACTTATTCAGGTAACTCACAATTATGTGCATTTAACTTCTGCTCATTCATCTTCAGTAAAAAATAAAAATAAAATTAAAAAGGGGGCAAAAAACTTTGCCAATCCCACCCACCACTGCACCCAGTTATTGTTTTAACAGGAATGGGATTTTAACTTGGGTGGGTACTGTTTTATTGGGGGGGGCGTTGTTTTAAATTGTTGTTAAATGTTATATGTTAATTTGGATTTTTGTATTTGTATTTGAGTTGGGGTATCGTTTAGGGGCTTTTGCTGGGGAGTGTATCGTTTATACATTAGTATTGTTGTGCATACATTAGTATTGTTAATTATTTTGATTATTTTGATTATGTATTTTGTGCTTTGTATATTGTAACTTTGTGTTGTGAAACGCCCCAAGACCTATGAGTATAGGGAAGTATACAAATTTTAAGGATAATAACAATAACGTGTCCTTTGACCAGTCACTGTCTCTCAGCCTAACCTACCTCACAGGGTTGTTGTGAGAATAAAATAGAGAAGAAGAAACTGGTACAGCACCTTAGCACTTTGGAAACACCAGTCCATCCTAGGATATCTTGATGCAGAAACAAGCTTCCATGCAAACAATGGATATGGGCACATTTCTGTCATACAAGCCTCTTTGAACCAGTTGATAGGGTGTGTGTGTGTGTGTGTACATATATACATGTATACATGTATATGTATATGTATATGTATATGTATATGTATATGTATACGTATATACACACAGAGAGAGAGAGAGATGGGAATTCCTACCAAAGGCCACAAGGTATTTCATTAAATTAGCTGCACAGGACTAGTTCTGGATCAGAACTATTGTGTTTGACCTTCCACATACTATTGGGAAACCATGTACAAGTGCATTACTTGCAAGTGGAACATGCAACAAAATGCCGCAGCGCATCACCACCTTTAACAAGAGTGTTGCTGTTGAGAGTCCCAGCCACACAGCACATCCTCTGGAATACAAGGGCTGAAGGAGGGCACTTTTACTAGTCATCTGTTGCCACACCCCTTGTTCTTCCCAAGTGGCATTCAGCATTCTCAGTCCTCACTGTACTGTTTTGGCCCTTCAGAGTGTTTGTGTAATTATCTCCACCATCCTCAGGGTTTCCATAAGCACACTCATACTTCCCTCTTGGCTCCATTTCTGTTGACACTCACCATCTGAGTTTGCTATTAAAGGGGAGTGATTATTGCATTTCTTATTGTGGGAAACTACGAAAAAGCAGGGCATTAATTTTTGTCTCACAAAGAAACACTGTATTGTCCAGGTGCGCTATATAGCACCTGGTACTTCTGGAAAGCACTGCAGCCAGGATCCAAAGAGCTGCAAGGTTCATGCAAGGCTTTAATGTTGACCCAGTGGAATTTTTAATCCTGTTCATTTTGCTTGAATCAGGCCTTAGTGTTTTTAACTGTTTACAGGAAGAGCCTTTAACAATTACAGCTGGTGTTTTCAGGCATAGATGGATCTACAGAGCTACATGACCAACGTTTTTGTGATCATGCTCTCAATGTAGAATGAAGTCTCAATGTAGAATGAAGTCTCTTCTTCACTGCAAACTAATGTTTTGATTATTAGAGTAACCAGTTAGTATGCCTATGTTTTTCAGGGGAAAAGCCAGAAACTACAGAACTGTGAGCCTGAATTGAATCATCCCACCCAGAGCTCATTCAAAGATTTTCAGTGCCTCTCAATGATTTTTAGTACTGCATGAACCTTCTTCTGAATCAAAACAACGTCTGAGTTCTTGGTTTCCCCTCCAGGCAGCAGAAATACGCCACATATCGCAGAAAAGTTCTTTGAAAATGACACCACACACAAGAGATGCAGTCAAAAATGTGGTTCAGGTAGCATCGCAGAACTGAAACAAATCACATGGCAGTGACCTGACCTAGCAACCACTTGTTTATGCAAACTTGAAACATACATAACTTAGCTGAAGTAATTTGCTTCATTTTGTGTTCCCAGTGTACCCCTCAGGTGGCACGCTGGTTTCCTTTTGAGATTAAGATTTTACACGGCTGATTAGACATGCTACCAAGAGCTTCAACATGATTTTCAAGAAAGCCCAGTAATTAAAATCATTGTTCTCTTTACTGTGGATGGAAATGCTGTAATATTCTACGTTCGAAAATAACTTGTCAGCTGCACAACCTGATTGTGTGCATGTTTCTCCAGAAGCAAGCCCCAACAGTTACAGACAAATGAAAACTCTCTTCAGCTATGAACGGTACCTCACAGTGCTGGCGGGAAGCTTGGATTTCACATTCATATTTGTTTTTCACGGACTCTAAACAGAGCTCTCTGTAGATACCTACAAAAAAGCATTTTTTTTGTTTAAACCTTCTGTGGGAGAGGCAAAATAGGGCCTACAGGCCTCATTTACCCTACCAATGCATTTCCCCATAAGCTGCAACTTACCAAACCCTAAGGAATGGGGCATTTTAAACAGCGGTGAAATCCCAATCGTGCCTGGCCCTCATGAATTCTCCACAAGTGAATTCTAAATTCCCCATCAGTAAAAGGCCCCTTTTCAGTTCAACCCATTCAAGCCAAGGACAAGGCTCTCTTTACTCCACTGCCCATCCTGTGCCCAGTAAACACACAAAAAAATTCCCCTCATGTGCCCTTTTCACATTCCCCCTTCCAAAACACATCAGGGCTGTGACACCGGGAAAACGGGCTAGAAATAAAGCTGCTTGTACTTTCTTTTTCCTAGCTCTGAGTGCGGCCCGTTTGCTCCTCTGCTCCTCTTGATTCTTCAATATTAAATGTGGTAAAAGCTTGATGAGATATTAACTGCCCACTTTCTATCTTGGATGTGGGCATAGAAGTGTATGGGAAAGCAGCTAAAGTGCTCCCCGGTTCCCTCATGTATCCAGGCTTTGCTATTGTTTGCTTCCTATGCTAGCGGGAAAAGGGGTGGGAGGAAGAGAGGAGAGCCTAACTCTGCTGTCAGGAAACTGCCATCAGTGCCGGAGGGAGAGAGCAAAATCCAGAGGGATTCCAGAGAGCATCCCGGGATTGGGAGAGGCAGCCCATCTTCTGGGGAACAGAATCAGCGTAGCACCAGTGGAGAAGGGGGGCAGATGGGGGAAGCGGCAAGGCGGTCCCATGACTCCTTGCCGGGGACCAGCAGGGAGAGTAGGGGTCCTCCGCTGCCTACGCCCTCCTTGCGCAGAAGGCTTTCGCGCAGAGAGAGTAGGAGGAGACTAGGCGTCAAAGAGCTTCTTTGCTGGAAGAAGTTTAAGAAACCCCCACTGACGGATTCTGCCAGCGATTGAGACAGCCACGGGTGAGTGGCTGTCTGGACAGAAAAGGTTCACTCAGGCAACCCAGCCAGGTGTTTGCACCGGCTTACGCACGAGCAACCCCTAGAACCATTACAGCAATCCGTCAGTCCCTGACGTTGCTCGTGCGCAGCCCCGGAGAGGCAGCACGATGAGCCAAACAGGGCCGGCCGGAGAGACAGAGCAAGAAGCCATGGTGCGAGGTCTGGTCGAGAGGAACCGAGACCTGGAGGCGCATGTCGCTACCCTGTCTGCGTGGCTGGAGGAGAGACGGGCTCAGGATGCACAGGTCAGAGCCACCCCGATAGGGAGGAAGGTCCCGGGGCTGGTACACAAGTTTGGTGGAAAGCCCCAAGACTACAATGCCTTCCGAACGGAAATTCAATACGCTTTGGAATTGCAGAAAAATGACTTTGCGGATGACGGGGAGAGGGTGGCTTACATTGTTGGACATCTGCAGGATGGGGCGCGTGAATGGATCAGGCCCCTAATGGCGATGCAGAATGATGCATTGAAAGATCTTAAGAAATTCTACCAGGCAATGGACGCAATGTTCTCCAGTGAGGTGGAGCAAAGCGTGACACGGAGGGAGCAAGCAGGGGAGCCTGTCCGTCAGAAACTACTGGACGCGTTTTGCGATGTTAGTCCACAAGCTCAGGTGGGATCTGGACTCTGAACCAGTACAAATGTTGTTTGAAGCGGGTTTGGCCCCCGAAGTGAAAGACGAGTTGTCTCGAGCGCCCCGCCCGCGGTCGATGGATGAACTCACAAAGACTGTGATTGTGATCGGTGTACGCCAGGAAGCGCGGGCTCAGGAGAAGCGGGAGATAAGGGTGGAACGTTTCCATGACAACCGCATTCCGGAGATGCCGAGGGAGCCTTCCCAGGCGGCGGAGCCGATGGAATTGAAGTAGCGCACGCGTGAAGTTTCAAACGCTGGTGAAGGTCGGAAAAGGGAGGGGAAGGAGTGGGAAAACTACCAAGAAATGTTTCCTCTGTCAGCGACTGGGACATGTCGCAAAGGTCTGCCCTCAACGAAAAGCCTGGCAAGGCATGATGGGGGCTGCAGGCCACAACGAGAAGGGGGAGGAAGGGCCGGTGCAGGGAAACGACAATGCCTGGCTGCCAACCAGCAGGGGCAGCAGCCAGGCCAGCAACCAATAGAAGTGCCCCAGCCTGACCCTCCCAAGGCAGCTATAGCCATAGAGGTGGTGCTAGAACTCCCAAACGGGCACCCCATCAAGGTGGAGGGGCTGCTAGATTCTGGCAGCTCGTGTAATTTCTTCAGCAGAGACTTCGCTCTGGAGCACCAGGTCCACCTGTTGCCACTAGATTTTCCCTTGCAGGTGACCACCATCGATGGCAGGGAACTCCTGGGAGGGGAAGTGACACACCAGACACCGCCAATGCGAATGAGGGTCTCCAGGCACACAGAAACCATTGCCTTTCACGTGGCCACGCTGGCAGGACCCCCAATAATACTGGGAATGAGCTGGCTGGCAATACATGACCCATTGGTGTCATGGCATCAGCGGCCGGTCACCTTTGGGTCAGCTTACTGCTTAGAACACTGTCTAGGAGGGCAGGAACCAAGAATGACTGTGGCCAGGGTGGCTGGGGTGACCCTGGAGCAAAAAAGGGAGGTGCCACCACAATATGCTGATTTGAAGGAGGTCTTCAGCGAGAGGGAGGCAGACAGACTGCCCCCCCAGGCCATTTGACTGCCAAATCAACCTGCTTCCAGGGGCTCAGTTACCGGTGGGTAAGATGTATGCCATGTCCGACTGGGAGATGCAGGAGTTGCGGCAGTTTATTGACAAGAACCTGAAGAGAAGTTTCATAAGGGACTCAAAGGCGGTGGGGGGCAGTCCAGTCTTCTTTGTGGACAAAAAAGAGACTAATCAGCCCAGATTAGTCGTGGATTACAGGGCTCTAAACCTGGTGTCAGAACCCGTGACTTTCCCAATGCCCAGAATTGACGATATTTTGACACATGTGAGGAAGGGGAAGATTTTTACCAAGCTGGACCTCAGGGGAGCATACAATCTGATTAGGATAAGGGAGGGGGACGAATGGAAAACGACCATCTTCACCCCCCTGGGGGCTTTTGAGTACTTAGTCATGCCATTTGGATTACAATCGGGGTCCGCCTGCTTTCAAGCCTTCATGCACCATGTGTTGGGGCCCCTGCTGTACAAGAATTGCGTAGCCTTTTTGGATGACATCTTAATCTATTCGGACAATGAAAAGCAACACGTCAGAGACGTCAGGGAGGTGCTACAGAGATTGAAGAAGCATCAGTTGTGGGTCAAGCTGGAAAAATGCCAATTCCACGCCAGGGAGGTCGAGTTCCTGGGGTACAGGTTGTCAGACAAAGGACTAGCCATGGATCCGGGCAAAGTGAAGGCAGTGCTGGAATGGAAAGCCCCCAAAAACAGAAAGGATGTGCAGAGGTTCCTAGGCTTCAGCAACTTCTACAGGAAGTTCATAAAGAACTTCGCTCACTTGACAGCGCCCATAACGGATTGTCTTAGTAGCAAAAAGAAGTTCGTGTGGACAGAGGATGCGCAGCAATCCTTTGAAAAACTGAAGAAGGTGTTCGCCTCGGAAGAGCAGCTCCTGCACGTGGATCCAGAGAAGCCCATGAGACTGGAGACGGACGCATCCGACCGCACGATTGGAGCGGTCCTTTTGCAGCCCGGGGCCAAGCAGAACTGGAGGCCGTGTGTCTTTTTCTCTAGGAAGCTGAGCAAGTTGGAGCAAAACTACACGGTGTATGACCGAGAACTGCTTGCGATCTATGCGGCATTTCGGCAATGGAGACATTTATTGATGGGGTGCGGCACAAGATCCAGGTCCGAACTGACCACAAGAACTTGGAATACTGGCGGACCGCGCGAGTGCTCAACCAGAGACAGATCAGATGGTCCCAGTAGTTCGCCAAGTTTTTCTTCGAGATACGATACGTGCCGGGAGAGGAAAACGTAAGGGCAGATGCTCTCTCCCGGAAACCGGAGTACATGGAAGGAGAGGGGCTACCAGAGACCAGGCACGTGTTCCCCGAGGACCGGTGGGTGTGTGGGGGAGCGTTGGTTGGGAAACGAGAACTGGCAGGGCTCACCAGAGATGATGAGTTTGCTCAGACAAAAATCAGGGAACTCAGGGATGGAAAGGAAGTCAATGGAGGGTTTGAGGAAAAGGAAGGGCTACTGTACTATAAGGGGGCGCTGTATGTACCAGGGGAGACTTTGAGGGGGAAGGTACTTAGACAACTCCATGACAACCCAACAGCTGGGCACTTTGGACAGCACAAGACCATGCTACTTGTCAACAGGCAGTTCTGGTGGCCAAAGGTGAGGGAAGACGTACGAGAATATGAACGAGGGTGCGACCGATGCCAGAGGGCAAAGGGGGAAAGGGCTGCCCCTGCGGGGCTACTGGAACCCTTACCTACACCGGAAAGGCCCTGGGAGGTGGTGTCCATTGATTTTATGACAGATCTGCCCAAGTCAAGGGGAAAGACAGCGGTCATGGTAGTGGTCGATCTACTGACTAAAATGTGCCATTTCGTAGCTTGCTCGCATGCAGCAACAGCAGAGGAGACAGCCAGGCTGTTTGTGGATCACATTTTTAGACTGCATGGGGCTCCACTGAGGGTAATCTCGGATTGCGGGAAACAATTTACTTCCCGGTTCTGGCAGAGACTCATGAGCTTGCTACAGGTCGAGGTGAGCTTCTTGACGGCGAGGCACCCAGAAACCAATGGACAAACCGAAAGAGTGAACGGTATACTCCAGCAGTACCTACGCTGCTACGTCAATGAGAGACAGAACGATTGGGTAGAGAAATTAGCTTTGGCTGAATTTGCGTACAATAACGCTGAACACGTGTCCACGGGAATGAGCCCTTTCATGGCCAATTACGGGTGTCACCCCAGGGCCTTCCCGGGGAGGGGGGAGGAAGGATGGAGTGTACCTGCAGCTGAGCAATTGGTGGAGGAAATGGAGGCCTTACACCAGCAACTCAGGCTGAACTTGGAGCAGGCCGAGGAAGTTTACAAGAGGCAGGCGGACAGGCACCGTCAGGAGGGGGAGGTCATACGGGTGGGAGACCGCGTGTGGTTGTCATCCCAAGGGTTGCCCCTAAAGGGAGGGTGCAAGAAGTTGCAGCCTAGGCGGCTGGGGCCTTTTGAGGTAATACAGCAGGTTAACCCAGTGGCATTTAAACTCAAGTTGCCTGACAGAATGAAGATACATCCGGTGTTCCATAGGTACCTACTTTCACCTTACAGGGAGGGGCGGGAATTCCCGGGACGGGAGGGAGGGGTTACCACCCACCCACGGGTAGAGGAGAGGGAACACTGTAACAAAGCCACGGAAATACTCGATTCAAGGTGGCGAGGTCGCCAGGTAGAGTACTTGGTAGCTTGGGAGGGGGAACCTAGGTCTGAAAACACTTGGGTCCCTGCTGAATCAATCACTGATGGGTATCTGGTGGAAGAATTCCATGGTTTGTTCCCGGATAAGCCCAAACCATTAGCTAGATTCTGGGAGGAAGAATTTGGAGCCACAGACGACGAAGGGGACTTTGTGGGTTTTCCTGCCTCCGAAGAGGAGGGAGGGGAGGTGTCCGAGGGAGAAGGATCAGACTGGGAGGTGCAATTAGTGGGAAGAAATCCGAGCAGATGGGAGGCTGGTGTTGAATCCTCAGAAGATGATGACAGTTCCTTCAGGGGATTCCCCGCATCGTCGACCGAGGAGAGAGAGGAGGTTGTATCGGAAAATCGCGCCAGGGGTGGGGGTCCTGAGGAGGAGGTGGATGTCAGGGAACTGCCATCAGTGCCGGAGGGAGAGAGCAAAATCCAGAGGGATTCCAGAGAGCGTCCCGGGATTGGGAGAGGCAGCCCATCTTCTGGGGAACAGAATCAGCGTAGCACCAGTGGAGAAGGGGGGCAGATGGGGGAAGCGGCGAGGCGGTCCCATGACTCCTTGCCGGGGACCAGCGGGGAGAGTAGGGGTCCTCCGCTGCCTACGGCCTCCTTACGCAGAAGGCGTTCACGCAGAGAGAGTAGGAGGAGACTAGGCGTCAAAGAGCTTCTTTGCTGGAAGTTTAAGAAACCCCCACTGACGGATTCTACCAGCGATTGAGACAGCCACGGGTGAGTGGCTGTCCGGACAGAAAAGGTTCACTCAGGCAACCCAGCCAGGTGTTTGCACCAGCTTACGCACGAGCAACCCCTAGAACCATTACATCTGCCTTGCTAAAAACCCAGTAAATAAGAGAATGCCTTGGAGGCCAAGCAGATGAGATGAGAGTTTGATTTCATCTACTCTGGGTATTCTTATACGATGCCCTCCTTGAATCTTTCACCAACGAAGACAGAAGTGCCGAAGAGTACAGTGTAGTTAAAAAGGAGCAGATTTAAATGTTTTTGTTGGTATTTTACTTCTACTAACAAGAAGTACCTAGCTGAGTCAAAAACAACCCCTTTGCACATTTACCTGCCACTTTTGTTCGGATTTGCATGTTTTCTTGCAGAGCTGCCAGCGGTTCCAAGTACTCTGGTGCCTTTCCCGCAATGACCTCCTGCAGTTTTGCATCCACTTGGCTTAATCTCTCTTTGTAAAGTCTTAAAAAATGCAGATGAAAGATGGAGTGCATTGCATTAAAGTAGTGTAGAGAATACTGTATATTAACATTACTAAGAATACATTTTCCACAGCCACCAATGGCCAGAACCTAGAAAACCCATTGAACCTGCCAACCTTGCAGAAATTCAGAGGACTTAAAAAAAAAAAAAACTGTACAGAAAAATTATCACTTACACAATGCTTATACAGTGCTGGATCTTTACATTATGCTTCCTGATTTTAGCCCGCACAGATGAAGATCAGACATCCATTTAAGACTGTCTCCTAGTACCCAACACATACATACAGCTATATGAATTGGAACTCTTTGCTAACTAGATATTTACAGTATTTATTCCAAGTCTTAGTCTGGGAAACATGCAGAACAGAACCCTCACTTTTTTTAAAAAAAATGACCAATCCTTTATTGCTATTTTTTAAAATGTTGAAATGCATATCCTGCTCTCAGGGCAGCTAACAATATTAATAACTCAGTAAAAACAGCACAGCAGCTGTAGATAAAACACAATGAAGTATTTTTTCTTTAATGAGGTTGGACTAAGGACTTATTATGGCTTAAACTGGTTTATCACAAGTGAGTGTTGTTTCACAGTAACTGAATGTTTCAAGAGTCCTCACTACGGTGCTAGCAAATACTTCCATTTCAACAACCCAAAGAATTTCACACTCTGCACCAGAAAGTAAAACCATGTTTCCTGATTTGCAGTTTACAGGGCAGCCGTGCACCTAGAGCTGCCACATTCAAATACAAAACAGGACCAGTCTGGCCTTTATTTGAAGCAGAATGTGAAGGAGAGTGGAGTGAAGCATGCACACACTTTCACCTTGTAGCATCCATTGCTACCTAGAGTTTTGTTACTGCCCATATCACTTCCAGAGTTGGAGTCAAGCCTGGTAAACACCGCTTAAAGTGCAGTGGATTGTAGCTATGTAAGGCAAGGGGTGGGGAAGTTGGTTCACTTCTACAGCATGATCCTTGTACCTTGGTTTTCGAACGCCTTGCAACTCGAATGTTTGGGATCCTGAACACCGCAAACCTGGAAGTGAGTGCTCCAGTTTGCGAACGTTCTTTGGAACCTGAACTTCCGACATGGCTTATGCAGCTTCTGACTGAGTGCAGGAAGCTCCTGCAGCTAATCAGAAGCTGCACCTTGGTTTTCGAACACTTTCAGAAGTCGAACGGATTCTGTTAGAGAACCAAGGTACGACTGCATAGAGAAGACCCAATTTCCCCACTTTCTGCTTGAATGGGAGGAGGCATGGGCATAAAATGCAGGTGGCTATGCCATCACAATTAGGATGGCCTTTTAGAATGTCCCACCCCAGCAGAGGGCAAAAGTTGCTTCTCCCTTTGCATATAAGGTCTAGGAAGACAAGGGTGAATTCTTCCATTTCAGATGTACAGCAATATAAAATTCCATGGTAACTACATTGGAAATCTCTACGCATCATTGTATTGATTATCTGTCCCTCACAAGGAGGTCCCAACACAGATCACAACCATGTAAAATACAATAAATATCTAGAAACTTCCCAAAATTTCACCAGCATACATTAATCTTTCAGCATAAACAATCACAACGTTGCTCCACAAACCTTTGGATCAGGGATAGGCAGACTTCAGGCTTGGAGAAGGTCTGTAGTCCATTAGCAGAACATACAGTGGTACCTCGGGTTAAGTACTTAATTCGTTCCGGAGGTCCGTACTTAACCTGAAACTGTTCTTAACCTGAAGCACCACTTTAGCTAATGGGGCCTCCTGCTGCCGCCGCGCTGCCAGAGCCCAATTTCTGTTCTTATCCTGAAGCAAAGTTCTTAACCTGAAGCACTATTTCTGGCTTAGTGGAGTGTGTAACCTGAAGTGTATGTAACCTGATCTGAGGTACCACTGTATGCTTTGCATGCAAAAGACAATCAGTTCAATCCCTGGCAATTCCAGATTGGTCTTGGAAAGACCCTCATTTGAAACCTTGAGATGCCACATCCAGCCAGTGCAGACAGAGGCAGATGTTTTGATGGTCTGATTTCACATACAGCAGCTTCCAGTGCTCCACCTACCTTTTATTTTTACTACAACCCATAATCCATCAACTAGAGACAGGGGCAGAATGGCAGCAGGGGTGGGGAAATACATACTGAGAATTAAGGAAGAGGTCTCAGCCCAGGGATTTGTTTTGATAGCACATCTGAGCTCACAATTCTTTTACCCATAAAGCCTACTCATGCCTTCTCCCAAGCATCCTACACTTCAGCAATCTAATTAAGGAAAAAAGCCTTTCCATTGTAGCTACTGTCACATAATCCCATCAGAGAACCCTGTGAATCTACTGCAATTCACCCAAATTTGTACCAGTAGATCCCAATATATTTTATGCCTTCCCTTGCTTTACCAAATACAAAGCTAACCCAGGATGGTGAGAGGACTAGAATCCAAAGCAAATTCAAACCTGTAGTTTACTTACTGGTCTTTGAGGTCTGTAAATTGTTTTTCAAGATTGGACATCTCATCCAAACACTCCATTCTTCTTCTTTCACAGTCCTCATCGTCCATTTCTGAGAACAGAATTATTCACTTTAAAAATACACAACAGCAACTGGTTTTCCTCCAGTCTATTTTATAGAATTTATACTCAAACAGTTCATTAAAAAAACACACAAAAAGTTAATATTCCAAAGGATGAAGTTTTAAGAGGAATTAATGCTTGGCCATCTTTATTTTTTTCTTGCTGCACAATTCATCTTGGAATATAACCAAACTGGATCATCCATCACTAGTTCAGACTCACTTGAGCGGGCATGTGAAATTGAGATTTATTTATTTTTTTGCCCCAACATGCATCCCTTTACACCTGTTTACACTGAATTGCACGTCATTCTACCGCCCATTCACTGACTTTGGATTTGGAAAGGCCCTTTTGAAGCTCTTCACTATATGGCAAGTACCCTTGCAGTATCACCAGGAGATGTGGTACTGGTTTTATATCAAGGCAATTTAAACTCATCTCTTTTTATATTAATGTGTTTCATGAACGTGTGGATGGCATGCACTGCAGAATTAGAAATAAGGGGGGGGAGGAATCTGTTGCATTCTCTGTCTACATGTTAGGATGATAATCAAGATCATCTTCTTGAAAGCTAAATATATGGACCCAAGGACTGGTAGTTACTGGGTAATGGTTTTTCCACAAGATGGAAAGTAAATGTTCATGACAGGAAAGAGCCTATTCTATTGTGGCACCCTATTTCTGAAATTTGCTCCTGTGAAAGTTGCACCTGACACAACCCTTATTCTCTTTTTCTTATCAGGTATACCCCTTTTTATTTGCTCAGGTCTTTTAAGTTTCTAAGGTTTTATACTAACATTTTATTTTGCTTTATTGTTCTGTGCTTTATTATGGAGGCCTAAATCAGATAGAAAATCTAATAACAGATTTATGACTTTCTGTACTTCAATTATTTCAGGGGAATACACAACGCTTACATGACAAATCAGAGAAGTGATACTTCCTAATTTAAGTAGCAGCTTTAAGCATTACAGCTGCTTCATAAAAGGGCACATATTTTAATAATCCTCTTCACTGCATCCCAACCTATCAGTGTTATTTCCATATTGCACATGGAAGGCTAAGGCTATGATGTCTTTGGACAGTGAGAGTACATTGAGGAAGTGAACTAGAGACAACCTCCTGTTGACATGTTGCTCCTTTTGACACCACAGTGCACCGGCTCTTTTGGAATATTTTACAATAACAATCCTCCAGGATTTTGTTTATGAGTTTGCAGAGTCAATTCTGGGCTGACAAACAATGACCAACAGCAGTATAAATTATAGCATGAGAAAGTCTGTTGTGTACTAACTGGTACACATACATCCCTAAGAATCAATGCATGTCTGTCAACAGTTATCTGTTGACATTATTCTTGGGATGAGAAAAATGAACAAAAGCTTAACTGTTTGTCCAATTCAGAAGCAAGATACTAGCAGGTGGTGCTGTGGTCTAAACCAGAGCATCTTGGGCTTGCCAATCAGAAGGTTGGCGGTTCGAATCCCCGCGACGGGGTGAGCTCTTGTTGCTCGGGCCCAGCTCCTGCCAACCTAGCACTTTGAAAGGATGCCAGTGCAAGTAGATAAATAGGTACCGCTGTGGCAGGAAGATAAATGGCGTTTCCATGTGCTCTGGTTTCCAACACAGTGTTCCGTTGCACCAGAAGCGGTTTAGTCATGCTGGCCATATGACCCGGAAAGCTATCTGTGGACAAACGCCGGCTCCCTCGGCCTGAAAGCAAGATGAGTGCCACAACCGCATAGTTGTCTTTGACTAGACTTAACTGTCCAGGGGTCCTTTACTTTTACCTATACCAGCAATGAATAAAATCTGTGCCAAGAATCTCCTCATGATTTCTGAAATGAAGCTTACCTCTGCCACCATGCTACTTGCTTTGTCATATCAAAAACAGATTTGGTGCTTCCAGAAGTCCCATCCAATCAAAAAACAATGGGGGTGGTGGAGAACAGCACATACTAGTTGGGATTTATTTACCACACTCCACTGAAAGCACAAGTGACAAAAGTGCTCCGTGAAATATTGAAGAGGCCTAAAAAGAATGGCTTTGGACAGGAGACTTCCCCCACCCCAGAAACCCAGGTTAGAATTTGCTCGTCCAAGTAAGTAGTTTAAGTGCTTGACATTTCAACGTATTATGAGTCTGAAATGTGAAGGTTTGATCAATGGGTTGCAACCTATAGCACTGCACTGCAAATAGCACAGGCAAACAGGCTTTCTGGTGTACCTAGGCACCAAGGAGCAAGGAGCTGCATGTAGTCTGCAGGGCACATTAGTGTGTTGGACTAGGACCTGGGAGACCAGGGTTCAAATTTCCACATAGCATGAAGCTTACTGAGTAACCTTGGGCCAGTCGCTGTCTCTCGGCCTAACCTGCCTCACGGGATTGTTGTGAGGATAATATGGAGAGGTGGAGAACCTCCTTGAGCCCCTTGGTGGTGTATAAATGCCTTTTCCTCAACATGTAGCGTACTTGCCCCAAAAGTCTGGCTGCCAATTATTTAGCGCTTTTCTAGGTAGGCTTGCTATTTAAATCCACTGGATCCACTCTGTGTGGTTCAGAGGAAATTTGGCATAATCCCCGCTGGGTTGTTGTTGTTGTTGTTTTTTACTGATACTATACAACACGTCTTCAAAAAGTGAGGATGAATCCTAGCCACTATTAAAATAGTGAAAAGCACTGGGAGTTGTCTGACAGAAAGTCTCCTGGGAAACATAGTTCCCTATTTCCTAGGGTTCGCCCCCCCCCCATATTTGGATTCCAAGTTAGAAAGATTAATACTGTGAAGTCAAATATTTCAAAGTGTGAAATCCTCATGTCAGAACATAAAAAGAGCCCTGCTGGATCAGGCCAAGGGCCTATCTAATCCAGCATCCTGTTCTCACAGGGGCCAACCAAATGCCTCTGGGAAGCCCGCAAGCCTGGGCCTGAATGCAACTGCCAAACTACAGAATAAGGAGATTGTGCTGTGCCAGCTCTTCATCCAGCCTCTTTCTTGCACACTGCACAATGTTAACACTCGGCTTACTCCAGCAAGAAATCCTGATTCGCATTCAGTTTATTTTAAAAGTTTAATGCAACTTCTATTTTGTTGGGATGATCGCTGGATGTGGAGCACATTCCCCACCCGCAGGCAGCCTCAGCCTGCCTGCACGCGTGACCTTGGGGTGCGGAGCACACTCCCCCGCACAGATAAGGCCACAGCTGTCTGAACATCGTGCCCTCTGTCTAAACTTTTGTGGTCACAGTAGTCTGCGGTGTCCTGTCTGTAACCTTTGTCTCTGAGACCTTTGCCTCCTTCGTCATACAAGGAGAAAATGACGCGGTGGAAACAGATGCCAAAATAACTTTGTACCACCCCACGATCTCGAGACTGGAAGATGTGTAAGGGTCACAGCCCAAAATGTATCTGCCTGGGTTTGCATATTGTGTCAAGAAAAGGAGCCTCCACAGAGCTGGCTGGCAGCTTGCATGCAGCCCACCTGTGCGCAGCTCACCTGCATTATCAACTCCTGCCTCATGTCCTTCACTTCACTATTTGAGTTTAAAATAATGTACTACTGTTCCAGAAAGTTTTTTCCCTTAAAAATACCTAGAGGTTCTTACCGTAATACTGTGTTTTCGAACCTGACCAAAACTGAACTCACAAGATCAGCCGGTTTACAGAATGCATGTTACCCTTAAATGTTTTTTTTTTAAGTATTTGAAAGAAGACGGACGAGCACAAGGTTTAGTGTTTTAATGCTCCATATATTGGAGAGGGTTGGTGAGAGAAAAGAGCAAAAAAGCCTGTCCTCTTTGTAATAAAGCATATTACATGTTCACACGCAAACTCTCTCATTTTATGACTTTAACTTTAGCTTTTTTGTGTTGATTTACTTGTACACCACTTCAAGACAATTCTAATTAAGTGGCACATAAATTGGTGAAATAAATAAAATAAATTATATTTTTTCTGGGTTCCAGCCAGAGTTCCATGGGTCATGAGCCTAGAGTAGAGCTACTAGCACATGGCCACTACTGGCTCAAGAGCAGTTTATCCAAGAGAGGCGTCTGGCCACAGAAACTAACAACTGTTTGGCAAATTGAAAATAAAAATGAACGCATCTGATAAAGTGGACTCTGGTCCATGAGAGCTTATGCCTTAACAAATTTATTGTTGTTTTTAAGATGCTACAAGACTATTGGTTTTGCTGCAACTGATGAAAACGTCTGCCTCTCTGAAAATGCCTAGGCAGATCTCCAGTTCTGCCAGGGTAGTGTTCATCAAACACCATTTTAATGGTTGGCTTAATTGCTCTGCCAAGCAATTCACTCCTCAAATGAAGGAAAAGAAACTTACTTCCTCTGTTGCTTTTGTAATGTTGGGATAAGTGAAGGAGGATGTGCACATAAAATGGAGGAAATGCACTACTAGTATAGTTCAGTGAAGAAAAGAAAAGAAATGAGGGTAGGTAAGAGATTTTTGGGGGACGCGGGTGGCGCTGTGGGTAAAACCTCAGTGCCTAGGACTTGCCGATCGCATGGTCGGCGGTTCGAATCCCCGCGGCAGCTTCATCACGCTGGCCACGTGACCCGGAATTGTCTGCGGACAGCGCTGGCTCTCGGCCTCTTAAGCGAGATGAGCACGCAACCCCAGAGTCGGACACGACTGGCCCGTACGGGCAGGGGTACCTTTACCTTTATCTTTTTAAGAGATTTTTATGGCACTATAACAGCTATGCCAAGAATGAAAAGGAGAAACAAGTGCTTTTGAGAGACTTTGCAAATCTCTCCTCCAAGACTTGTGAGGGGCATAATTTTGTGAGCCATGCTAAAATAATTGCAAATCTGTCTTGCACTCAGATTCCTGGTATAGCAACTGTATCTGCGCTGTAGAGAGTTTCATTCTCACTTTTTATGCCTTCTTTTGCAGCATTCCCTTCCCATGCTTCTCTCCAAATACTGTTTGCAAAAATGTAAAGTATTTTATCTTCTCCCATTCCCTCCAAGTCCCCCCCCCCCAAATTCAATCTCAATCTAGCCAGTCAGATCAAACTACTTTTTGCTTCCTTCTCAGGGACCTTAGTTATTCATAGAATTCCCTTGTGTTCTCTATGACTCTACAGATGTTGGAGAGCTCCAGCTGTACCTCTTCACTGAAACTCATTGTATGCCGAACTGTGTGTGTGCATGTGTAGACAATCCATATTCCCAGATTTTAGTGTCCAAGTAGCTACAGGTTGAGATGCTCTCACTTCAGTTTCCCCCTCTCCTCCAACCTGTCCTACACGCACAATGTAGGAAACCTGCCTGGGAGAATATACATACATGCCATTTCCCTTTAAAGATTAGGTACAGCAGATCTGAGCTAGGTCTGGCTTGAGTTTGGCTCTTCTCTGTATGCTTGCCTGTTGTAACACACGAGACAGTAAAAATATGATCTTGATTTCCCTGACCTGGGAGTAAGACCTTAAACTCAAAAGGAGCCAATTCTGAGTAGGCAGAAATAGAATCAAACTGTATAAATGGAGAGGATGCCTGAATGCACCAAACTGAAACTGCGTAAGTTAGTGGTTCTGCAGATGAGTAGTTCAATATCCAGCACTAACATTTAGTCGTTATTTGTTAAGAGCTGGCCTTATTTGCAGATGCATACATCTTTTCTGTTGTTGGGGAACATGTGCAAGTTTTGTGTGTTGCATTTCTGTAGCATTAAGATTTTTCTCTACTTTCTTCATCAGTCTGCCCACACACCTGAGCCCAGACACTCCATTCTGTTTTTCCCTTCCATTACTCTGAATCAATTCTGACCATATATGTTTGTCCTGTCATTTCCTTGCCTCTGCCTAGCCTCATATGCCTCTTCCCTTCCCCTTCTCAGATCAGTCTTATCCGTCTCCTCTATCTAGCTATCTATCTTTCAATAAATAGCCTCCTTCTTGGAAGCTAATGTATCTTAATCTACTCTGGAGCCATCTCCTCACTCATCCATCCACGCCTGCATCTTTATTTTTTATCAGGGTTGCAACATGAAAGGGGGGGAGGACAAGTATGTGTGGGTGGATGTGGGTGTGTAGTGGCTTGCCAAATGCAAGAGAGGACAGGTGGCTCCTGCAACTTTATTGGTTTACAGAAAGGGGGGGCAGGCACCCCTGCTGAACATCAGTAGCGTGCAGGAGCCCTGTTTTTTTTTGGGGGGGGGTTGCCTCCGGAAGGCGCGGGCAAGCAAGAGGGATGCTACGCAGGTCTGCTCGGAAAGGATCTCCACTGAGTTCCACGGGCCCTACTCCCCTGCCAGCATGCACGGGGTTTTGCAGCCCTGGACGAAAGCAAGCATCTTGCCTGCCTATTGTTACCCCGGGCGACGCCTAGGGCGAGCTGCCCTGCCCTCCGCCCCACAGCCAAGGGGGTGCATGGGGGAAGCACCGGGCGGGGGAAGGGGGCGGAGCGGACGGGGGAAGGGGGCGGGTCTGAGTCCTCCTTTTTCCACCCCCCGGCCCAGCCCGAGTGGGCAGGAGAGAGGGCGCCCCGCTGCCTCGCCGGCTTCACCTGAGCTGTCACCCTCCTCGGACACGGACGAGCTCTCGGACTCCTCCTCCTCGGAGCTGCTGCCCTCGTTCTCCCCGTAGTCCACCTCCATCTCGTCGTGGTTGTTCTCCTTCTTCTCCCGCGAGTGGACCGGCATCGCGCCGCCCAGCCCAGCCCGCAGGCGCTCGGCGTCGCTGGCTCCTAGGGACCGGGGGACAACAGCCCTCCCTGGCCGGCCGGCCGCCCGCCTGCCTCCCCAACGCGCCGAAGCTCCGCCTCAGAGAAACCCCGCCATCCACCTTAGCCCCGCACAGCCTCACGCTCCGCTCCGCCGCTCATTGGCCGACAACCCGCCGACGGGCGTGGCGCGCGGGAGGGCGGCGGGGCGGCCGGCGGAGCCGGAGCGGCGCGTGGCGGAGCTTCGCTGCGGCGCGGAGGATCTCGGGACATGTAGTCTCTCGGAAGGAAGGCTTCACTCCACCTAACCGCCTGCCCTCCCGCCCCTCAGTGGGCGGCGGAAGGCGCGCCGAAGTGGAAATGTTTCCCAGGGTTGCAGGCGGCCTGCCAAAAGAGCCGCAACAAAACCTCGAAATTCTGAGAGCCGGTGATTAAGATGGTGGAAAGATTTAGGAAAGGGTTTATTGAGGAGTCAGACCCGTAAAGCCGTACACGGCGGCAGCAGCAGCAAAAGGCACGGGGAATTTGTGGGCGCCCAGATGCTGCCCGGACTACAGCTCCCACTATCCTTGGACATTGGCCAAGCTTGCTGGAGCTGATGGGAGTTGGAGTTCCAACAACATCTGGAGGGCCTCCGCGTCCTCGCCGCTGTTGCGCAGGATGGCACTCTTTTAGAATGTAAGAAAGGTTCTTTTGCTGGATCGGACTAAGGGTCCCATTTAGAGCGAGAGCCAGCCTGGTTTAGGGATCGGAGTTACATGGCTTCAAATCCCCACTTCGCTACCCCATAACTCAGTCTAAACTACTTTGCTTCCAAGGATAAAATGAGCTGGGGAGAACTACTGTGCTGATTTTTTTTTTATAAAGGCATTGCAAGATGTGGTGCTTGATTTTCAATGCACTCTGAAGACGAACTGTGAAATAAACATGGAGTTTGCCTTCATTGTTGTTGCATAATCTTTGATGCTTCAGCTGAGCAGTCCGCTACATTTGCAAGTCTATTTTCATCTGTTCAATTGCTATATGTGAAGTTAGGCTATCATGCCAAAAATTTACTTGCACTGAGGTCACATTCACATCATACATTTAAAGCACCTTTATAGCACTTTTCACAGCAGTGTTTTTTCTGGGGGGTACTCAAGGGTATGCAGTACCAACCCTTTTTTTAAAGGCGAAAAGCACTGGTTTAAAGTGTGACACTTCCTGTAACAAATTCATGGTGAGTACAGGCTCCATTTTTCTAGAAGAAAATAGAAGAAAAGCACTGTTTAACAGACATAGCTTCCCCCAAAGTATCTTGTGAACCGAACTTTACCCATCACAGCTAGAATTCTCAGATCCCTTATCAGTTCCCAAGATGCTCTGGGGGAAGCAATGTTCTTAAACCGTTATTTAAATGTAGGTTATGAATGTGACCCTAATCTCATTTGCCATTTTGTTGTCTGTTGTTTGAAGAAACCCTTTTGGTCGCACTAGAGAGCCTTGTTTGGAAACAGTTCTTAGCTTCAGAGACCAGCATAGTTCCCATGGGGTCCACATGGAAGAGGACCTCCTGCCACAAAAAGTTTTGTGCCAAATGAGTGATAGCAATGAGTGAAAGCAGTGTTTGGGAAGGAGCCGATGTCTGAAAAGCAATTCATGATTCAGCCAACCTTCACTAGTCAACAATTTAAGGATTTATCTTCCGCCTAATTTTGTTCTGCAGCAACTGTGTGGTGCCTTCTCATCCAGGAGTTTCTGGGCTCAGATGTCGTAGACCAGTAAGGAACCCCACCATGTCCCCACCCTGCTAATGTGTTCACAGAAGATCAGAGAGCAATAGCAAGCACATGACAGGCCAGCCTATTTTATAGCTATCCCCAAAATAGTGGCAAGTAAAATGAAAGTTAGAATCATTAAGTGTGTAATGGCATCTTGAAACAGTAGAGGCAAAAGGTGAGTCCTCCTGTAGATTGAAAACTGGCTAAACAAAAGGAAGCAAGGGTCAAGACAATATATTTTTCACAAAAACGGGCAGTAGGGTCTGCACTTGAACTGTACCATTTAATTTATATATGATAGTGAATCAAGGGTGAGTGACAAGATTGCCAAAGTTGTAAATTATTCCAAATTAATCAGAATAATGAAATGAAAACTCTTCAAATAATGACTCTTCAAATGCTCCAGAAAGCCAATTTTAGTGACAAACATATTTTTGCTAATAAACAATTTCATACTTAACTGTAAGATATTAATTATAGTCTTTTGTCTCAATCTTTAAAGCTGCCTTTATGTACGATGAAATAGTTGTGTGATATGCTTTCTTGAACATTTTTTACTTGTTTCTATTTCAACATGTCATTTGATTGCAAGCTAATCTAAAAGTACATGCTACAAACAATCTGGAATGTGTGCACAGATGAGAAAGGGTCTGGAAACCAAGCCTTGTGAGGACTGGTGGAGGGAACTGGGTATGTTTAGACTGGTAAAGGGGAGACTGAGAGGATATATGAAAGCTACTTTCAAATATCTCAAGGGTTTCCACATGGAGGATGGAGCAAGCTTGTTTTCTCCAGGCTAGAACCTGAAGCAATAGAAAGGAGATTCCAACTAAACATCACAAAGAACTATCTGACAGTAAGCTGTTTGACAGTGGAACAGACTCCGTTGGGAGGCTGTGGACTTTCCTTCATTGGAGGTTTTTAAGCAGAGGTTGGATGGCCACCTGTCATGTATGAGCTAGTTGAGGTTCCTGCATTTCAGGGGCCTTGGGGTCCCTTCCAACTCTATAATTCTATGGTTCTTTTAACTTCTTAATGCCTGTAAGGTATAATCCCATTGCGTGGGAAAAAAATTCTGACACCCATAAAAGAGTACAAGTGAACAGAGAGGAAAATTAAAGGTTAAAAAATTAAACAATTTATATTTTTGCTAATGTACAAAAAGTGCAGTGCTCAGGCCAGAACCCTCACAACACTTTCAGCATTTAAGTATTGATCCCAACTGCCAGAGTTGGCATTTGTGTAGATATATGCACAAAACCACAAATACAACAGAAAGTTTTAATGATGATAATGTATAATATTTTACAACAATGCTGGAGATGTTTAACCAGAAAAGGGAAGAAGAGGTTGTAAGAGAAACTGAATTTGATATTTGTGCAACAGTATGCAGCGGACAAAAGGCACACTAATTTTTCTCTGTTTTTACCACTAAGTATGGGAACCTGCACAAAGCCTATCACAAAATTCCAACAGAGTTCAAAGTATGTAAGGATTAAGCATCAAATACAGAATGTCTCGCTTTCCCTGAATATTAAGTACAGAAATATATAAGAGTCCATCCCACAGAAAAACAACGAAAGAATGGAAAAATAAATTTGTCCAAGGAGCCCAATGTTGACCTATAGCTGTGGGGTAAACAGATTTTTAAAACTTGAGTACAAATTATGTTGGTTTGCAGACAATGAAAAATGAAGCAGTAATCCTCTGCACATTTAAGTAAGAATAAAAGAAAAACCTCTGAAGACAGTAAGACTTTATTACAAGTAAATATACTTAGATTCACACTACATGAGTATCTCTTGTATTGATGAGGACAATATGAAAGTTAGTTCTCTATCCCATTCAAAAATACTATTGTGGGGGAGTGAGTGTTTAGAGAACATTCAGGCAGTATTTGATATGAAAAGGTAATTTAGGGGCAAAATGAAGCAAAGCGCTACAGATAGTAACTGAGAATAAAGGATAACTGAGTATAAAACAGTGAAGGTGAACAGAACAGGCAGGAGGTCACGTACAAAGAGGGAAAGGTACGGGCCAGAAAACAAATGTACATATCTGGTGCCTGTTAATCTAAATTCCAGGTACCGTATGTTAATCTGTAACCACAAGAAGTGGTGCTTTAGAGACTAACTAGTTTATTACAATGTTTGTTTTCGTTGGAGCTCAAATGCAGCACAGGATAACCTAAGATAAAAACTAAAGCTAATATGAATACAAAACACACCCTTTGTTATTGGTGCACCAAGTCTATATGAAAACAAGGCAATGCATGTGACATTCTAACTTTTGGTAATGCATAACTACAAGGAAAGGGAAGGTGTTATTTTTATAGTAAGTCAATAATTCATAATCCTGAAAAATATAAAGTTGCTAATTAATTTCATTCTATGATTCTGTTTCCTTATCCCCTTGCAACTAAAAGTGAATGGATGGACACACACATTGCATGCATCCAATGAAAGCTGATGAGAACCCCTGCTCTCTCCCTGAATTCGTGCAGGGAGTATCCCTGTATTTGCCCCTTAAGTTTGCTCCAGTACCCATTCACCTGTCCTGATTGCAAGTTTAACTGGCTACATCTGGCCAAGTAGGATTTTACCACCGCTACCCAAACTTCACTGGCTGTAGTTTTTTGTTTTGCCTACTAAGTCTACACTGTTAGGTCAAGGGAGGAGGAGTTAATGTTAAGTGTGATGCCACTGGACAGGTTAAGATGTCCAAGTGTAGGCACAACTGTTTGATACTATTCTTTTTAACTCATTTCACGATCTACTCCAATGGCACCTTCTGGTATTGCAGACACCACACTGCCGATTCACATCTCTACCTACTGTGCCCTAATACCTGAAAGACAATGCCACGAGAAGAGTATGAAGCATATTATATTCTTTTCATATGTTTTGATGTGTTTAGATTGTTTGCAATCCACCTTGAGTACTAATGGTTGGTATGTTTAAACCCCCACCCCACACTACAAGTACTCAAAACAATGTGGAAAAAACTAATCTACAATAAATTATGTGCATGGGAGTGGCTTTCATATGACAGATTCAGAGTGTGGCAACTGGGGACAGGTCAGTATGTGCACTTTTACGGGGAGTCAGGAGACAAAACTGGAGCAGTTAGGAAAGATGGAAATACCCCTTCTATTTTCAAGTTTCTTACTTTAATGCCCTTCTTTGTTCTCCTGAAGAGACTATGTAAACTGCTGAATAGCAGCACTGAAGCTAAATTATGTGGGACAAGTTCCCAGAGGACAGGCTGCTTCTGTGTAGAAATGTTTCAGTGGTATGAGAATGACACTTCTTTTGCAACTTTGCTTGCAGACAGAATGCTACACTGAATGTGTGAAATGGGAGACAAATGACCTTACCTCTGAGATTGATTCTAGGGATTGATACTTGCATACCTGAGCTTAAATTAAACACTGAAATTTTTTGTTTTTCCTTCCTTCTGTTTTGCTAGCTGTGCAAGTGAACTCAGCCAGATATATATAGCTGAAGGAAAGGGTTTTTTTTCATAGTGGGGACTGACCTCTAGGATAGGTAATTACATTCTTGCACAATCCTATAATGTATCAGTGACAGGAAAATGTGCAAGTGGAAAAGAGGGCTTGTCCCTTTCAGAATAAAATACCAATTCAAAGTGAATGGACATATAAAACACTTAATTTAAATTAATTAAAAGTGCATGAAAATAGTGCAGAAGTTCTTCCAAGTCCTGACAATGAACATGATTTCAAGCATTGAGCCATAAGAGCCAACTATAGAAGGGCCACTATACTCAGCAGATAAACTGCATGCAGATTTGCGGCCTCTTCTTAAAACAATCACAGCCAAGAGGGTTCCAAACTTTTCCTTTCAGTTTTTTAGCTTAAGAATTTTTATATTTCTAAATCCTTAGATTTTATAGCTCTAGCTTCTGCCAGAAATTTTATTTCTAAAAGCAATGTACAGAACACCTAAAGTAGCAAAACTGATTTCCTCACCGGACAGGCACCACCCTTTGCTTCTTTAGAGTACAAATCTAACTAAGCATGCTTACTCGGGAGTAAATTCTAATGAGCCCAAAGTGGCTTACTCCCATGAATCTTCTCCCCCCACGTGAGTAGTAGTAAGAACTGCAAAGGGGCTTGGCGGCACCCAAAAGACCAACAAATGTATTGTAGATCACGCCATAGGAAGTTCGTCAAGCTTTCAGGGTGCCACAAGACTCTCGGCTGCAGGTGGTCGCAGCCTCGACGTCCGAGCGCCAATAAACCACGCCACTCTCCTCCTCTGCCCTCACGAGACCCCACTGATCAAGGCTCCCCCAGCACGTAAACGAAGGCGACGCCGGAAGAACCGCCTTCCCTTTGAGTCCCCCGGCTATGACGTCAGAGCGAAGGCGGTTGCCATGGGAAGCCTGGAATTCGCACCTGACGGCTGTCGTGAAACGTTGGGGGGGGGGCAGTGCTCGGAGAGTAAGGGAGGAGAGAGGAGGAGGAGGAGGAGGAGTAACGCGGTGCTGCGGAGCGAGAAGCCCTAAGCCAGCCCTGCCTACCTCGCCACAGCCGCCGCCAACCCTCCCTTCACCAACCCCGCGCGCCCTAGAGCTTCGAGTGCGCCGGCCGCACCCGCCCCTTCGGAGCCTCGGGGCGCCGCCGCCTGCTATGTAGGCTGCGCTGACCGGGGGCGCGGATCCGGAGGCCGCAGCGCACCTCAGGTTTCGCCGGGGGGTCCCGGCGGCGTCGACTGTACGAGGAGGGCGTCGGCGAGGACAACAGCGCGGCTACCCGCCCCGGGGGCCCCGCAGGCGGGATGTTCTCCAAGAAGCCTCACGGCGATGTGCGGAAATCCACGCAGAAGGTGCTGGACACCCGCAAGGACCCGCTCACCCGCCTCAAGCACTTGCGCGTCGTTATCGGTGAGGAAGGGGAGGCGGGGGCCCCGAGGCCCTGCTAGCTGCTGAGGGTCTGGGGGGGCGGGGCGGGGGGTTCACCTCGGTTGCAAGGAAAGAGGCCGGGTTGGAGAAGCCCTTGCTGGGCTGGGCTGGTGCCCGAGCGAGGGGGGAGGCCGTCCCGAGAGCTTTCTCCTCCTCCTCCTCCTCTCCCCTCCCTGCCTTATCTTTGCTAGATAAGGTGGGTGGGAAAGAGAGGTTGGACGGTGCTGGGGTGCTTTGAGGTTGGGGAGCAGCAGCTGCGTTTTTGGCGAGAGGTGAGGAGAAGCTCCATCCCAACTCTTTTGTTGGCATGACAACCCGGACACTGATGGCACTGTGGGAAATGACAGGAGAGCAATACCTGGAGAGTGATGAAAATATCCACCAGCTGCCTGTTTTTACACACGCCCATGCTATTTACACACACACACACACACACACACACACACATGCCTGACTTGCCTTGCATATATTAAGATGAGGCAACCTGCTTTGCACGCTGTGTTGCGATAATGTTTTGGGGGTTGCTGACTGCTGGATAAATATGCTGCTTTCATAAGTGCGATTGGGATGGTTGTCAGCCCTGTGCTTTGAGTTTGTGTTTGGGCATGTCTAGAATGTCTTAACTTTGTGGAATCTGGTGTAGGGTTTCTTGTCTTCTTATGCTTACTGCCCAGAGTAGTACTTACTTCAGGCTGTGCAGTCTCTGAGAACACAAAGCTGAAAATTAGGGACACAAATTGTTCCATCTATGCAGTTTGGGATCTTGTCTTCAGCTCAAGAGTGTATTGGGGCAAATCTGCCCCAGGAAGCGTCTTGCTTTTCTACTAGTGCATTCCAGCACCTGCCTAGGACTATGAAAAGTTTCAGGAAGTGAACATTTGGATGGGCTCTGATACGGAAATTCATTACTTGTTTCTATTTGTGGTCCAGTTTGATGAAAATATGTATTGAGATTGGTGTCTTTGGTTGGTGACATTCATTAAAATAAACATAACATATTATAGAGTTCTAGTATTGTGTGGGAAGGGCAGCATAAATTAGCTAATCTTAATTAACTAATCCCTGAGGCAGGAACTCAGATACTTGTTTTGACTGTGTAAGCCCAAGGGTTTGATAGCATTGGATCTGCCTGCTTTTTTTCTACAAACTTGTTACTCACTCATGCTTGATTGAAGTGCATTATTCCACATGTTTTCATGATGAGTTTTCATTCTGTTGGTTTTGCAGGTGTCAGCTTATTTAAGATGAGTACTTTATGACAAGTGTATGATAAAATGCAGAATCAAAAATGTTTCAAATTACTTGAGTCTTCATCAGAGTTGCAGTCCTAGGCATGTTTACTCAAACCTAAGTCACACTTTATCCATTGGGCTTACTCCCAGTTAAATGAGAGTTGGATTGTATCCTGAAGCTTGCATATGCAAACCTGTATATCAGCTTACAATTAACAGAATCACCAGCTGGCGATACACAAACATACACACGTGTGTGTGTGTGTGTGTGTGTGTGTTAGGGTATCTACTGGAGAGAACCCTGCTAGTATTCAGTATTGTAATTTATGTATTTATTATCATTTATTTTCATTTCTATACCTCTTTATATAGATAAGAAAAAATCTCAAAGTGGTTTGCAACACATTAGAACATCATATAAAACAATCCAGAATCATCATCTTCTTTGGTGATCACTTGTAGCTGTAAGATTGTCTTCCATGAACATGGTCTTAACAGTGAGTCCGTAAGTGACTGAAGGCCAATTCTGGATCCATATGTCCTTCCACAGTGGGGACATAGGTTTCTGGGCAGGACTTCATCACAGTCAGGATTTGCCAAACATGCATAGAATCATAGAGTTGGAAGAGACCACAAGGGCCATCGAGTCCAACCCCCTGCCAAGCAGGAAACACCATCAGAGCACTCCTGACATATGGTTGTCAAGCCTCTGCTTAAAGACCTCCAAAGAAGGAGACTCCACCACACTCCTTGGCAGCAAATTCCACTGTCGAACAGCTCTTACTGTCAGGAAGTTCTTCCTAATGTTTAGGTGGAATCTTCTTTCTTGTAGTTTGGATCCATTGCTCCGTGTCCGCTTCTCTGGAGCAGCAGAAAACAACCTTTCTCCCTCCTCTATGTGACATCCTTTTATATATTTGAACATGGCTATCATATCACCCCTTAACCTCCTCTTCTCCATGCCTTCCTCTTAACTTGTTTCTCCTTTTCGCCCTGAGTTTGTGCTTCTTCAAAGTCCATGACACTTTTGGTAAAGGCTGTTTTCCAGTTGGAGCGCTTGCAGGCCAGTGTTTCCCAGTTATTAGGTTTATGTTACATTTTAAAGGATTTGCCTTGAGAGCATCTTTAAACCTCTTTTGTTGTCCACTGGTATTTTGCTTTCCATTCTTGAGTTGGGAATAGAGTAGTTGCTTTGGAAGACAATAATCAGGCATCCGAACAACATGACCAGTCCAATAAAGTTGATGTCAAAGAATCATTGCTTTGACACTAGTGATCTTTACTTCTTCCAGTATGCTGACATTAGTTCACCTGTCTTCCCACGTGATGTGTAAATTTTTTTTGAAACACCATTGATTGAATATTTCAAAGAATTGTAGATGGCGTTTATAAGTGGTCCATGTTTCATAAGTGTAAAGTTGGTAGTACAATAGCTTTGTAAGCAAGCATTTTGGTTTCTCTGCAAATGTCCTGGCCGTCAAACACTCTGTGCTTCAATCAGGAGACTCACACAGCTCAGGTGATGCTGTCTTCTCTTGTTGAAACATAACTGCCCAGGTAGGAAAAGTGATCAGCGCTTTCCAACATTACACCATCAAGTTGGATTTGTGGTGCTGTAGAGGGGTCGTTTTGTGCTTGTTGGTGCAGCATTTTGGTTTTTTGGATATTGAGCGATAGGCCAAGTTTTCCATAAGCTGCTGCAAAGATATTTAGGGTGATTTGGAGGTCATCCTCTGAGATATAAAAGATGTTGTGTAAGAGAATTCACAATGCCTTGTGTTGCATGCATCTTGAGATTACTATTTTTTTGTGGCTCTGTGTAAGAGATTGCACGAGTCATTGTGCTAGCACCTTTTTGAGACATTGTGGAACAGATCATTGAATGCTTAGCACTAGAAGAAGCACTTTACTTTTTTGTGCTAAGTCAGGAAAAGCCCTTCTGCTCAGAGAGCAGCATCGCTGGATCAAACCCATTGATTGTAGCTGCATTTCAAAGGATACCATAGAAATGACCTCTGTTTGCCCAGAAATACTTGTTTGCATGATATATTTTAAAGCAGTTTCTGTCCTACTCTTTGGATAAAACCTTTCAGCCCAGCAAGCACAATAGGTCTAGATGCCACTTGATAAGTTGCCTTTAAAGTAGGAAATATTAAAAGTAGTTTCTAATGCAGTTCTTGAGTAGGAGAGAAGCACATGCTCAAAGGTGTTCTCTGGATCACAGCCTATCTAAATATTTTTTGGTACCAGAGTGCTATAGTGGATGGAGTGTTTTATTTGAAAGTGTGGGGTTATAGAAAAAAAGATCCAGTCTCGCTCAGTTATTTGAACTCTTTAGCGACACTATCCCTAAGGCTTTGAATGGGTTACAGGGTTAGAAACATACAATCAATTTTCCATTTTTAAAAAATCAAGATTTTAAAAAGCCAACTCTTAATCTCATTCTCAGTTAGAGGCTTAACGCTACCAAAAGTAGATGGCTTTTGACACAGGCTTGGATTTTAACAAGACTCTGAAGGAAAAGTGTTAATTTATTGTGAAACCTCCAATGAGAACATTTCTCTTTGCCCACAACAATGATCATGTTTCATTTTATGCATAGTGATCAGATCAATTGGAAGTTACACTTCTCAGAAGAGTAAGTTTGTTTCCGGTAGTTACATTGTCTACTGTTTTGAAACTCATATGGATGTTAACTATGCATTGTATTATTCCTGATGAAAGAACTGTGTGCTTAAAGCAAAATTATTTTAAATTTATTTATTGTACAGAAATTCATTGTTTCATGAATGAAACATCAAGTACTTTTTGTCACATTTGCATTGCAAAGAATTTGCCATTTACTATTTTGAAATACGTATTGTCTATGAAATATATATTGTGTATTCAGGTAGTACCACACCTGTTACTTTTAATTCTGATTTTATTTGTGGCTTTCAGGAAGTCTGTACATTCCTAGCCTTTGAAATTGGATTCACAGTATCAGAGGTTTAATTTGGAGGTGATAAGTTGATCCATGATTTAAACAGAGACTTCTCTGAAAAGTGGTAATAGGGACTCCTGACCCTTTCTGTCAGTGTTTTGAAAAGTTGCTCAATGCAGTGTTATAATGTATGACCAGTCCTATAGAAGACTGTGAGTCTTCTGAAAAATGTTGAACTGGCACTAGTTTGGCTACGGAGTCAATGGCATACTACAAAAAGACTATGTCATGTTAATTTTGCATGCTGAAAAATATCTAAATAGCTCACATTTCCCCCCAATGGCCAATGGTATTGGAACTCCTATATGTGATTTGTTGGGGGATGGAAGGCAGAGCAGTAAAATTTATTTAGGCTGCAATCCTATGTAAACGTGCATGGGAATAAGTCGAGTTGAAACTAAATTGCCTTTCTTATGCATAAGCATATTAGAGTTTTGTTATTAAGTGTGTTTTTAAATGTTATATTCAAAGGGTTGCATCAAATGGGGTTGTTTAGCTTTTGTAAGTGAAACAGGGAAGGAAGCAGTTTTGCCACGTTTTCCAACTTTGATTTTAGATTTGAGTTGCATTATATTCTAGTATTTTCCATTTTGGATTTGCCACCCCACATCACTGGTCTTACTGTATTTTATTTTTAATTTATTTGTTAAATTTCTATACTTCTCCTCATTTGTGGGACACAGGGCAGTTTACAATATAAAAACACAAAAATACACAACATAATAACAAACAGAAACAATACATACGCACCCCACAATTTAAAAAGCCATATACTGTATTATTTAATTAGCCAAATTTTGCTGACTATTCCTGTTTACTTGGAACATTCCTGAGTTGGAACCATAGTAGAATTCAGCAGAGGAGAAAGCTGCAGAAGTTTGTTTTTCTGGATAGGTAATAAGAAGTGTAAGTTACCCCAATGAAAGGATTTCTTAATTCAGAAATATATTGTGCACTGTAGAACACATTGGCACTTTGAGAATTTGACGTCTTTGGGGTTTTTCTTGGAACCATTTCTGCCACAAGAAATTTAGTTGCTTCTAGAGCTTCAACCCATTTAAAACAATTTTTAGTTGAGTAATCAATTCAGTTTGTATAAGGGTAAAGATAATATTTCTGAAGCAAGAAATATATGATTAATCAATTAAACCTTGTAGCTCTAGTCACCTTCTCCTGCTTAAACTAATTGTAATGGAGCAATTATAGCCCGTATGGGAATACAGTATGTTGTTTCTTTTACCTTCCATTTGGGCAAATCGCATGGAATCCACAGGAGAGAAATAAAATCTGTACAGTGGTACCTCAGGTTACAGATGCTTCAGGTTACAGACTCTACTAACCCAGAAATAGTACCTTGGGTTAAGAACTCTGCTTCAGGATGAGAATAGAAATCGTGCTCCGGTGGCACAGCAGCAGCAGGAGGCCCCATTAGCTAAAGTGGTGCTTCAGGTTAAGAACAGTTTCAGGTTAAGAATGGACCTCTGGAACGAATTAAGTACTTAACCCGAGGTACCACTGTATATGAATGTTGGAGAGTGTTGGACACAATGCTTCCTGCTGTTTGGCTTGCCTTGCCGCTGACTGTTTTAGGGTTATGAGGCAAGCAGCTCTCACCCCTGCCCTTGCTCACAAATGACATAACAAAAGATTTTTTTTAAAAGAAGGTGATGTAGGAGACAGGAAGATAAACTGCTGCCTCCCCAGTGGCTTTAGAGAATATTTGAAAATATTTGACCATGGTTGTATAATAGCTGCTGATTTTACACATGAGCATGAAAGCAGTACCACCCCTTTGTCAACACAGGCTAGTATATTGGAACATAACCATCTGAGAAGCTTAAAAGCCCTCTTTGGTCATTCTGCCTCACATGATTCACAGTTGTGTGCAGCAGGCAGTGGGGCTGCACTTGCTGACCCTGTTGAGTAAGCCATACAGCAAAGTTACTCTATTCTCTATTCTCTATTCTCATACTTGCCTGTATATCAACAAGGTTGAAACTGTCTAGGCTAGGGCATAGAGTTTGCCCAGGCATGTGAAAGAGCAGGAAAGCATTTACCATCCTGGTTTTTAGCAATATTTTATTGCTTCTTTTGAAGGGTATGAAAAAGGAAATGACTACCGTATTTTTCGCACCATAGGACGCACTTTTTCCCTCCTAAAATGCAAGGGAAAATGTGTGTGCGTCCTATGGAGCGAATGCAGGGGTGAGGCAGGCGGGAAAAGCCCCCAAGAGCTGCACACAAGCTCTGTGCGCTCTTGCGGGCTTTTCCACAGGAGGGAGAAGGGACTGACTGGCCGCATCAGTCCCTTCTCCCACCTCCCAGAAAAGCCAGGAGAAGCCGCGATCTCTTTAAAGGGGTTGCGCGGCTTCTGCGGGCTTTTGCGAGAGGTGAGGGAATTCCCCCACCTCCCAGGAAAGCCAGGAGAAGCCGTGCAGCCCTTTTAAAGTGTGCGCGGCTTCTGACGGTTTTGCGGGAGGTGGGGGAATTCCCCCACTTCCCAGGAAAACCAGGAGAAGCCGCAATCTCTTTAAAGGGGTTGCGCGGCTTCTGCGGGCTTTTGGGAGAGGTGAGGTAATCCCCCCACCTCCCAGTAAAGCCAGGAAAGCCCTGCGCAGCGTCTCCCGGCAAGGAGAGGCTGCACGGGGCTAAAGGGGAAGCCAAAACAGTGAGCGGGATCCATCCCGCTGGCTGCCTTGGCTTCCTCCATAGCTGCGTGCAACCCCTCCGGCAAGGAGAGGCTGCACGGAGCTATGGATTCTTTAGCCCCACGCAGCCTCTCCCGGGAGGGAGAGGCTGCACGGGGCTAAAGGGGAAGCCAAAACAGCAAGCGGGATCCATCCCGCTGGCTGCCTTGGCTTCCTCCATAGCTGCGTGCAACCCCTCCGGCAAGGAGAGGCTGCACGGAGCTATGGATTCTTTAGCCCCACGCAGCCTCTCCCGGCAAGGAGAGGCTGCACGGGGCTAAAGGGGAAGCCGAAACAGCGAGCGGGATCCATCCCGCTGGCTGCCTTGGCTTCCTCCATAGCTGCGCGCAACCCCTCCGGCAAGGAGAGGCTGCACGGAGCTATGGATTCTTTAGCCCCACGCAGCCTCTCCTGGGAGGGAGAGGCTGCACGGGGCTAAAGGGGAAGCCGAAACAGCAAGCGGGATCCATCCCGCTGGCTGCCTTGGCTTCCTCCATAGCTGCGCGCAACCCCTCCGGCAAGGAGAGGCTGCACGGGGCTAAAGAGGAAGCCAAAACAGCGAGCGGGATCCATCCTGCTCGCTGCCTTGGCTTGTGCCATAGCCGCGCGCAACCCCTCCGGCAGGGAGAGGTTGTGCGCAGCCTGTATGCTGCTCTTTGGGGCTGGGGGGGGAATATTTTTTTTCTTGATTTCCCCCCCTAAAAACTGGGTGCGCCCTATGGTCCGGTGCGCCCTATGGTGCGAAAAATACGGTACTTATTTATTGTTGTACCTAGATCATCCTTCAATTTCCTCCATCTGGTCTAATTTCTGGCCTGCAGGATCGTCTGGGAAGGGCAAATACAAAAGGTCTGCTTGTATAATAAGATGCAGCAAACCTGAAATGAGATTAGGAAAATGATTTTCCAGAAATTGTGGGTGACTTAACTTCCCAGTATTATTCTCTGATGAAGTAGCTTCAGAATTTTGAAAGCAGGGCAATGTTGTACTTACTGCAGAATGAAGCCCCCCACCCCTCAAAGTTCCAAGTGTATATCTGGATGGCAGTGCATTATAAAACATTGCAAATATCTCCCAGGACCATTTTTTAAAAAACATGTTATATTGAAGAATCAGAAGTATCATTTTCCTACTTAGTTGCACTCTTTACCTAAAATGTGCATTTGCCAAGTGGGTGCATGACAAGAGTTACAGTGGGGAGGGAATCAAACTGCAAGGCACCCAATCCATTTAAAATACACACAAACATACAAAAAAAAAAAAACCACAACACGCACACATGGGCAACCACACCTGCATAACAGCATAGTTCCACATCCAAATCAAGTTAAAGGAAACGGCTCATAATAACCCAAACTGAAATTTGCCGCTGTAGATAAGTAGATGTTGTCCACAGATGGACATCTGTGTGGCAGATTGCCCTGGCATTGCAAAAGTAGGCAAAGCACTCTGTTGCTTTAACATGGGAATGTAGCTCCTTCCCCACCTCCTCGAATTTTATTTTATTTAGAACAAAATCTAAACAGTTTAAGCAAAAAACAATCCACAAGTGAACATAAACTACATTTGAGATAGTGACCTTCTAGTGCTAGTGAGTGTGCACATGCCTGTATTTTGTGCTGTATTTGCATGTCAAAAGCATTCTGTATGAAACCTTTCGGTTGCTTCTGCGCTGACAGAGAATTCTCATTACATTATGATACTGCTCCAAATAAAAATTTCCACACCTCCCCACATTTTTTAAATAAAAAAACCCCTACCATCTGTTCAGAGATCATTATAGTGTATTGCAGGGGGCTTACTAAATATAAATAGACACAGCAGTGGAAAGGAAATGCTTAAAATTATGCATTAAGGTTGTTTGCTGATTGCATTCACCAAGTTGTTTACTTCTGTCTTACCCGTGTCAATGAAATGAGCGATAAAGCCACATATGCTTGAGGATAAATATATCTATATATACATGCATTATCCAGGTTTCTATAATGGATGTCATCACAGTATTCTGCTCCATATAGCAAATGGAAGAACTTAAGTTCTTTGTTTACCATTGTCTTAATTTTCATTCCTTCCCCCTGTTGCCTCCCATATCTTGAATTCTATATTGTAAAAGATCTGTCTTCGTGGTGTTACTCTGTAAGGTACCATGCATATTCATAGTGCTGTATAAATTAATAATAATAATTCTATGCACAAATTGGGACGCGGGTGGCACTGTGGTCTAAACCACTGAGCCTAGGGCTTGCCGATCAGAAGGTCGGCAGTTCGAATCCCCGTGACAGGGTGAGCTCCCATTGCTCTCTCCCAGCTCCTGCTAACCTAGCAGTTCAAAAGCACGCCAGTGCAAGTAGATAAATAGGTACCGCTACGGCGGGAAGGTAAATGGCATTTCTGTGCGCTGCTCTGGTTTTGCCAGAAGTGGGTTAGTCATGCTGGCCACATGACCCGGAAAAACTGCCTGCAGACAAAGGCTGGCTCCCTCAGCCAGTAAAGTGAAATCAGCGCCACAACTGCAGAGTCATTCGCAACTGTCAGGGGTCCTTTACCTTTACCTTTTTTATGCACAAATTAGATTTTTAGCATTTATCTAAATGAGTGCTTTAGGTTTGTCCAGATGTTTAAATGCTGTAATACCACCACCCCCCACACACACCTGGCCAACTGATTAAAATAGCATTGTTGTGGAAAGCTGTTTACAAGTATTCAGTTTGGTGCGGTGCTAGGAGAGAGCAATGGGTTGTATTGAATGGGTAGTATAGCTGATGGTAAGGGTTCCATCACCAGAATGGAGATGAAAGCAATTTTTGGATATTCCCACTCTGCCTTGCAGCCCCTGACCCTGCAAACTGTTAGTGATTCTCCCTTCCCCTTTACTTCCTGGGACCATCCAGAGCTGATCTTTCTTATTTTTTTTTGCCGGGGGGGAGGGGCTTCAGGGAGAGGAAGAATAGCTGAAAATTGTTTCCCTCTTTGTTACACTGACAGAAGCCTACCATCAGCTGAATAATGCTGTTGGCTACAACCCTATGTCTTTCGCTATGTAAAATGCCATGTCTAGGGATGGTTTCTCTCTCTCTCTCTCTCTCTCTCTCTCTCTCTCTCTCTCTCTCTCTCTCTGTGTGTGTGTGTGTGTCACTCACTCTTATCTTGTGTCACTTACCCCAACATTTTTTTAAAAAAATGCATTAGTTATAGTACAGTGCCATTGGTGTTAGAAAAAGGAGCGGTTGAGAGAATAGGCTGAAGGAGAGGGCCCATAATGCACAGTGATATGCACACAAAATTAAGCAGGAAAGAGTCATAGCACATCTTTTGTATGCAGGGGGGCCCAGGTCCAACTTCTACCATCTCCAGGTAGGACTGGAAAATATCCCAGTCTGAAACCCTGGAGTGTTCAAAATTCTGAACTAGAGATTTGGGAAAAGGCAGGTTATGCTTGTATGAGTTGACATCACAGTGCAGAATGCTACAAAAGCAATCTTCAGTTCACTTTTTTATTATTTTTGTTTGTTGTTCATTAAATTTGTATACTGCCCATACCCATAGATCTCAGGGTGGTTCACAACATAAAATGGCAGTATAAAAAACACGAAATAAGCAATAAAAATAAAATAAAGACAACCCAATAATCTCCCTTCCCACAACACATTTAAAAGGGCATTAGATGTCAATCAGCCCAAGGCCTGGTTAAAGAGGCACATTTTCACCTGACACCTAAAGGTGTATAACGAAGGTGCCAGCCAAACCTCCCTGGGCAGAGCATTCCACAAACAGGGAGCCACTGCAGAAAAGGCCCATTCTCGTGTTTCCACTCTCTGAGCCTCTCGTGGAGGAGGCACACACAAAGATGCCTCAGAGAATGATCTCAGGGTCTGAGTATGTCCATATGGAGAGAGGTGGTCCTTCAGTTATTTATCAATCTATTGATATGTCATAGCTGTAGGAGAATCCAGATCAGTCCAAATGCACATGACAGGACTACAACAAAGTATTTATGAGCTAGGCATTAAATGTTGGTGTGTTTATTTGGAAAAAAAGTCTAAATGTCTGCACACACCCTAAAAAAATGGATTTAATCAAATACCAAAGTTTTTGCTTCTTTATTGTGCTAGTTGGCATTTGGCACAGTGGTTTTAATCATCATCAAGTCTGTATGAGGCTTCTAAACTGGAGGTTGTATTGGAATCTAGGCAGAAGTCTGCCTCACATTGCATGGCAACAATAAAGGAACAGTTATTAATATCTACATATGCCTCCCGAATGTTAGCATAAACAAAAGCTCCTGCCAAGTACGGTGTCTGATCTCGCAAACAGCTCCCTAATGCAATAACCCTCCAACTCTGAAGGTTGGGCCTATCCTTTCTATTGTTTAGGTTGCTTGAAATCGCTTCCTGACAATCCATTTTTCTTAGCCAAACTGTTTTAAATAAATTTCTGCCATGCTATCTTTGGGTGAGCCCTCACAAGGCAGCTCACAGTGAAAAATGCTCAAAAGAAAGCGGCTGATCAACAATACATGAAAACAACATCAGATAAAATCAAAGGCAGACGACCAACAAAACACAGTAACAACAAACGTGGCCAAATAAACAAGTCTTCAGGGGCCACTTAAACTTTGGCTGCAAGGAACTAAGGCCTCCTGAGGGCAGTGTTTAGTAATTGCTATTCTGTGCTACAGAAATATATCAAGAATTGGCTTAAAGCTCTATTGCAGTAGAGTAGACTCTATTGAGTACAGCAATGATGTTGCAGCCTAAGTGCAGTGACCAAGTAAAGATAACGTTTTAACAGAAAGTCTCCTTAGAGTTATGCCAGGTCAAGGTCTAGAGAATATCTTGTCAAATGTGACCCACACCCAATTTATAGAATCACAGAATCATAGAGTTGGAAGAGACCACAAGGGCCATCGAGTCCAACCCCCTGCCAAGCAGGAAACACCATCAGAGCACTCCTGACATATGGTTGTCAAGCCTCTGCTTAAAGACTTCCAAAGAAGGAGACTCCACCACACTCCTTGGCAGCAAATTCCACTGTCGAACAGCTCTTACTGTCAGGAAGTTCTTCCTAATGTTTAGGTGGAATCTTCTTTCTTGTAGTTTGGATCCATTGGTCCATGTCCGCTTCTCTGGAGCAGCAGAAAACAACCTTTCTCCCTCCTCTATGTGACATCCTTTTATATATTTGAACATGGCTATCATATCACCCCTTAACCTCCTCTTCTCCAGGCTAAACATGCCCAGCTCCCTTAGCCGTTCCTCATAAGGCATCGTTTCCAGGCCTTTGACCATTTTGGTTGCCCTCCTCTGGACACGTTCCAGTTTGTCAGTGTCCTTCTTGAACTGTGGTGCCCAGAACTGGACACAGTACTCCAGGTGAGGTCTGACCAGAGCAGAATACAGTGGCACTATTACTTCCCTTGATCTAGATGCTATACTCCTATTGATGCAGCCCAGAATTGCATTGGCTTTTTTAGCTGCCGCATCACACTGTTGGCTCATGTCAAGTTTGTGGTCAACCAAGACTCCTAGATCCTTTTCACATGTACTGCTCTCAAGCCAGGTGTCACCCATCTTGTATTTGTGCCTCTCATTTTTTTTGCCCAAGTGCAATATTTTACATTTCTCCCTGTTAAAGTTCATCTTGTTTGTTTTGGCCCAGTTCTCTAATCTGTCAAGGTCATTTTGAAGTGTGATCCTGTCCTCTGGGGTGTTAGCCACCCCTCCCAGTTTGGTGTCATCTGCAAATTTGATCAGGATGCCCTTGAGTCCATCATCCAAGTCGTTGATAAAGATGTTGAATAAGACCGGGCCCAAGACAGAACCCTGTGGCACCCCACTAGTCACTCTTCTCCAGGATGAAGAGGAACCATTGATGAGCACCCTTTGGGTTCGGTCAGTCAGCCAGTTACAAATCCACTGAGTGGTAGCATAGTCAAGACCGCATTTTACCAGCTTCTTTACAAGAATATCATGGGGCACCTTGTCAAATGCCTTGCTGAAATCAAGGTAGGCTACATCCACTGCGTTCCCTTCATCTACCAGGCTTGTAATTCTGTCAAAAAACGAGATCAGGTTAGTCTGACATGACTTATTTTTCAGAAATCCATGCTGACTATTGGTGATCACAGCATTCCTTTCTAGGTGCTCACAGACTGTTTGCTTAATGATCTGCTCCAGAATCTTCCCTGGTATTGATGTCAGACTGACTGAGTGATAATTATTTGGGTCCTCTCTTTCCCCTTTTTGAAAATAGGGACAACATTTGCCCTCCTCCAGTCTGCCGGGACTTCGCCTGTTCTCCAGGAATTCTCAAAGATGACTGCCAGTGGTTCTGAGATCACATCTGCCAGTTCTTTTAATACTCTTGGATGCAGTTCATCTGGCCCTGGAGACTTGAATACATCTAAACTAGCCAAGTATTCTTGTACTATCTCCTTAGTTATTCTGGGCTGTGTTTCCTCTGCTGAATCATTTGCTCCAAATTCTTCAGGTTGGGCATTGTTTTCTTTATCGGAAAAGACTGAGGCAAAGAAGGCATTGAGGAGTTCAGCCCTTTCTGTGTCCCCTGTTTGCATTTCACCATCTTCTCCTCTGAGTGACCCCACTGTTTCTTTGTTCTTCCTTTTGCTACGAACATACCCATAAAAGCCTTTTTTGTTGCTTTTAACCTCTCTAGCAAGCCTGAGTTCATTCTGTGCTTTAGCTTTTCTGACTTTGTGTCTACACGTGCTGGCTATTTGTTTGAATTCCTCTTTGGTGGTTTCCCCCCTTTTCCATTTTTTGTACACATCCTTTTTTAATCTTAACTCAGTTAAAAGTTCTTTAGATAGCCACCCTGGCTTCTTTAGGCACCTTCCATGTTTCTGTCTCATTGGTATTGCCTGAAGTTGTGCTTTTACTATCTCCCTCTTAACAAACTCCCAGCCATCATGAACTCCCTTTCCTTTTAGTATTACTGTCCATGGGATCTCACCCACCACTTCCCTAAGTTTTATGAAGTCGGCTTTCTTAAAGTCAATAAATTGAGTCCTAGTATGCTTGACTGCTCCTTTCCGCTGTATAGTAAACTTCAGAAGAGCATGAATTATGTACTAACTCTACCACCCATTCTTGGTCCTTGCATGCTAGAGGCCTGGGACTTCTCTCTTGCTATATATAGATAATTTAACATAATACAGTATTCCTAGCAATGCTGATTGCTGCTGTTAATAGTCACTACTTAACCTTACATACTTTTGAGCTTTGCAGAGATCTGTTATGCTTGCATCTCATTGCCTTTGGGCCTAAAGTTAACATTTTCTTCTCTCTTCTTGTGTTCATACACACATTACATCTCTCTTTGCAAACTGACAGCAATGTTTCATTCATCTGATGAGTGAGTTCTAGTCCATGAAAGTTTATGGCACAATAACACTAAATTAGAAAAATCAATTCTGCCTTGTGATATTACCAAGGTGGTAACATGCTAATTTTCATATTCTTTGTATGAGTTGTTAGAATTGAACTTTTTATATTATTCAAAGACAGCACAAGAATAAATGTGTTATTTGCTTCCAGACTTTTTATGAACTGTAAGGAATTGGTACGGTGGTGGGGAGGGAGGTGCAGACTGTGGGGAGGTAAATTGCAGGGGAGTCTATAGCAACCTTCCATTCACCTGTTTTTTGAAATTCAGCTCCCCCATAACTTCTCTAGTGTAAATAAATGGTTTCACGTAGGTTTATCCTTAGCTACAAATTACTGAAACTGGGCTACTGCCTAAGTGTTTGCTTTTTCTGATTGATTTGAAGAGGAATTCAAACAGAAGGTCTAGCTAAAGTTAAAAAGTGTGTGCAGTTCATGAAAGCACCGTATGCCTGACTGAAGACAGTTACAGGTGCCCACATTTACACAAAGAAGTGCATTTAGGAGATCCAGTCTGGTTTGTCACCTTCTGAATGTGTATTTTTGAAAGTGCTTAAAGTTTTTACTATATCTCAAACTTTCAATAGGACTTATGGATTTGCATAGGGTTCCATATATCATAGTTCCTATGTCATCTTTGGGAAATTGCTGTCATAGTTTACAAAATCAGGACAGTGCTTTAAGCCCTTATATGAGTTGAAGGCACTTCTGCTTGTGCAGATTTTTTCCACCCTATCTGCACCCCCCCCCTCCCACAAGCTATATCCCATGCTATTCTGGAGGGTCCTCCAACTCATAGGAATGGCTTGCGGTGAGCAGTCAAGGTTCTGCAGCAGGAAGATAATTAGATCTGAGAATTTTCAGTGCAGAATTGGGAAGAGGGAGACATTTTTCATTAGTTTCACTTAGCAGCATTTCTTTAGAATTTTGTTTTCATGCAGATGTCAGTTTTGGTGATGAAATTCCTCTTGATGGCAACCAGGAGGAGTACTGCTACTCCCCAGTAAACACCCCCCCCCTGCAAACTTGCAAAAAATAATAATCACTGAAATAGCCCTCAAGATTTGCTGCTTTTGAATAGGCGTTGAATTGGAGGAAGGGTTTTTTTTTTTTGTTCAAACCTATAACATATTTGTGCAGTGATGTGTTATGTGCACCACAACATGTTGTTTATAATGGCTTTTTCCGACTTGTTAAAAGATCGTTTTTTATTTATTTCAGTAATTCACATTTTGTTTGTTACATTCGCTTTTAATTTGATTTGATCTCCTTCTGTATATCTTTTCATTATTTGAACATATTGTTCCTGGTATTATGCTCTTGCATTGCACTGCAAAAGCTACCCTCTTCTTCACTGATGAACTTCTATATGACATTTATATTGGGCAAATATACATAGCATGGGTAAACAGAGAATCCAGATTAGAGAATTCTCTAAAGGTGACAGTTAAGTGTTTTGCTGTGTATTGATGTAGGAAATAATTGCATATTAAACTCTGTGCCTGTCTTCTGAGAAGTAAGTCCAATTGAGTTAAGTGGGGAGTTAACTTTTAGGTAAGTGTACATAGCAGCAGTGGGGAATCTTTGGCCTGCGGGCTTAATTATACACTCCAGTCTCTCCAAATAACTTGCAAGGCCATTTTCTTTACACCACATCCACTTGGGTAATGGTATCTGCTGCCACCTATTAATCTCTTCTGCCACTCTGTGTTTAAATCACAATTTTTGTAGATTTCCATCTGATCATGGCACTTCCTACTTCAATTTATCCTTCCATCACCACTTTCTGTGTGGCATGGGTTTATTTTGGAGGCCCCTTCGGCAGCATTTAAAAATGGTACTTTTCACAGTGTCTAGTATCTGTTGCTAAGGTTATTACTGGGAAACTCTGGACACTGTGATTTACTTCCTGCCTCCCTTTGCATGACCAGCTTGAAATCAAGGTGGACTCCAAAGGAAGAATTGGGACCGTGCTTAGAACTTCAAAGGAAAAACTATGTATTCTTCCACATGACGGAGTGGATCCAGTTCCCCACCAGTGTGTAGGAGTGCGGCCTTAAGCTATGAACCTTTTGAGTTCTCCTTAAGAAATAGGTACCACTGCAGGTACCAAAAGTATAATAGAATTTGAGAGTGTGAGGGATAGACCATCAATTAAAGAGATTGTGTTTGGATTATCAAGAAATTACTCAAGGGGCATTTATACTTGGTGGGCAGGGCAGAGATTAAAATGTGATTACAGTAAATAGTTCATATAGTGAGTTTTAAAAAACAAATTATTTTCCCGACATATGCCTCCTTTTCGCAGTTAATTTGGCCTAGCTGCAGCTGTGACATAAAACCCCTAAACTATCTCTGTAAAAATATAAGGGGGTATAGAAGGTTATAGAATTGGTTACTCATGTTTTGTAATGTAATTATTAACTGATTTTTCTATTGTCATTCAGCAGTGTTAAGTGTTTTGTAGTGCTGGGTAATAATGAAATTATATTTTGTTTGCTTTGCAGAGAATGCAGAATCTATCGATCTTAAGCAGTTTTTTGACCTACATTTTTCACATATATATTACATCTTCTTTGAAAATTTTGTGACTATTGAAATTAGTCTTAAACAGAAAGGTAAGAATTTTTATTAAAATGTTTGACTTTGATTTTAATTTTTACATTTTGCATACATGTCATTAGAATTACCAGCCAGTGCTTCAGTTTCTTCTGCAGTGTGCTGGTTCTGATAGGGTCAAAGTTTTTAACTTGGTTTACTAAAAAGAAGTAAAATAAATACAGTGGTGCCCCGCAAGACGAACGCCTTGCAAGACGGAAAACCCGCTAGACGAAAGGGTTTTCCGTTTTGGAGGCGCTTTGCAAAACGAATTTCCCTATGGGGTTGCTTCGCAAGACAAAAAAATCTTGCGCGTCCCCGCAGGATTTTTCCGCTTCCCCCCCTTTTCCTAAGCGGCTAAGTCGCCTACCAGATGTTCCGCTGATAACCCGCTTAACAGCTGATCACGAAAAGACGAACGCCTTGCAAGACGGAAAACCCGCTAGACGAAAGGGTTTTCCGTTTTGGAGGCGCTTTGCAAAACGAATTTCCCTATGGGGTTGCTTCGCAAGACAAAAAAATCTTGCGCGTCCCCGCAGGTTTTTTCCGCTTCCCCCCCTTTTCCTAAGCGGCTAAGTCGCCTACCAGATGTTCCGCTGATAACCCGCTTAACAGCTGATCACGAAAAGCCGCTAGACCACTGTAGCGCTAATCCGCTAAGCTGTCAATGGGCTTGCTTCGCAAGACGAAAAAACCGCTAGACGAAGAGAATCGCGGAACGGATTCTTTTCGTCTTGCGAGGCACCACTGTATGCTAAACTATGTCACTCTCTAGAGCAGGGGTAGCCAGTGTGCTATCTTCTAGATGCTGCAACCCCAGCCAGTGGTCAGGAATGATGGTGGTCGGATAGAGGACAACATATTGGCTGCCCCTTCTCTTGGGCATCAGGAATATTTACGATGTAAATTATCTAAATTTGCCTTGGGAAATTTTCCCTGTTCAAAATGTTGGAAAACCTACAACACCAAGCTATATTATTAGATGTTCCAGTGAGTCATTGTTTAGGCTGCTGCAGTGCATTCTGCATGGGACTGCCCTTGAAGACAGTCCACAAACTGTAGCTGGTGCAGAATGCAGTTATCAGGTTACTTACTGGTGCCACAAAGTGAAACCATGTGTCGGTGCCTAGCTGATTTAAAGAGTTGAGTCTGGCCTATAAAGTCCTTAACAGCTTGGGACCCCAGCATTTGAAAGGGTACATCTCCTGCTAACCTGTGCCTTAAGGTGTGAAGGACAGGCTCCGTTTGTAGTTCCACCAACGGTAGTTTGTTGTGTGATGCTGTGGAGGAGTGCCTTCTCCCTTATGACCCCCTGGAACTCCCTCCCACTGGATATATGGGCATCTCCCATGTTATCTATTTTTATGTGTCATGAAAATGTATTTCTTCATTCAAGACTCTGGAGATGGCTGATTTCAATAACTTTTTTTCTGAACTTACTATTTTATGACAAAAAATAATTTGTTTTATGATTTTGTATTTGTGTTGTCTTTTAATGACATATTTGTGTACCTGCCCACAGGTTATAAATATGATAAAGGGCAGGTTATAAATATGATAAATTTCTCCCTCTTAGGCAGCTGGATAAAGGCAGGTTATAAATATGATAAATTTCTCCCTCTTAGGCAGCTGGGTAAAATAACATAAATTTCAAAACGGTAATAGTTTATTATTACAGAACTGTAGTTATTTTCACTATCTTTAGTTGTTGAAAACAATCCTGTTTTTGAATTTAGGTCACAAGTCACAGAGAGAAGAACTAGATGCAATACTTTTTATTTTTGAGGTAAGATTCTTCCAATGTAGAAATTCTGCTAGGTCTTTTATTCTGATTCCTTTTTTTTTTTACACATGTTCTTGTAACGCAAGTGGTAGCATGTAAAAGTTAAGATGGAGAGTCAAGAATTACCGTATTTTTTTGCTCTATAGGATGCACTTTTCCCCCTCCCAAAATTAAGGGGAAATGTGTGTGCGTCCTATGGAGCGAATGCAGGCTCCTTGGCTTCAGCGATAGCAACGCGAAGCCTCCGAAGCACAGAGGGAGAGCTCCCTCCACGCTCCGGAGGCTTCAGGTTCCTTTTGCTGAAGCCGGGAGAGCAAGACTCTCGTGGCTTCAGCAGAGAGGGAGAGCTGCGCAGCGCCCCTTCAGCGAAGCAGGAGGAGAAATGGAAGGGGCTCCGTTTCTCCTGCCGCTTTGCTGAAGGGGCGCTGAGCAGAGAAGGGGAGATTTTTTTCCCCATGTTCTCCCCCTCTAAAACAAGGAGTGTCCTATGGTCGGGTGCGTCCTATAGAGCGAAAAATACGGTAGTTGATGAAGGGATAGTTAGCTGGACTCTTAGCACTCCTTGTCAATTTGGCCAGTAGTCAGGGATAATGAATTGTAGTGCGGCAACGCTACATGGGCTCTTCATCCCTGCTTTAACGATTCCATAAAATCCGTTTGTGGATTTTAATTACCCGTTGGTTTTTTATTTTTTAGTAGTAGTAAAATCATAGAATTCCATAAGTGGGATCATAAGTGTCATCTACTCCACCCCCTGCAATGCAGGAATCTTTTGCTCAACGTGGGGCTCAAACCACGACCCTGAGATTGTCTCATCTTATGCTCTACTGAATGAGCTGTCCCAACTACAAGTAGGGCTCAGTCAAATGGCAGAAGGTAGAAGACTTTGAGGGTGGTTTTCATTGACCGTAAACCAGAAAACTGCTTTTAAGTATCCAGAAAGACTTTTGATTAGGTTTCATGTTACATACCCCTTAACACATACACCAAATTGACATTTATTAAAATTTCTCTTCCTCCCACCTTTCTAAAGAAAATCTTACCAAATTCAGTTTAGAATTATATAACTTATCTGTCCCAAACAAACAAAGATCCATTCATCCAGAGGGTATACACAATAATAAATCCTTGATAACTGATTTCAATTAATTCCAAGGAAGTGATACATTTGATATAATTCTATGTCATATTGCAAACAGCTGCTAATTCAGATTAGAGAGGAGAATTCAGATTAGAGAGGAGTCTTAAGTGCCATGCAGTGTGTGGGTACTTAAAACTAGGGTTGGGAGGAGGAGTTCCAAATTCTTCTGTTCTTTGAATTTTAGTCATGATTGCCAATTGTTCAGACTTCAAACAATTGAAAAAGACACATGTAGAGCGTCCTCCCTTGCTTGCAGCTTGGTCTGTATAGCTGGAACTTCCAAATTTGATGTTTGATACAAACATCAGCTAAGGATTTTTGTTGCCATTCTTTAAATTAAACCAATGAAGCTGTGTCAGCTTTGATCATTTCACAAAAGAAAACTCAGTCAGTAGTAATTTGAAGTGCCAATTTGTCTCCACTTCTCAGGTGACGTTAGAATATCCCATACAGACACTTGTTGGCTGGGGATAAGAAATTACAGTGAAGCATTTTTGTAGTTCCAAAGCACATTTCTTTTATGGCAACATTGTTCTTGCTTGAATTAGTTAGCAGTTGAAGTGGATGTCTAATGCCAACAAGGAAAAAAATTATGAAATGAAAAAAGTAGTTGGAAAACTTGTGAATATCTGATCTGAAAGCCCTGAGGTCCTGTAATTAAAGTCCTGTAATGATTGCTCTACGTATTTATTGACTTCTGCTTTTGTAGAAAATTTTACAACTTCTCCCAGAAAGAATTCATCAAAGATGGCAGTTTCACAGTATTGGTATGTATTGGTAATATGGTAATGGCACTATCATTTTTATTAATGTAATCAGTATTCTCAAGCATCAAACAAATGCTAACACTGCTTTATACAGTGTTATCTGCTGTCACGTCTAATTAGTGCTCTTGGAGAGAAAAATATAAATGTCATGGATTGAAGGGAAGGAGTGGCTGAATTGATGGCCTGGGAGCTAGACCAGACCTCAAAGTAAAATTATCCAGCCCCTGGCATTTTGATAAACTTTAATTAGGGTCTGATTAAAAAAGTTTGATCACTGTGTTTCAGTTGCAGGGGGGAGAAATATTTGCATGTTCCAAGAATTAGAGATATCTTACATCTCTTGTAAAATTAGTGATGTAAAACATCTCATTTTGGATTTTATATCTAATGCTGCACTGTGCCTGAGGGCTTATCCTCCATGACTGCAACAGAAATGTGGACACTTGGGTGGGTGGGGAGGGCCTAGTTTGTGTGGCAAAATGCAGTTCTGAGAAACAGAGCCGTAGTACAGAAGTTGGCCAGCTGGGGCTTAGCGTACCCAATTCAAAATGTTTCTTTTGTTTTGTCACTGATTAAGATAAGGAAAATTCCATGTGTTTGCTACTTTGCTAACTCATGCACACATTAGTATGTAAAATTGCTGGCAAATGCTGCATATATTAGTCATGTTTGATGCCTCTGCATAGCGTGTTACAAAGGCACAATGAATTCATTAATTGATGGGAAATTCATGATTGGAATTGAAATTAAAATATAATTAACATACATATACTTAAAATTATAATCAACATGAATTATGCATGTTTCGTACTCCCACAGAATCCATCCAACGCTGCAGTGTCTTCTTTAATTTTTTGATGGCAAACTAGCTATTACTTTTGCTGAATGTGATAATTGGTATTATTTTATTGTTTGTATGGAGAAAAGCATCGGTCCAGTTTGATTAAATGGATAGAGAAGGTGAACTTTTCTCACTTCTGGCATTAAGCTTGTTGCCAGAGGGCATGAAGGCTCACCAAGAATAATCAAGAGTTTGCCAAGGACTTGTTCTGAAGACTTTATTAAGTCCGACCGAGGGCTCTCACACCTTAAAATGGCAATGAAACAACAAATACTGAATGTGTGGTTTTTCTTTTCAGGATTAATTTTAAAGAAATTACTTCACACGGGGAATTCTTTAAAGGTATGACTGATAACCTTCTTGTTTTTTCTTCATCAAAGAAGGGGAGGGAGGTAAATAGTATTTCTAATGTTGGGCCAAATCTTTAGAAAGCTATTTAAAGGTGTCTCATTGACTGTAATTGAATTGATCTAAGAGTTGTATCAGCACTGGGCTCAGGTAACTGTTGAAATTGTAAATGTTGTCTGTAAATGTGAAATTAAAACCTTTTATCACCTTGTTCTTCAAGATTCGTCGTGAAGGTGTACGTCTCTTCCTCTTGTGGTTGCAAGCACTTCAAAATAATTGTAGTAAAGAACAGCTATGTATGTTTTCTTGTTTAATTCCTGGATTTCCATCACCACAGTTTGAACACGGGCCTCGAACACTAGATAATCTCATTAATCCTGTGCTCAGTGTTCAAGAAAGTAAGTATGTAATGGTCATATGCATCCAGTATATTTGTGATTAGTTGTTGGCACCCGACTGCCTCAAAAGACAGTGGAGTGTGCCTCCAGGGGTGAAGTCAAACCACTGTGTTAGCAGCACAGAAGTGACCCCCCCCCCCAGGGTACAAGCCTGGGCAGTATGTATGGACGTCCTGGGCTGCCCAGCCTCCACTTTTGGCCTCACTGGTGTGGCCCAAAGGAAAGCAGAGCAATACTTTGACACCAGCTTGGCTGCATGAGTTGCCAGAAGGAGACGTACAAGGCACCATCCAACCATCTTAGGGACTCCACTCCAGATTTGTGTAGGGTTTGCTCCTTAGCCTTTACTTCTCCTGAAGATGTCGCACAAGGCAGTGGAGGTTTAGGATCAGAGCTTTTCTTCTCCTGGATAGGCTACCTTCCCACGTTGATGAGTCCCATCTGCCCCTCACTTCTCTCTACAGCATGTGCAGAAACTGCCTTCTTGACCATTGGACTCACAGGTGGTCTCAACTGCTCAATCCGCCGGAGGCTGTCTTCGCACGCAGGGGAAGTCCCTAGCTCACCGAGGGTTTGAGACCCATCAGCTACCATCTCCTGGTTTAACCAGCCAGTCCAAGCTGTTCCCGAGGTGTGGCCGCTGTCACATGCTGACAGCTTCTAGGAGCCACAGGTGAAAGCTGAGTGGGGAGTGGGGACCGAAGTTGTACACAATACCCCAGAAGGAGCATGATGTGTCCCCCACCAGAACTACTATCCTTTCCTTACACACACCCCACTCCCCTTGTCATTAGTAATGCAGTCCTAAGCATATTTACTCAGAAGTAAGGCCTATTGGGTTTAATGACTGAGATGGAGAGCATATTGCAATCTTTCACTTGCGCTTCTGCACCCTTGGAAGGAATTACCATTGAACTTAGTGGATCCTCTTTTCCACCTGCTGCCTTGTGTGTCCCCAAACTGCAGTGTGTTAGCCATTGGGTAGAAGGAGGGAGCACGTCCTTTTTGATGATCCAGCCCTTGCTGGACTCCTGGTTTTTCAAGTTATTTCTACCTGAATCAGAAGTAACTCAATGCCTGGAGCTCTGGGGGGAAGGTGGGATTGCTAGAAGTGACCTGCACATATCTACATAATGGATGTTATGTTGCAGTTCATTCCTATCCCAGAAGGTTGGTTGATTCATAGTTGAGCACAGTGTTAAAATAGTTCCTTAAGATAGAAACGGTATTCCTTTATTGTTCTTCTATGCATAGTTTTGTGTTTACTGATAGAAGAACGCTCCCTGCTTTAAACAAAGGAAGCCTTGTGCTTATGAACATAAACTGAGAACAATCATGCATTAGCTTTCATAATGTATTCATTTTATTTATTTATTTGAATTTAAGACATGTATACACTGTAACATACCCAACCTGACAACCTGAATATTTATTATTTGAGCAGCACAAGTGACTGTAGAAGAAATCACTCCACTTGTCCCCCCACAATCAGGAGATAAAGGACAGGACGATCTAACAAGCTATTTTTTAGAAGCACTTTTGAAATACATAGTAATTCAGGTAAGTTGTGTTGCCTGCATTTACTTGAAAAACTGATTTTCTAACTAATATGTAATTTCATTATTGTCGACTGCCAGAGATCCACTCCATTCCATGTCTTTCTCATTGTTTCTATGGATGAATCTGGCACAAAGCAAGCTTTGCTGTCTCCTCCTTTTTTCCTTATTTACTCTCCAGTATTGAAGGGTAGATATGAGAGTACAGTGCAGTTTTCTGTATCTTTTCAGTTCATGTTTTTGTCCTTGCAGCAGGTAATAAAAAGGAAGGTGAGTGTATGGAGTGCAGAAGCTGCTTCCCTTGTCTCTTTCTAGCTGCCTCTCCCTTGGCTCCTCTCTTCTGTTTCAGGAAAAATGTAGTGGCAGCAGAGTATCAATTCCTCTGTTCCAACTTGCATGCATCTCAGTCATATCAAGAGACACATGCTAAAATCTTGTACAGTGAAGGATCTGGAAGCTGGGCAAAAATGAAATTATAATTACTGCACTATTTCAGCACAGTTTTAGGAACACATTAACATGCAGAGACAGAAACTGATGGAGAATGGGTAGTTGAATATAAATAATATTGATTCCACATACCTGTTACGTTGGGATGTACTGCTACACTCTTTTTGCCTCCAGAATACCTGTAAAATAATCTAAAAATCATTTTTGTAGGTCAAAAGCCTGGAATGGAAGAACAAAGAAAACCAAGAAAAGGGATTTTCATTCTTATTTTCACATTTTAAGAAATACTACTTGCCTTATATTTTCCCAAACATGTGTAAGGAGAGCAGCTTGTATAACCCTGTACTTGGTAAGCATTATTTCAGTATCTGTTAGTAGCCTTCACCATTTGTAATACAATGTATGACACAGGGGCACAGACCTTCTGTGCTCTTCTTCTGTAGGATCAGGTTTTATATAATGGTAACGTTGCAGAAAGCCTATGCCTAGCTTTGCCTATACCTAAACTAGCAGCTCTACCCTCCTGTATCTGTATTCTTGCTAGGATTTGAATGGAAAAACTTTAGCTGGTTTAGTGACCTATTCTTAAGCATCTTTTGAATACAAATGCCACTTTCTTTGCATTGAGAGGAATTCAATGCTGCAATATTACGATTGTTCCGTTAGCACAAGCATCTCTGCTTGCCAGATGGAACAGTCTCCCCTCTCCTCCCCCTGTACGCTCTTGTGGATTTTGTCCTGGACCCTCAAAGACAATTTTTTTGGGGGGAGGGGGAATGCGGATGGAGGAGAGGTCGAAAGCCCCTTTATGCTAATAGGACTTGTTGCTCTGGCTCCTGCTAGTACAACTATTCATCTTAATCTGGCCCACTTTGTTGTAGACTGCAGTAAACTTTGGGTTGTATCCAGCAAAGTTATCCCGTTTCTGCCCCTTCCTTTTCTCATGTGCCTGCATGTTACCCTGCACATCTGCTGCCGAGAGTTGCAGAGAAACCAGAACACATTTGGGGAGTATACTGGGGGACGAGAGGGATTGGAAATTCGTTACAAAAGCAGAAGTTCTCGCACAAACAGGAATACTTCATTGGGTGCAACCCTTTATTTCAGTAACGCTGGTGATAAAGTTGTCTCTCGTGTTTAGAACAATAATTCGTAAACTAAACCATTTTTGCCTCTCTTTGGGTAAACTCTTCTTTGTCTGCGTAGTATTTGTAATTGTGGTTTTCTTTGTACAAGGTAGAAAGTGATAGAATCCATATCTACTCCACTACCCAGCTTTATTACACTGGACTATGCTAGAGATCCCAGAAGTACCTAGAGTGTTAATCATGTACGCAGCTGCTTTCCTAAGTGGTGGCCCTCTTGTGGCAAGTTGATCAATGTTCAGCAACATCTTAGCACATACATATGACTACATTCTAATAAAATGAGTTTAATCCTGAGGAAATTTAAGGCTGCTATATTAGGCTCTGAACCTCAGCACATTTACTTGGAAGTAAGTTCTCTTGATTTCAACAGATTATTTCTAAGTAAGTGTGCATAAAGAGTTTCAGCTTTAGTTTGCTTTGCTATATTTTCCTAATTGTTTAAAGTCTCACTCTTTAATAATATAGTGTTTAATAATATTGTTTGAAATTAATGTGAAACATATATAGCCACATTTTATATTAGTAGGTGTGGGGTGGAAGCATGGCATTTGAAATTATTTGCTCTTGTACAATTAAATTTCTGTAACTTTTATGTACTGTTTCAAACTTTTGAGGCAAACTCCATGTAATATCTTTCTGTCTCTCATATATATATATATAGAGAGAGAGAGAGAGAGAGAATTGATTTGTTTGGATGGGTTTCATTGCAAAATGTATTACATCTTAGTAATGCCTGGTGTAACTCCTATCTAGTTGTATAGTGGCTAACTACTTTTTAATTAAAATTCCTTCATCATCACTTTTTTTTATGTACCCAGAAATCTGAAATGGGTATTTTGGCTTTGATTGGATGCTTTCTATCCCCTTATTATTTAGAAATTGTTTTCTTCTCTATAGAGATACCGCAGACGAGACCAAAGCCACATTATGTAATGATAAAGAAAGATGCTGAAACCAATGAAGCAATATATTGCACAAAGGAACCCTTCCTTAAGGCCAGGGTTATTGTCATCCGATGGTTGGTGTCTTTCTGGCTTGAGCCAAAACCTCACGCAGGACCTCAGATTCCTGGAATGGAGGGTGAAACTGTGCCAAAGAATATTCAGGTAGAGCCAAAAAGGTGATTTGGGTGGAACTGAATAGGGCTGAGACAGATCCTATTATTTTACTTATTTCGCATTTATCCCACTCTCCTTTGAAGGAGCTCTTGAGTGGAAGGTATGGTTCTCCTCACAACCCTGTGAGGTAGACTAAATCCAAGCATGATAAGTCCAAGGTCATTCGGTCAGCTTTGTGGCTGAATGGATGCTGGCTTTGATTTAAGCACACACATCCCTTGTGTATTCACACTTGATTTCAAATCATGCCTCCTACACTTTAGTCATTGCGGTACAGTTTATTTATTTATTCCTTTATACCAACAATAATATAACGCGCTCTCAAAAATCAGGGCCGTGTACAGCAATATAAAAATATTTGTTAAGCCATTAGAAGCAGTACAGACTGGCGACTCAAGAAAACTGTAAACAGCTTTGTAGTCCTATCAGTATAAAAAGTCTTCAAGAGGTCCCTGAAAGTCAAATCCTGGATGAATGCCAAATCTCTACTGGAACAATGTTCCATTGTCCAACTTCTGGTTGACACCAGTGCTCTTCTGGATGATCTCAGTGATGTAAGAGCTCAGGCGGTCCTTAAGGTATCCTGAACTCAAGTTGTAGAGAAATTTGTATACCAACTCAAGAGGCTTGAAACAGGCTTGATAGCATATGGGCAGTCAATGTAGATATTTTAATGCTGTCGGCTCTGTCCCCGCCAGCAGTCTAGCCACTGCATTCTGCTGCCCCTGGAACTTCCAGATCAGGCCCAAGGGCAGCTCCACGTAGAGCACATTGCAATAATCCATTGCAATTATTGTTTGGGGAGACATTAAACTTCTTATTTCATACTTTAGCCAGTACACCACACCACCTCTCAGCAGTGCTTTCTCACAGTAAAACCGTTTAACCTAGAAGGTCAGGCTGTCATAAGTATATTTTCATTTCTGGTTTCAGAGAGCAGCTGCTAGCCTGGTTTCTAGAGAAGACAGCAAAAACGACAGTACTGACAGACCTGATAGAAATGCAGAGCCAGAACAGTCTCATTCCAACACAAGCACGCTAACTGAAAGAGAACCCAGTTCCTCCAGTCTTTGCAGTATTGATGAAGAACATCTAACGGACATTGAAATAGTTCGCAAAGTGTTTTCTTCAAAGAGAAGTAACGTTAATTTTCTTACAGAAATCTTTCGTCAGGTAAATAATTCCTCTATTTCTAAAAAACATGCATAAACTTCTCTAAAATACTCATCCAGAGAGAATTAGTAGTTGTCATAACCCACTAGGCATTTGCCTATTTACAAGTTTGCTTCTGATTTTATTTAAAGAAATGCTCTCCCCTGTAATATCAGTGTGTGCACCATCATCGTTTTTCAGATATTGCTGATAAATATTTGCACGTAGCTTGGCATAGATTAATGTGAAAGTGTCAAGCATCTGCAGTTTGGTCTTGCTAATTGTCAGTTAAGCTTGCCTGACTTTCATTGCTCTTACGATTCCTAGCAACCTCTACAAAAACATGTAGAAAGGGCCTGTTGGCAGACTGGGTAGCAGCCCATGTTTACAACATGTTCTGTACACTTGAACTCACACATTTTTGTGCTTTGTGTTTTTCCTTCCTTGCCCTTGGCTGCCCTTCCAGATGTACATTTGAAAGTCCTGTATTTGTTCAAACCAAATTTGTCTATATACTTCATTTAAAAAATGAGAAATGCCTTGAAAGAAACGTTTCAGAAGAGCTGGATTCCATTTGTACAATTTTGGAATAGATGCAGACCAGCATTGTTAGCACCAACTGATATTTTGATGACATTTTGTTGAACTATTAAGTCTTCCAAAGGACCTAGCCATTTTATATAGTACAATTTTCTATCTATTGCTGTTGGTAAATGGATATGGAAATAGTATATATTCTTCTTTTTATATTTTTATGCACTGTATTTCTATATTTGTCTGTATATCTATTCAGGTAGTAAAAAATACTTTAACATGAAAACCAGTTGAGTAGCTTTTAGATCAATTCTTTAAGATGAAGTGTATGAATGCTAGAATTGTTGTAGGGGGCACTAATGTTCCATGATAAATGCTATGAGCTTTCCCCCCTCCATTAGGCATTTTTACTGCCAATATGTGAAGCAGCAGCTATGAGGAAGGTGGTAAAAGTATATCAGGAGTGGATCCAACAAGAAGAGAAGCCTTTATTTATGAAAGAACCAGAAGAAGTTTTGTCATCAAGTATAGACTGTGATGAAAATATTACAGAACATAATTCATCAGAAAAGGGAAAAGAAAGGGAGGAGGTAAACATATCGGAATTTCTTCAAGTTGTTCAGTTTCTAGTTTTACAAAGTAGCAAATGTACTTCCCATATCTCCACACAGCAGCATTTTCTTACATTGCAGATTTTGGAAAAGAGATTAGCGAACAATGAGATGTAGACTTAAAACAGTCTACTGTCAATCATATTTGATTTGACTTAAATATGCTAGGACATATCAAATGATATCATAGAATAATAGAGTTGGAAGAGACCACAAGGGCCATCGAGTCCAACCCCATCCAATTCAGGTGGAATCCAATTCAGGATTCCATCAAACACTCTTTGGTTTTGGCTTTCTAAACAGATGTTACTTTTTAATGCTTTGTCAGTATTAAGTGCACTTTCACCTTCTTCCTTTTGTTGGGAATCAAGCTGCACCATAACGATTTACTTGAATCTGGCTTTTCTCTCTCTCGTGGTGTCTATATGGCATTCTTCATCATCTGGAAAATGATTGCTGGGAGTTTAAGGATTGCAGCATTAGCAGTAGTAAAGGTTACAAGACTTCATGGAAAGAGACAACCCACACGTCAGTGGGATCTGACTTCTGCAACCGTAAGAAAAAAGAGGTGGCAAGTAATCAAAACCTGAAGCCCACAGAGTGGGGAAACCAACCTTCTAAACTGCTAGGTCAAAAGATTAGTAGAGAAGGAAGTTCAGGCTTTAAAACAGGAATGGGAACCCAGATCTAAATATCCTACCCATAAGCCGCTCACCACTTGTCTAGAAGAGATCTGTAGTGTAGCTGTGCTGACACTTGGATTAAACGCAGATACTCCAACTGGAGTTAGTGGAAGTTTTGTTCCACCTTATAATAAAAGAAAGTGTTTCCAAAGGATGAAGAATGTCATGCCTTCAAAAAAAATAAAGAGAGAAAGGAGAAATGAGAGTATTCTCATTTTTGGCTCTTTTTGAACAGAGAGAATGCGGAACTGTGAATTGTTTAAAAGCAAAAGCTGAAAATTTCCAAGCAGAATATGAGCCATCCTAGTATGGGTTAAGCAGGCCCTCCCACTTGCTCTAGGCAGAAAATTGTGTGCCTAAATTTCTGCTAGGAAAGGTTCATTCATGGCAAGTACCCATTGTTCCATTCCACCAATTGCTTGGTGGAAGAGCAGAAGGGAAGGCGGAACGTAATTCAGCTTCCTGCTGCCCCTCCAAATAGCTGGTCCTTAGGCCTTTTCAAGGGCTGCACAAGCTTCCCTCCAGCTTTATTATTGGGAAGGAGAACCAAATGTGCAGCACCCTTTCTGTATGCCATGCCTCATCAAGCTGGGTTAATGTGTGAGACTGAAACCATATCTATGGGAAGTTGGAAAGAAAAAAAATCCCTCCTGTATGTTTTAGGAAATCGTGGGTAATTCTGGTCCTGTTCGAAATCCAAGCTGGACAAAAAATGGTTGTTATCAGGAGATTCCCCATAAAATAGCTGACTTGGATGTCATAGAACAAGGCATACGAGCCGGGGTCCAAGCAGTACTGCAGGTAAAGGATATATTCTCATTTCATTTTTCCATCTCACAGTGAACATTTTCCAAATATATATACTGTTGCATGCCCTGTAACCTTTGCGTAATATTTTCTTCTGAATATAAATATAAATGAACGTATGTTGCAGTGCTAACAGTATAATCCTATACATTATTTCCATTTTTAGCAAAGTTGGTTTATTGAGTTAATAAAACACTGTTTTCCACTTGATATTTTGTTCCACTGAAGTTCTCATATCCATAGGTTTTCACACATGTATCAAAATGCATTGCGGTTTCTAGGATGTTGCTGGTGAATCCAAACCAGTCTGTATTAAGCCATACATGAAAGTTTAATGCTATTGACTAGATTTCAGAGGGAATGTATGTGTTGTGCACTTGAACTGTGCAGCTTCCTCTTATGGCAGCAACATTCTGCACATCCCACAAAAAAACACCCACCACCACTACCCAAAAAAGCCCCCTGCCTGTTACGAAAGGAAAACTGACAAAATCCTCTAGATTCACAGAGGATTTATGTTTTTGTCCATAAAAGGACAGGATGGTAATTAGATTAGGAGGAGGGAGATGGAAAACTGCAAATAATAAATAAGTTGAATGGGCCACAGTTCATATCAAGGCAGTCTCAAGGCTGGCAACTCTCCTAATAGCATAATATATAAATGCAATTACTCAGATGTCACAGAAAATAAACCACAACTAGAACTGAAGTAAAATCTTTGACTTTATGAAGCATTTAAATAATTGTTGCCACTTACTAACAATTTAGATGACTAGATTAGGTTAGTAGATAGTGTCTACCCAATGCCAATTTAGTGCAATGTTTCATAAACCCAAAGATTTTGTTTTAGTTCATGTCATGTTTTATTGTGTATGACTGATTTATTGCATTTCTCTTCAGCTCTGTTTACAGTTTGCAGTAGTCATTTGTTAGAAATATCTATCCAAATGAAGTTATAACCTCTGTTTCTGGATCAGAGTATAATTTTAGGATCACTTGGGCATGTTCCATTGTATTCTGTTGGCTCTAACTTTGAGTGCCTAGTAAGTCTAAATGTTCTTCAATGCATTTTATTCCAACTGTGATAGCAAGCAGGTGTTGAAACCACTCACATTTTTCTCAGCAAGTTTCAGACAATTTTAAATTAAATCTAATGTTTGCATTTATGTTAAGTATCACTTTATGGAATATATGCAGAGACATTTGAGTATCTTTCAGGGCCCCATTCTGAGCTTCTAAAATGTAAAAAAAACAAAACCACAACCCTGTGATTTGTACTTGTGTTTGAAGTGTTTTTCCACTCATTAAAGTATGCCAAATTAGACTTTATTCAACTAACCCTGATGACATCCCAGTTCTTCTGCGGTAGTAATATGATTAATCAATGCAGCCAAGTTTAGCTGAATTCTCAAAATAATGGTTCTTATTTCCCTTTAATCACAGGTTTTCATAACAAATTCCTCAAATATATTTCTTCTTGAGCCAGCAAATGAGATTAAAACACTTCTGGATGAACATACGGATATGTGTAAACGCATTCTTAATATCTACCGTTACATGGTAGTGCAAGTAACCATGGACAAGAAGACTTGGTAAAGTGTTTGTTTTTTATAATGGGGTTACATTGGTTTATTATTATTCCTTCAAGTAATACTGTATTTTTTGCTCTATAGGACACACTTTTTCCCTTCTAAAAAGTAAGGGGAAATGTGTGTGCGTCTTATGGAGCGAATGCAGGCTGCGTGGCTAAGCCCAAAACCAGAACAGGGAGACGGAGCACTGCGCAGCACTCCGTCTCGCTGTTCTAGCTTGGGGATGGCTGCGCAAAGCCTCTGCAGGGCAGTGGGGTGAAGGCACCCCGCTGCCCTGCGGAGGCTTCAAAGGCTGTCCCCGAAGCCAGAATAGCGAGAGGCTATCCCAGAAGCCAGATCCCTCTTGCTGTTCTGGTTTCTGGGGTTCAGAATTTTTTTCTTTTTGTTTCCTCCCCCCCAAACTAGGTGCGTCTTATCGTCCGGTGTGTCCTATAGAGCGAAAAATACGGTATATATGGGTTATCTCTACATGGCCAGGAAGCTTACTTGGTGGTCTTCGGCAAATTACTTGTGCTCTACCTAATTTATCTACAGTATTCTTTCTTGTAAGGCCAAAATGTGTGTCATGTATGTCATTATGAGTTGGTCTGGAGGAAGGGCATTGAGATGCAAATAGGATGAATACATAATGTAACTATTAAGTAATACCTCCTAAATTCCTGGTGTGCAAAGTCAGCATTGTTTGAGTTAAGTCCCCCCCCCCCGCCCTGCATAGAAAATGAAAGAAGCTGGAAACTTAGTTCCTAATGATCGTGAATTAATAACCTCTATATAGTCAATGCAGCTGCATAGTGGCATGTGTCAAGTTCCTTCACTGTCTTTCTGTGGATGCTAGGAGACTGAGGGTGGAATACATTTCCAGAATCCTCTTCGACTTCCGTTTCACTGGATCTGGTTTGAGTAAGATGTCAGGAGGAAAGTAGCAACAAATAGTAAAGGCCATAACTTCAGAGGGATCAGTTAAAAGACTGCCTTTGCCACCAAAGTGCTTCTCACGAATAATGCTAAAAGGTGCTTGAGATGCTTAAGAAAAATGTATATGAGTCCACATATTATACCAAGTCTTATGTTGCTTTTCAGGGAACAGATGCTGCTTGTGCTGCTCAGGGTCACAGAATCGGTACTGAAAATACCATCTCAAATTTTTCTACAGTATCAAGGAAGAAAGAATTCAACATTAGCAGGAAGGCTTGCTGGACCTCTTTTCCAGGCAAATGAATAAATATTAATTTTATTATTGTTCTGAGTCATATCAGGTTGCGTTCAGCTCACCTAAGGTGACTTTCACTCAGCACTGCACTCAGATGAGATACCTGTTTACTTACTTAACATTTTCATAAGCCACCTTATAATGCAAGCTCTTTCAAGATACATATAATATTTTTTTAAAAAAAATGCCATAAATTACAAACCAGACAATAAATCATTATGCATGTGAAGTTCAGTTGCACGTAAGAATCACTACTAAATATATAGACATCCCACTTTGAACATTGCATTGATTTTGTACTAGTAATAACTTGAGGATTTCATGCACCTAAGGCTGCATTTCTCCCTGTATGTATCCTTAGCTTATTATTTTTGCAAAATATATTATGTGATCCGTGGAGATTTGGACTACTAATGTGATTCTTGAGAGTCACTATCAGTGTAAGTGAAGGAGACGGATGTGCAAGGTAAACACATCTTACATCTTGAGTTTGACATTTAAAGCTGTTCTAGAAAGATGAGGAATTGGTAACATCCAAATAGAAATAGGGAGGGAGAGAATATGTGGTGTTATGGCGGAACAGTAAGTTACACACGTGTGTGTGTGTGTGTGTGTGTAACAGAAGCTTTATGGCTACTTATGAAAGAGAAATTTAGATTTGGGAAGAGATGATTTAGAGCAGAGACATGGGAGGGATAAGGGTGCTTATCTCCTCTATTATTTTTCTGCTGTAGCTCTTTGTTCCAGGCTGTTTTCTCCCACAAGGATTAGGACACTTATTTTTAAAAGTAAATACATTTCTGAAATCAGATACAGCAGAAACTCAAGGGTAGAGAAAGGGATAAGCAACTCCTCCTCATCACCATTTCTCCACTCCCAAAGCAGTTTAGTAGCCATCAGATTTTTCTTACACACATGTTTGTAAAATGGCTGTCTCTCTAAATTAGGTGATGAAGTGCTTCTAATATATGAGGTTAGGTCACCTATAGTGGTGATAAGCTGTGAAGCTTCTTAAAATCCTGTTTGGATAGCATTAGCAAACTCTGCTAATAAATAATACAATAAAAATGGATCAGTCTTTCATATGAAGTGGATTCTCAATCAGATCACTTTGTTAATGTGCTTTGGTGACCAGGGGCAGGAATGTAATGAACTTGGAGTGAATATTCCTACATGAAAATACAGGGGGGGCCATTTAAGACAGTGTGCAACCTTTAATCCCAATAATGACAGAACTTGCAGGTGGAGAATCCTTTATTTTTATATATCTCTATTAATGGTAGGGGAACCATTATATGAGTTTATACTTCATCATTCCTTCCAGGCTCTGACGCTTTGTGGTTTACATTTTCTATTCTTTGTTTTCTTTTGTTATATTTCTTTACGGGGGGTGGACAAAGCAATATATATATATATATATATATATATATATATATATATATATATATATATATATATATATGCAGGTTTTGGTGTCTTCGGGTGTCTTCCCGTGTAAGAGTTGGGGTGTCTAGGCGACGTTTCGACGAGGTCTCACTCGTCATCTTCAGGCTGGTGCTTTCGGCTTCTTGTTACTGGAACAGAGCAGGATCTCAGTGTTTGAGTTCCTATAAATACTGTTGAGGGGGTGTGGTGTATAGCCTCCAACGTTCTGGGCAGAGAGGAAGTTCCCAGGTTAGTGTGTCTTTTCTTCTTTTGTTCATTAATTACTTGAGGGATATCTTGAGTGATTTCTTGAGTGATATTCTGAGTACCACTTAGGAGGGTCATTAGGTGTGGATTAGTTGCTAAAGCTTTCGTGTCTTGACCTCTTGACCTTGTGAAGAGTTTTTTCTGAGAAGATGGCTGTACTGCACTTAGTTGTGCTCTGGCTTGGCTTCGTGTATAGGGGCGAGCTGTGGTTTTGTGCCCTGTGCCAGCCAGATCTGTGTAGGGATTGCAGGGGGGTGCAGCATCCGGAGGTGCCACTATGGTTTGGCTACTGGATGGTGTCTGTAATTTATCTGTGGAGAGGGTCTGGGTTTGGGTCTGGTGTGGTTGATTGGAGATGGCGTTCTGTGTGCCTCTGGTTCTGGTGTCGGTTTTTGTGGGGAGGGCTATTTTCCAGATGTCTGGCAGGCGGGACGTATCGTCACGCTTGTTCATGTTGTGAGGGTGTTTCTCTATCTCGATGGCTTCCATGATTATTCTCTTGTGGTGGTGTTCCATGTTAAAGAGCAATTTGGAATCTGAAAAATTAATTTCGTGTCCTGTTTCTTTCATGTGTTGGTAAAGAGAGGAAGTTTTTTCTTCTTTTTTGACGGCATTCTTGTGTTCTGCGATACGTGCATTTATTCGTCTGTTTGTTTGTCCAATGTACGTGGAAAATAGCCCTCCCCACAAAAACCGACACCAGAACCAGAGGCACACAGAACGCCATCTCCAATCAACCACACCAGACCCAAACCCAGACCCTCTCCACAGATAAATTACAGACACCATCCAGTAGCCAAACCATAGTGGCACCTCCGGATGCTGCACCCCCCTGCAATCCCTACACAGATCTGGCTGGCACAGGGCACAAAACCACAGCTCGCCCCTATACACGAAGCCAAGCCAGAGCACAACTAAGTGCAGTACAGCCATCTTCTCAGAAAAAACTCTTCACAAGGTCAAGAGGTCAAGACACGAAAGCTTTAGCAACTAATCCACACCTAATGACCCTCCTAAGTGGTACTCAGAATATCACTCAAGAAATCACTCAAGATATCCCTCAAGTAATTAATGAACAAAAGAAGAAAAGACACACTAACCTGGGAACTTCCTCTCTGCCCAGAACGTTGGAGGCTATACACCACACCCCCTCAACAGTATTTATAGGAACTCAAACACTGAGATCCTGCTCTGTTCCAGTAACAAGAAGCCGAAAGCACCAGCCTGAAGATGACGAGTGAGACCTCGTCGAAACGTCGCCTAGACACCCCAACTCTTACACGGGAAGACACCCGAAGACACCAAAACCTGCATTCCTGTACCCGTGAAAATCTACGAAAGCATATATATATATATATATATATATATATATATATATATATATATATATATATATATATATATATAAAAAATGCATGTAAAAAGTAATGTCAGATGTACTGTGGCAGATGGGGACATTTTTATTGAATGAAGTTGCTTATGGTTGAATGTTCCATTTAGAATTTCAGGCCAGCTGATTGAAGCATCTGGTCCTTTATCTGTTCCTTTGTTCTAATTGATTGAGGCTTTTTCTTACAACTTAGTTTAACTCCCCCAAGGCCCATCCAAGTTTATCAGTTGTTAACAAAGAAAGGAGTGAAAATAAACACTTTAGTTAAAATGTATTCTCCACAGTTAACATAGCTATGCTGCTCTCTTATATTTTTACCGTGTCTTAGAATGATTTGAGTTCCCTAACTCTCTTATGTTGCCATGTGATAAATATTACTATATTCACTATCTGCATGTTTGTTTGTAGACTCTCATAGTAGCTTGGATCAAGGCAAATCTAAATGTGTACATCTCCCGAGAACTTTGGGATGACCTTTTGTCAGTATTGTCATCATTGACTTATTGGGAAGAGCTGGCCACAGAGTGGTCACTGACTATGGAGACTCTAACAAAAGTATTAGCTAGAAACCTATACAGCTTGGATCTCAGTGACCTCCCACTGGATAAACTAAGTGAACAGAAACAAAAGAAACATAAAGGCAAAGGTAAGGCTGACAGGCTTCAGAAACTAATCTAATTTAAAAATGTCTGTTAATGTCTTGTATGAAAGGAAGTATATACAAATGATCATTGCGTAAGAGGTGAGGTGGAAACTGCACTCATCCTTTAAAAATATGTGTGGGAGAGATATTGAAATATCCTTAACAATGCTTACATTTAAGTACAAACTACATTAGGATGTGGTATAGTAATCATGCTTGAAGGCCAGTTTTATGACCCTTCAATTAATTTTTAAAAATCCAGATGAATCATCCTTTTGAAGAGTTAGTGCACATTTGCCCCACATCCAGTGCAGTTGCTGATTATGGCTTCAGTTTCTGGTTTGGCTACAGGCAAATAAATCCCTCATTAAAGTGGAAGTTGCCCATAATGTCACAATGCCTGAAATTCTGAGGAGCATTGGGTCTGTTTCTGAAAATATACTTTGACTTCTTGGGCAAAGCTGCAGGCTCATATACTCATGAAATAAATAGTCTACAAGACAGGACTGCAGTTTACCACTTGATGTGGAGTCCTCCTTGGGCATCAAATCTGCTCTTAGTAAACGATTAAAATAGACCTGGTGCCAGGAATGTGTTCTGTTTTGAGTGTGAGGCTGGAGCCCTTGCCACCTGCAGACCTACTCATGAGTGAGCACTCTTAACATGATTGTAGTTACAGGTGGTAGCCGTGTTGGTCTGCCATAGTTGAAACAAAACAAAACAAAACAAAACAAAACAAATAAAAAAATTCCTTCCAGTAGCACAAACACAAACGCATCCATTCTTAAGGAAATCAGCCCTGAATGGTCACTGGAAGGACAGATCGTGAAGCTGAGGCTCCAATACTTTGGCCACCTCATGAGAAGAGAAGACTCCCTGGAAAACCCTGATGTTGGGAAAGATGGAGGGCACAAGGAGAAGGGGACGACAGAGGACGAGATGGTTGGACAGTGTTCTTGAAGCCACAAACATGAGTCTGACCAAACTGTGGGAGGCAGTGGAAGATAGGAGTGCCTAATGTGCTCTGGTCCATGGGGTCACAAAGAGTCGGACACAACTAAATGACTAACCAACAACAAGCACCTTAGAGACCAACTAGATCTGAAGAAGTGTGCATGCACACGAAAGCTCATACCAATAACTAACTTAGTTGGTCTCTAAGGTGCTACTGGAAGGAATTTTTATATATTTTTTTTAATTTTATTTCTTAACATGATGTTGCTGTTGCTACTGCATATGCCAGACTGGGGATGCTTACTGTCTTTTGCTCTTTGAAAGCGCAGATGGCATACTAATGATTTTTTAAAAATTTGAACCAAACTTAGATGGTGCCAAGAAGCCCACAGGTGAATGATTAATAGTAGTAAATAAAGTAACAATTTGTGTTGTCTCATAGCAGGCATAGTTCTGTCAAATTATAGGGAAGGTTTATAAGCCTAAATGTTCAGCACAACAGTAGTAATGGTGGCTTGTAACAGAAAGCAAAGAACATTATGTAGGTTTCAATTAATGAGTCCCTTCACAAGGACTTCCACTTATGTGATGGGGCTTTCCCCCCTCCTCTGGCTACACTCCTGAAATTGGCTTGGGGTGGTGGGAACACCCCCAGAACACACGAGGGGAGATCATTCCATCTGGGAAGCCAAAATGTTTGTCCTGATGGAAAGATTGCCTTAGCACAACATTGAATTCCTCCCAATAGATTAAATAACTGGTTGGTATAATTGGGTGTGGCTTTAGTAGTCAGATTTAAATTAAAGAAGATGGAACACACACACATATATATTTCTCCATGGGGAAGCCTTTGCTTATTTACCCGAATGATACTCAGAATAAATTGTGATTAACATTCCTTTTTATGTTTTAGATAGTTATCTACAGCTTGCTTATATTATAGATCTTTCAATATAGAATTGAGTTGACACCAAAAATACAATTATTTTTTAAATACTGTTTTGGTAGTAATATGTATTGAGTTATTTAATTTAAAGCTGGATGGAAAACATAATGATCACCATTGGTAATTATTATTATTTCATTTCATTTATACCCTTCCCATCTGGCTAGGTTTCTGTGGGATGGGCAGATATGTAATCATTGATATGTTCTGTCTCCCCTCTACCTTTCAGGAGTTGGGCATGAGTTTCAAAAGGCATCGGTTGATAAGTCGTTTTCAAGAGGCTGGAGCCGTGATCAGCCTGGACAAGCCCCAATGAGACAGCGCAGTGCAACAACTACTGGATCTCCAGGAACAGAAAAGGCCAGAAGTATTGTGCGACAAAAAACAGTTGGTATGTAATAGAGAACATAGATGTTACACAAAAAAGTCACAAGGGAAATTAATAGACCCAATGCACGTAAATAACTTTCTACATATGCTTTGGGTGCGTCACAGCTAGTAATACATTTTTGTATGTAAGTCTGGGCAGTCTTGTGTGGTGTGAGATGAAGAAGTAATTGCCCTTTGACTGTTAGAATCAAATTATTTTTACAGATATACCCAAACATGTGGTCACTATGCGCTGATCCTGTGATCCATTATGTATGTACCATATAAGGATTTGTCTTATACAACTGAAATCTTGTGTAGATTTCATCATAGACCCATTGCAAGCACAGCATCTACAGTTGCTGCTGCATGTGCAGCTACCCCTACTTCTGATGGCATGCTGTATAGATACCTCTGTTTCAAAAGACATCTGTTATGGACAAATTTATGAGCTAGGCTAGAGCATAGCATCCTAGGATGTAAGGAAAACTGGCAAGATCTTTTCTAGTAGCAAGTGTTTCTGTGTGTTTCAAACCAGAGTTAGCTGGCTTTGCGTTCTAGCACACCTGTTACAAAAAGAAAGAGCTATAGCTAAGGTGTTAATTGTACACAGCTTGTACGATATCTGTGAGGTAGCAACCGACCTTGGAAGGATCCCAGACAACCTGAGACCATCTCCGGCATACATATTTTATTTCATTTCATTTCACTTCCCCAAACTTTTCAAAGCTGTCACTCACACTATATATGGCAGTATAAAATAATACAATGCTACAATCAGCCAGCCAGCAGCTTAGCCATCCTGGCACAAACATGTAACCTGTTCTCACATTTCCAGTGCTAGCTGAGTTTTATAAATACCTGTCTTTTCACTATTGATCTTGGAATGTTCCAGTCTAAAACAGAAAGCTGTGCCTCTGCATACTTCTCATTTTCTTATTTACATGACACTATTAGCTACTTTCCCCCAGACATATGACCCTTGGCACTAAAACTTTAAGAAAGCATTTGATATGAGAGCAAATTGATTATTAATAATTAGGCATATCTGAATCTCTAACAATCCCCTCCCCTTTGTTGCTTGTTGTCACTTGTGACAGAGTTTTGTATTAATTGCCAAAGCACCCCCCCCCCCGGCCAGGCTTATTGATCTCTCAAATGCAGTAATTTCTTTCCTTAGTTGACACAGTGCCTTCATAGAATGTGCATATACTATAATTGCATTAATACCAAACAATCTGGACCCCCACAGTTGCAGCAATTGGGTGAAGTGCAAGACTTAATATCCTGGTATTAGTTGGGCTCAACCATGAAGAATTTCCTACCAGGAATGTTGTGTGCTTTTCTTAATGAACTGTCCCTTAGTCCTTACCTCCTTTGCTACCCTGTCCCAAGTGTAGGACACTATTGTTAAACTGAACAGCAACAGCCACTATTTCACCCACCTCTGTGCCTACATCCATTCCAAAACTTCAAAACTTCTCCAAATGGAATCACTTTAATTTGATGTCTTCCGTTTCACATGTCTTCAGTTGTACCACTTAGTGCAAATTCCTTTCCCATTCTGTCTTTAAGTTTTTCATGATAAATGCATGGGTCTCCTTTTTTCATTCCAATTTTCAAAGTGTTTTCCCCCCTTTACCCCCAAGTCATGCACACCCGCTCATCAGCCGATGTCACTGGTGTCTGCAGCTCATGAGCAGGACCCCATCCTTTAAACTAGTGAGAGGACAAAGGAGCCTGGACAACGCTGGCTTCTGTCTCCTCTCCCTGCCACCCTCTTAAAGGAAAAACGCAGAGCTGCTTCAGAGGGTGCTTTTGCCAAGTGCTTCTAGGCAGTCCACATGCTCCTGTCCCGAGTGGTTCAGGCTGGAGTGTGGTGACTGTCTTAAAACACTTTGCAGGTTCCCCAGTGCCCAACTGCTAGAGGTGTGCAGGGACTGCCCATATGTCAGACGTGTGATATCATAATGTTACTATGTGATTGACAGGTGGGCAGGCCCCTCACACCTATCCATGAGGCCAATCTTGATAAGGATCTGGCCCATGGAACCAAAAAAGTTCCCCACATTTGATATAGAGTGTTTCACTAAAGGGAAACCCAGATGTGAGACCTGAAACACTGTTACGGACTTACTTGTGTTTAACCTGAAGCTCATAGGACTTTATGTCCCAGTGTGCATCCATTAACTCTGATTGTGTACCAGATGTTAGCATAGCAGTTTGTAATTGAGGCCGTTGTACAGCCACAGAGACTATATATCATGTTTGAGGCTGCTGTTATTCCTTATTAAAAAGGTAAAGGGACCCCTGACCATTAGGTCCAGTCATGACCGACTCTGGGGTTGTGGCGCTCATCTCGCTTTATTGGCCGAGGGAGCCGGCGTACAGCTCATGTGGCCAGCATGACTAAGCCGCTTCTGGCGAACCAGAGCAGTGCACAGAAATGCCGTTTACCTTCCCGCCGGAGCGGTACCTATTTATCTACTTGCACTTTGACATGTTTTCGAACTGCTAGGTTGGCAGGAGCAGAGACCGAGCAATGGGAGCTCACCCCGTCGTGGGGATTCAAGCCGCCGACCTTCTGATCGGCAAGTCCTAGGCTCTGTGGCTTAACCCACAGCGCCACCCACATTAACCAAAGTATGTTGCATCAAAGCCACTGAAAACTGCATGTCCACAATGATGGCTTAAACACAGGGGTGAACTCAGTGGAGACAAAATTCATGAATGATGTGCTGGCAGGTGTTGTACCAACACAATCTGCTCTCCCGGCATAACAGTTTATTTCACTGAACTTTGGGGAAATCTGGCACCATGAAATGGTTCTTCCCCTTTCCACTCATATTTGTGCAGAAAGCAGAGACTGTGTTTGAAATCTGGGGTACATTGGCAACCAGAGGCAGATCCAGTTTAAATTCTGATTTCTTTCTGCATCCCATATCCTTTGGTTGACATCGCCACAGTATGGCCTCCTTCAAAGGACTAGAGATGACAACACATTCTTTATTCTTGGTCACTTTTGTGTAGGCTGTGAACAAAACTTTATCTCTATAGCTGTTTCAGCCATCACAGTCTCAGTCGCATTCAGGTACTCTTGGAATTTCCTCCACATGGCCCATCTTTCTGAGTTTTTGGGAGCTTTTCTTCATTCCTCCTCGGATTATGAGACCAATGCCCTCACGTGGCAATAGAGACGCAGGTGGTAGTCAACCTAGTGGTTGTCAGGATGCATTGGTGTTGGCCCTATAGTTGGTTGACCCACCTCTGGAGTAAAAACATAAGTTCTGCACATACATTATGTATCCCTACCTTTGTCCTTTGCTTATGGGTGTTCCCCAGATGCATTCCAAAAGAACATGGAAGCGTTAGGTAAGTTCTAGACTAGAGCAAAAGGAGTAGACCATACATGAAGCAAATGGGTGGCATTTTCTTAGGTATTGCGTTCCTTTAAACTTGGCACCATCATTGTTCAGAGCACCCTGAGACCCAGTAATATGCAGAATAAACAAAAATAGTGATCATAAAAATACTAAGAATATTTATCAATGGGTGAGGTTGCAACAGATATAGATATATAATATATATGAAGCCTAATGAGAGAAAAAAGAAAAGTGAACAAAAGGAGTCAGGGGAAATGTATTCATTTTTTCTGAGGTTTGTATACAAATAGCATACACGTTGAGGGCAAAATCACTCAGATCTGTACTGAACTTGTTGCCACAGTTGAGTTTCAACCTGGTCATGGGCATAGGTGGGCCACCAGTGCTTCTTGGCTGCCATCCACATCCTCTGCAGGAGTAGGAGGATCAGACCAGACCTGCACAAAAGTAAGAGCAAGCATGGTCAGTATAAACATAGGATCTCCCCCATCCAGGCCCCTGTTCCAGTCCATGAGGCCCAGCTGTGAGGGACTCCACTCCCATGCACACACTGCCTTGTAAGGTACAAGCATTTGTTTCTTGGAGCTGCAGTATGTTTCCACATGCATCATGGGCCAAGGGTCAAAGGTGAGCCTTTCTACTGGCCAAGCTCTGCAGTTACTTGTTGGAGGGTGGCAGGGGTGTGAACTGTTCTCTGCCCTCTTGTGTGAGAGTTTGCCGGGTGGCATGGTTGGTTCCCAGACGGCTCTCCCATTTCCCAGACTGATCTTGGGGGTAGGTGGGCTCCATGAAGGCTTTTCTGTGTGCGGGTTCCTTGCTCGCTGGAGGGCTGGTTCCAAGTGCCTGTTTGAGAGTGAAGCTCAGGAGAGAGATGTGAATAATAGCTGCATTCCCTCCCCTATGCTGGGGAGGTGGGCTTTGCTGAAAGTGCAGCTAAAAGTTCCCTTGTTTCTGTCTTTGCATAGTAGTCTGTGCTCAGTGTTCCCGGGGGTGCAGAGTGTTCTTCCTCCTTGGTGCCCATTCTCCAGAGCCCATCTCTAGAACCCAAATTCCCTGCATGAGGAGTGTGTGAGGCATAACCCTGCGCCATGCAAGGTGTCGTGTTGTTTGCGTTTGACGCATGCTGAGTTTATATCCTGCTGGTGCTGTGCGTTGATTTGCTACAGGCCTCCTCAGCACCTGGAGCTCTCCCATGCTGCCATGGGTGTAGCTAGCAAGGGGGAGCAGCTCAGTTTTCCCAGATTGGTCCTGCCCCACTGTTTTCTATGGGACGGGTCTGTCTTGTGCCAGCCACTTGATTAGTGGATGTTCCATCTGTTTGCAGGGCCACAGTCATGGCCTGAGGGGAGCGAATGTGACAGCCAGGCACCCTCACCCCCAGCAAACCTCTTTCTTGCCCTCAACACCTTCCATTTGGGGATATTTTGCCAGGTGGGTCAGTTGTAGGAATAATGATGATGATGATGATGATGATGATGGTAGGATTTACTTCCTCTTCAACTACACCTTTGGCTGATTAACATCTTATACCCCTTTTAAACATGTTTGGGGAGGGAGGGTTATTGGTGTTGTAATTTTATGTTGTGAACTGCCCTGAGATCTGTGAATGAAGGGCGGTAGACAAATTTTATAAATAATAATAGTTCTGCCCACTGGGCTACTCATGGGCAGGGGAAAGGTCTGCCGGTAAAGGGATTTTCCACTGGCGTGGATGGCTCTGCCATATCCTAACTCACTCCAGCCCAATGAGTCTGGGTTTGGGATTGCACAGTAAGTCTGATTATCACCAAAAACTATTGAATGTTAACTTGGCTATATAAAGCTAATATTGTGGATAGAACTCATATAACATGAATATAGTTAGTAGGCTCTTCAGATGCACTGGGCACATGAAAGTCGTTCACTCACTTCAGCTATGTAATCAGTCCATTTATAAAAAGTCCATTTATAAAAAGATTATTCAGTGCTTTAAATTAAGGAGGAATTTGCGCTTGAATTCTTTCAGATTCAAATGGAATGAGCAGTGCGAAACTCAGAAAGTTATTGGGGATGGTGGAGTCTGGATTGTACTAAGTTGGATGTACTCAAGTTAACAATGCAGTCTGGTTTTGCATTTTAAGATTATGATGCAGAACTTTATGATCTGAAAATAGAGACGATGTTTGCACTTTCGTAACCCCAGCAAATCTTTAATAAAAACACTTTTTTAAAAGATTATGATGCAATCAGGAGCAGTAGTCTGTGCTGCAATTTATAATCTTGTAAGGCATTGAACTACAAAGCCATTGCTTAGAATAGATACCAGGGGATAATACCAGTGTAGTAACTTAGATCCAAGGAGGGCATATGTTAGGCAGGAAAGTTGGATTCTCACCTTGTGTTTAAAAACACTTGCTTTGTTTTTCTGCCTCCATGTTTTAATGTTTCCATTTAGATGGCATGTTTTGCATCCTTTTTTGCTGTATTGGTATATTTTAGTTAAATGTTATGCTTCCTCAGACTTTTACAATTTAAGACATCTTTGCTCTTTGTTTGCTTAAAAAAACTGAATTGTTTAATGTTCTAAATTTATTTTCTAAAGTAATTCCTGCAATTACTTAAAATAATGCTGTTAGGAAATCAGTAGAACTCATTGCTTGAGGATATATACATACACACTCTTAAGCTATTCAAGTCAATGATTTATTTACATGGAGAAAATAATATGTAACTCAAGCTGACCATTGATACAGTTGCAGCTATTGGGAAGTGATCCCATAAACATACTGGCTGAAAAATGTGCTGCTTTGAGCTAGTTGCTCTTAGTTCCCATTGAAATAAATGAAACTTAAGTCATGAGTAACTCGACCCAATGGAACCTATGTTAAGGTAACTTAGGCTGCAATGCTACACCTGCTCACCTGAGTGTAAGCCCCATTGAACTCATGGGACTTGCTTCTGAGTAGATGTGTATAGTATTGTACTGTGAGTCTGAATCCAAAGCATATCAGTCACATGTTACATTCCCTTTACAGATACCTTGACAGGGATGGAGTGCAAGTGAGGACATATTTTTAAATGTCTGGACCTGTTCATGAAGCTTCTATGACCAGAAAGGAACCTAGTTTGTTTTCATTCTTTGAAGCTCTTCAGACTAAAAGATGCTCACTTAAAAAAAGGAAACGTTAGATCAGAGCAAGTGCAAGACATGTGCTTTAACAGTGCACAATTATATACACTCTTTAGTGTTCATGCCATGGCCTTCAGCTTGTTGACATTTTTCAACTTGGGAAGAAATTCTATTGAGCTCAGTGGTGCTTCTGAGAATACACACCTGTTAGTGTTTTACTTTGAATACACAGTAATTGTAGTTGTCAAAATATAGGCATTATTGCTGTCTAGCATTTTTTAAAAATCAACTCAAAATGTTTTATGTGCCCACTGATTATTTTTTTCCTTACAGCTCTGCCAATATCTGCCGTGCTGAAATGTTTTAATTTAAATTTTCTTCCTTTTTATCTTTGTTTTCTCTGTTGCTGCTTTTTCTGTGACACAGCCTTTCATTATAGTCACTCTTCTTTTTTTTCCTTCCCCACTTCTTTCTTTTCCTTTTTCAAAGCCATGAGAAGCCGATCCATTGGTGAATGTGCTCTGCCATCGGCCTATATACGCAGTGCTAAAAGTGCTCCTGTTCTGATCCATACTTCCAAACCCTTCTTGCCTGATATTGTTCTCACTCCCCTTTCTGATGAGCTTTCAGGTAGTGCCACCTCTGCTAATTTCTGCACCCCCTTTTCACTTTTTTAACCCTTCTGCTTTCAAAGACTGCATAATCACTACATTTTTCAAAGTAAAATATTTAGGGGTGGGGAGGAAATGGGGAAGAGATGAGAGTGGATATTTTGAGTTTTGTGGTATGCTATATTTACAGCTCATTCTGGAACTGTGAGAAGCTAGCGCTGTGCCAATTCCTATAGAAGTAATGCAATGTTCTGCTTTACAGCTGAATTTTTAAAAAGTTGATTTGACACAAATATCTGAGATATATTGTTGAACTAGGTTTTCTACATCAAATGCCAGGGCAGAAGGACGAAGAAAAGATTTCTCATTGACAGTCTTCAGCATGGAGAGGTTGAGGATATTTTCTATCAGCGCTGTTTGGTCATTGTATTTTAATTTACCGGCATCATAGCCTTCTCCTTTTTATTATAATCAATGTCTTGCTGACTATGTCAGTAAATGCATAAGAATTACTAAAGAGGGGTTTACATTAGTAAATACCACATTAAAAACTCACCAGTAGACCCAGAAAAAAGTATGTTATTACTTATAACAGTATTATAAACACTTAAGTGCTAACTGTTGTGTATGTTTCTTTTAAAAGACACAACTAGCTGTTCTTCTGTTAACAAAACCCTTGACCCATCTCTAGAAAAACAACATTTTTTAAGCCCCCCAATGAACCATATTATAATAATGATTTTTAAGCTCTGTTCATAGGTATTGTGTCAGTGATAGACAGCCTCAAGAAATGCTTCACAGCTATGGTGGGTTTTCTGTTGAAGCAACCACATTTTATCTCCTGTGCCACTGAATCCCAAGCTATAAATGTATTGTGTTTTTGTTCACATTTCAAATATGCTGAATCATGTATACTGTGATTCGTTGTTTCATAATGCCAGTCAGTTTCAAAGGCTTGTTCAGAGATGATATTTTAGTAGCTGTTTCGGAAGCGGGGTGTGCGTTTTCTTTCTTTCTTTTTCTCTTCTGTTCCTCTCTTCCATTTTCCTGCCTTATTCATTCATTCTTTTGTTTTCCTTGGTGTGCTTGGCTCTGGGTCTTTTGGGGGATTATGCACACATGAAGGTGATGGATGGTTGATGAAGGACCCTGGGTGAGAGGCAGGGAAGGAAAGAGATCCCAGGGTGAGAGGCTGGGAGAAGAAAGGGATGCTCCCAGGTAAGAGCTGGGAGGGTCTAAAACATGGGTAGGCAAACTAAGGCCCGGGGGCCGGATCTGGCCCAATCGCCTTCTCAATCCGGCCCACAGACGGTCCGGGAATCAGTGTGTTTTCACATGAGTAGAATGAGTGCTTTTATTTAAAATGCATCTCTGGGTTATTTGTGGGGCATAGGAATTCATTCTTCTTCTTCTTTTCAAAATATAGTCCGGCCCCCCACAGGGTCTGAGGGACAGTGGACCGGCCCCCTGCTGAAAAAGTTTGCTGACCCCTAGTCTAAAATTTCCTTTGTGAGACAAGGGTTAAGAGCCAACCGTGAGAGAGGACTCTACCTTTTCTTTTTGTTTCTGCTTTTATTTAGATTAGTTTGTTTTTAATTGTATGGTATTATTAAAAAACCTTAATAAAATTTTACGGGGTGGGTGGGAAACAGAAGTGAGATGGACGGCAAAGTGTTGCTGTGTGAAGTGCTCCTGTTGAGGGGGCCAGCCAGGCAACTTTGTTGTCTTCAAGCACACTCCAGTCATTCTCCCTTAGACCTGCAGCTGTGTATCAGTGAGGCTCCATAACGGCTAGAGGAAATAATTTTTTAAAAAAGTTTTTTCTTGTAGTTCTGTTTATTTTTTTCCTAAACTCCCATCCCTTTCTTCCCCTACCCCCAGCAACATGTCCAGACAGGCACAGGACCTTTGAAGGGACGGGCTGTCTGTGTTCACCTTTCAAAACAACACTACAAATGCATTCCTTTTAAGTATAGCTATCAACTAAAGGGGGGGAAGCATGTTAATTTGAAATGAGGAGAGTATATTTTTCAGACAGTCTTGACACAGCTTGTTGCTGTTGTTGTTGTTTTTTAAAAAAAGTTCTCATGATTTGCTATTACAGTGGTACCTCGGGTTACATACACTTCAGGTTACATACGCTTCAGGTTACAGACTCCGCTAACCCAGAAATAGTACCTCGGGTTAAGAACTTTGCTTCAGGATAAGAACAGAAATTGTGCTCCGGCAGCACGACAGCAGCAGGAGGCCCCACTAGCTAAAGTGGTACTTCAGGTTAAGAACAACTTCAGGTTAAGAACGGACCTCCGGAACGAATTAAGTACTTAACCCGAGGTACCACTGTATAATATGGAACATTCCCAGTTCGAGCTAAAAGAAAATATTGTGTTGTAAATTATTAAATAGTTCAGAAAATCTGTGTGTTTCTTCTTTAGGTTCCTCAAAGTGGCACCTTTATTGATGCTATATAACTGTGTTTAAACTTCATCAATTAATAATCTAGTCCTAATCATTTATCAATTGGGCTATTGCTATCAAAGAATTGTAGTTTCCATGGACGCTGGTAAAACTAATGATTTTACAATGTTATGCTTAGATTTCTCCACCAAGTTCACCCAACATTTTAAGACCTGCTCACCTCATTCCACAGGCTATTTTTGTAGATTTCAAAAAAATGGAACAATCTGTGTTTTATATCAGGATATGTTGACTATGACAAGATTATGTTATCTGTTACTTAGAAAGTCATTTTCTGTATAAACTTATCAGTACAGCTAATGTCTCTAAAAAGTTATCAGCTCAGCTTTGTGTATTATGATTACTGTTTTTCGAGACAAAACTATTATTTTGTCTTAAGAATCTGTTAACATGCCTTGTCAGCCTGATGCAGAGAAATAGAGCTGGCTATTTAGGATTTTTTGACAAATTGGAAATGAAGAAGTGTAGAAAACCTTTGGGGTCCTTGCATATAATCATAGTTAGACCTTAGTAATCCTAAACAGGATTGTGGAAGTCTTGTGCTTATAAATTCTGGGGAGACGTTGAGCTGGGTCAGTAGCCTAACAAAATAAGGCAGCTTCTGACATTCCTAAAAAGACTGTGCTGGTGGCACTTTGTGTATTTGGGTACCCAGAACAGTAACAAATGGCTGCACAGGAAACAACATGTAGTTTAACATTTCTGGGTGCAATCTTGTTTTCTTCGTGGAGCAGCCTTCCCATCCCAACTAAACTGTGTACATTGCATAGTGGTAGAACAATCCTACACTTAGGTTCTGCAACAAAAATATGTGAGACAGGATTATTTTAGCCGTATGTGTGGTGTGTTTGGTATCCTTTCTGTGAAACAGTCAGCCTTACAACCAAAGTAAAGCAACTAAAACATAGAAATCAAACAGCACACAATGTTTAAAAATGTATTAGAAGAGAATGGTATTCTACGAAGAATTGCTGAAATAAAATAGGTTAATAAGAGCATCACAAGCTTCATATTTAAATTTAATGTCATCTTCAGTGTTTGCATCTTCAGTGTTTAAAAGGGTGCAGAGGTGCTTCTGTGACTATTTAGGACTCATTTTGCAGTGTGTCCCCCTGGAGCTGTAGTCCAGATCCACTCAAAAGGAAATCTGAAGGGTTGCTATAAGAGTTTCCATGAACCTCTTTGTTGTGCATTAGAGTCTAGACCTTATATCAGTGGGGCTTCTGCAGGAAATTATGAAAGAGATTTCCTTTGGTTTTTAAGTGTTTTGTAGGTGTGTAAATTTTAACACAGCTAGCTTTTGTTCTCTTCTCTCACCTCACCTCCTAAGAGGGTATACTGCTTTCAGCAGAATTCTAAAACAGCAAGGGAAAAGGTGAAGTGGGCTCTTACCTGTAAGTATTGATTCCCACCCCCACCCCCCATTCTTAGTGCTAGTTCAGCTCATCCTGAGGGAACAATGGCTCCTTCATCAGGATTCATTTTTGGCCATTTTGATCATTAAAAAATAAAGATAAGTCAGCTGTAGGTTCAGTAATTGTCAGACTTCCTCTGGATCATCGTATTAGCTTTTTCTGGTTCTTATAAGAAACTAGTATCCAATTTTTAAGAGGTGCTTCAGAAGATCCCAATTGGAGACTGAAAGATGTGTTCATTTGTTCGTAGCTAGCCTTTTAGAGTTAGGGAACCATCTGCTTTCTTTCACTTGAATGAGGGATCACCCATTATGGACATACCTACCTAGGTGTTTTGTGTGTGTGTGTGTGTGTGTGTGTGTGTGAGAGAGAGAGAGAGAGAGAGAGAGAGAGAGAGAGAGAGAGAGAGAGAGAAATATTTACTTAATAATTAAAGATGATACAGCTCCCTCAACATATTGAGTCAACTTGTGGCTAGAAATATTGTCAGTTCTTAGGTTACATATTTTCCCAAAGCAGTCTATATTATAAGTCATTATTTCTGATTCCATGAATTAGTATTTCATAATTTATTGGCACAGCCCTAGCTTTAACAGCATTTCCATGTCTCCCATGATCTTGCTCTGTTTCCATGCATGTTAATATTTTAAGACTGTTCTGATGGTCTAACTCATATCTCACATTGTACTAGATAGCATATATGTGCACGTATGTGCACATGTGTGTGTGTGTGTGTATGTGTTTAACAACATTTTAGTTTTTGGTGGAGAATATTTTATGGTTCTTAAGGACTTCTTTTTAAAGCGTATCACTACCTTGCAGTAGTGAACAAACAAAACAATAGTATATATATATATTAGATTTATGTACTTGATTTCCTAAATACATACTTTTTCTACAGACATGGATGATGCTCAAATCCTCCCACGTCCACCTCGCGTCAGACATTTTTCACAGAGTGAGGAAACGCCCAGTGAAGTTTTTGATGCGTTGAATGAGGAGCAGACACTTCCACGAAGTAGCAGCACATCTGACATCCTGGAACCATTCACAGTTGAGCGAGTCAAAGGTGCAGTTCCTGTCATTGACGATTCATCCCATCATGCGCCAAGCTTACAGAGTTCCACAGAGGCCTCTTCAATATGTAGATCCACTGAAAGTCATGTTACTGATACAAATAGCCGAGAGTCCTCTCTGGAAGTTGGGGATAGTATTTATGACCATCTCTGTCATTTGGTAGGCCCGGTAGAACTTTCAGATACAGCCTTTGAACAAAACCAGTATGTTGACCTTGAAGGTGAAGATGATCTTCTTTCCTCTCTGAGAGAATATCTTAAGGAAAACGAAGAACTTTGCAGTAGCATTGAGATAGATAAGCATGAGCCTTCTTCTCATGAAGTTGATGCAGGAATAAGTAGGAATGATAAATTGCCATTGGATGGAGTAGAGCATACAGACCAGACTGTTACATGTGCAAGTAGTACCACTGTTGCAGAAAGTGCCGATGATGCAGAACTGCAATTGGAGCAAAACCAAAGTGGCTTTATAAGTAATATTGCACCTACACAAGTAGACAGTTCTACAGGAAGCCAAGCTGATAAAGCTAAACATTTAAACATTGATAACCCCATCCAAAATCTGCCTGATCCCAGGTCAAGTAGCCCTAGAGAAAAGGAAACGAAGAGGTATTTGTTCAGACAAATTGCCACTGATGTAGATGTATCTGTGGAAGCAGTGCTAGCTGAAAAGCATAGAAGTGCCCTCTTTAATGAAAAAATAACCAACACAAGTGTTATGCATGCAAAGAAAATGCCACATAAAGCCTTAGTTAACCCTGAAATGCTTCACATTACTGGCATGAGCAAACTGTCACCAACTAAGAGAAGCATATCTGAAACGGTAACCCATAAGGCTAAAATAATGAAAATAGCAGCTAAAAAGCGAAACAGTGTCCATGTTACTTTTAGGCCATCTACTGAATCAGTTCAGTTTTATAATCCTCTAGAAAACAAAGAGGCCCCCTGGAAAGCAAGACTTCGTAAACTCAGTGGTTTCAGTAGCGGGAGCAGTAGCAACAGCAGCAGCAGCAGCAGCAGCAACACAAGCACCAGCTCATCCACAATGGCTGTGCTGGTCAAACCCGGAATATATAGGCCTCTAGATACAGCCAGTACAGCTTCTGCTTATAGTAGGCAAATTAAAGAATCAGGAGATGTTCCAGCATTCGTGTTGCAGAAGGAAAGTATTGGAATAAATCAAATGTCAAACCGTAGCCCACCTAAGCCATCGAGTCAGGAGTCGGGACAACAGCAGGGCTCCCTGGGTGGTGTTTATAAATCTGTTGTACATGCTCTTTCGAAGCCGAAGGCAAATGTTTCCCCACAGAGGCAGAGCAGAGTGCCAGCAGAGGCTCCACTGAGGGATCTGTACAGTCATGTAATGGGCTATTTTGGAAAGAAAGCTGCAGGTGAGCACTAACAGTGTGCGGAGCACAATAGGAGAAAGGCAGCACCAGTTTGGCTTGATGCACCTGAAGCAAGCTCTTATAAAGCAAATCAAAAGGCTTTGGGATGATCAGTGCTTTTCCTGTTTGGTTTTGCATGCGCATATGGCCAGCTGAATTTCCCCCCTCCAGCATAAGTTACTTTGATAAACGTTAAATTACTAATGATCCTTTTTTAAAAATAATAGTGAACCACTTTGCTGCTGAACACTTTAAGAGTAGGGAAGAGGAAGAGATAGTAAATGACCTACCAATGGATCCTGTCTTTATCATATACTTCTCCTGGCAAGCCTTGAAAGCCAGTCTTCAACATATATTTGGCATTCATATGCTGTCCAATAGGGGGGGGAATTGTTTTGATATCCCCAATTTATCTTCCTAGTTATCAGTTATTTCAGTTGAGCCAATTGTAGGTTCAGTTAATTTTTCTTCCTCCTCCTCCTGAAAACGAGACAAGAAAATTTTGAAGTAGGTTTCAAAATTTCCTGTTTGGACTATCTTCTTAAAACAATCTGGTGTGGATTTTTGTCATTTTTATTTGAGCTATTTCAAAATATGCTTCAGTGCTTTCTGTGTGCATTCACTGGAATGGATGCACTGACTTCCTAAGCGACATCTATCACTGCTTTCCCTCCCCCCTGGGGTCATGGAAGTGCATAAAGGTACCATGATAGTTCTCCTTGAGCTAACCGTGAGCCTCTATGTGTTAACCAAAATGGGCAAGGCTGGCTGTCATTCTAATATCACCATCTTAGTTCATGTGTTCAGTAACTTTTAAAAGAACAGTAAATTAACTTTCAGCAGTGAGGTAGGTTTTTTTGCGCTTTTTTTTTTTACATTGTATGCTGGCATGATTAACAGAATGCTCTGTAATGCATCCTGCATTGAGATGTTAATGCCATCTGAGGGCAGTCTTTGTAAGCATATCACAGTAGACTGGGTAGTAATGTAGATTCTTTCCGGCTAATTTGTTTCAGTATGCTATTTAGTAAAGTTTTCTCTTTAAAAAGCAATGTGCAGTCTGGATTCTAGGAGTATATAGAACGAAATTTTGAAATTTAATACTTCACGATTTTACTGTCAAGACCATGTTATACCTCAGATTAACAGTACGGTTGCTTTGCAGTCTTTTGAGGGGATAACACTTTCTCCAAAAAAAAAAAGATAAGCAAGAAAAATAAAACCTTCAAGGTAAAATAACCCAATAGTGTAACAGAATTAAAAACTGTGCAATATTGATCATAAACCACTGACTATTTTAAGTCTTTGTTAATTTTTGAATCATGTCATCTTTCATTGTTTATTAATTTATTTAAGTGTACTCTGTGTCTACAGTACTGCATTGAAGCATAATTCATTGGTACATTCTACTTATATGTTTCTCATTAGCATACACCCGCAGAGTTGGGAGGGGATTATGCATCTGGTGATATGGAGGAATGAAGAATGTGTGCTTAAAGCAAGCATTAACAACTTTAAGTAGTGCTTATCTGTAAGCTTTCTTGCTCTTTCAAAGGTCACACTGGAAATTGACTAACACCTGCTCAGTGGTGATGGCTAGGGGTGGGGGGCGTTGAAGGGTGAGGGTAGACTTACTAATTCCTAAAACTAAATTTATTTTATGGGAGAAGGTATTTTTAACTGCATGACATTCTTTTGTATTTACTAGTTTATTTCTGTGCTTTTAAAAAATATTTTGTTATTGAAACTGTTCTTTACTATATACAGTCATTCATTTGCTTTTAGCCAATAGAGAGGATATGAGCCCAAAGCAGAACCCTCTTGGTAGTGATAATGGCAGTAGTAATGCAAATATTCCTGACCTCATGGATGAGTTTATAGCTGAAAGACTGCGCAGTGGTAGTGCTCTGGTAAGCTTTTGCAATTTTCTTTTGTCCTGAAATATAAGATACAATTCTAATGCTAAGCAATTTACAAGATCACCAGTTAATTATGACTGTAAAAATGTTAATAGCTAGTGATGTTTGTTAGTTTGATAACCTCAAATGAAAATGGCTGCAGTAAATGTTATTTGATGGAAACGGACCTGGACTTAAAAATTGGTAGTAGCTGAATCATTTAGTTTTGTACAGCCCTTGTCTCTGAAATAGCAAACATGAAAATCTTTTCTGGCTGTAAAAGTCTTTTCTCAAACTATTTCTTCAATTGTAATATTTCTTCAATTAGAATGTGACCAGAAGAGGGAGCAGTCCAGGAAGCTTAGAAGTTCCAAAAGACCTTCCCGATATACTGAACAAGCAGAGCCAAATGCGCCCTGCAGATGACCCAGGTGTGCCTTCTGAGTGGACGTCTCCTGCGAGTGCAGGCAGCAGTGACCTTGTCAGTTCCGACAGCCATTCGGACTCCTTCAGCGCCTTCCAGTATGACGGCCAAAAATTTGAAAGCAAGTATTCCCGCATCCAGTTTCCCTTAAAATCATAATACCTCCTCTACATATATTTTTTTTTTGCAATAGACAACTTTATGCAGAGAAATTGAGAAGAGTGAATGTGCACAGGTTCTGTAAGTGATCTGGAGCAAAGTCCACAAGGAATGTGTTTGGTTTATCCATTTTATGAGAGCATACAACTTTGGGAGCAGGTATTTTTGTAGACCTAGATCCGTGAAAGAAACAACAGACAACAGTACAACCTTCTAGCAACCTTGGCCCTATATAACCTTGAGAGCCAGTGTGGTGTAGTGGTTAAGAGCGGTAGTCTCGTAATCTGGGGAACCGGGTTCGCGTCTCCGCTCCTCCACATGCAGCTGCTGGGTGACCTTGGGCCAGTCACATTTCTCTGAAGTCTCTCAGCCTCACTCACCTCACAGAGTGTTTATTGTGGGGGAGGAAGGGAAAGGAGAATGTTAGCCGCTTTGAGACTCCTTTGGGTAGTGATAAAGTGGGATATCAAATCCAAAAACTCTATATGCACGCTGGTGGGGAAGGAACTTCTCAACTTTGCAATCCTTCTTTTCCACTGTGATGGTTTCCTCAGGGTCATGAATATGTCCCTCACACTACAACAACTTGGGTGCATCATCAACAAGAGCTCATTGCGTTTAGTTTAGCAGATCCAGACCTTCATAATTGATCTTTGATGTGGCTGTGTGCAAGGTCTCCTTGTTTTAGGACAGGCAGGACAAGAGCTCTTTAGCACTTTAGACTATATACCTAGTAAAGCTACAAAGGGCCTTAATAGCTTGCATCAATTGATTCGCTGGTTGAGATTCCTGTCCTGTAGCTGCTTATTCCTTTTCAACAACAGTCTACCCTCAATTGGTGGCTAAACCCTGATCATATTGTTTTTGCGCACACAGATACAAGCCTCTCAGGAGGGTATGTGATGCATGCTGCCAAAGCCTTTGCAAAGTAGATTATTATTTTCTAGGAAGGAGAAACTTTTTCTCCAGAATTTGTTCTGCCTCATTGTTTAGTCATAAGATCCCAAAACACTGGATCATGTTGCTTAGATTTGTTGGAATCTGCACATGATTGCACAACTCACTTGCATTAAACACAAGATGAAAGGTAGCAAGAATGCCCTTTGTAGGAAATTGTTAGGCCATTGAGATATGTATCTATTTCTCTCGGTAGATTTCAGCTTTGGCCCTGAAGGGGGCACAACAACCTCTGCAGAGTCTGATGCAGGTTCAGGACCTCAGCAAAGTGCTGAAGAACAGGAAGTTGCTAGTCTAACTACACTCCATATTGATTCTGAGACCAGCAGTCTCAATCAACAACCACTATCTGCTGAAGCAGCAACTATTACAGGTAATAATAATAATAATAATAATAATAATAATAATAATAATAATTAATGTATTATTTGTATTCTGTCCATCTGACTGGGTTATTCCTCTGTTGCAAAGCAGAGGAGTGAAATTTCTGAATATTTAACTCATTTCTAGAGGATTAGCCATTTTATTCTGTTGCAGCAATAAGACGAGTTGGGGTACCAACAACTTAAAGACTAACACATTCATTTTACAGCCTTCCTCTTAGAAGTGGTAAAAAGTATAGCCTATAAAGTTAATCTGAATAATATAATTTATGGGGTATATTTTGCCAGTTAAATTGATTTTTTTAAAAAACAACAAAACCCAGATTGTTTTCTGGAATAATAGACCTCTTCATATCAAGTAGAGATTGTAGCCATGATCCAGAGGTCTGCACAAGGCAAAACTACATCCATACTAACCTTTTTTTCTCTTCATCTGTCACCCCTATAAACCATCAAGCATTTAAATTTCCCCAAAGTTGAGCAGGAAATCAGCCTGCTGAAGACCTCAACAGCATATAGTAAGCATCCAGGGGCTGGATATTTTGTTGCTGCCCCCACTTTTGATACATATGATATTTGGAAATCATTCCTATAACAAATAAAATTACAAATTTACCAGTGCCAGCAACTTAAATTTGACTGTATAGGTGTCCAAAGTGCTACTAATAACATATTTTTAGATGTGTGCTTGTTGTGCCGCTGTTGAGCTTTGTATGCTACTTGCAAATCAGAATGAAGGCTGAGTAAATGCACTTTTTATTCTGATAGCTACAATGTCATTTGTAGGTTCTGAAAGCGCATCACCAATCCAGTCTGCTCTTGGATCACGATCGCAGACACCATCACCTGCCACTCTGAGTGCAGATCACAACGAACAGAAAGATCTACAGCTGGATGAGAAGCTCCACCACTCTGTTTTACAGACACCAGATGACCTAGGCAATATCTTAGATAGAAAACTTAAAGAATAGCTTTTATTTCATTTCCTATACAGTGCTCACTATTTTCAGAATTGGTTGTCTCGGAGAACAATACTTGTGTTTTCTGTTTGCCATTCATTAAATTTGTCTTACTAATTACTGTATTTTTTGCTCCATAAGACGCACCTTTTCCCTCTTAAAATCTAAGGGGAAATGTCTGTGTGTCTTATGGAGTGAATGTGTGGTCCCTGGGGCGGGGGGGGGGGCGAGCTGGCGGTGGCTTTCTCCAAAGAGCAGGTCGGGGAGCAGCAGAAAGCCTGCACGCAGCCTTCCTGCTGCTCCCCGGGGCTGGCGGTGGGGGAAACTCGGCTTTCCCCCACCGCCAGCCCCACAAGCTCTTTGGGTTGAGCAGCTCTGGGGTAGTCCGGGAAGCCTCTGCAGGGCAGCGGGGAGCCTTCATCCCGCTGCCCTGGGGAGGCTTCGCGCGGCTATCCCTGGCTTTTGCGGGAGGTGGGGGAAGGGACAGAGCGAGGCTCTCTCACTTCCCCCACCTCCCGCAAAAGCCCCCAAGAGCCACATTTTTTTTTCTTTAATCCCCCTCCCAAAAAAGTAGGTGCCCCTTATGGTCAGGTGCGCCTTATGGAGCGAAAAATACGGTATGTTTTTAACTCCTGGGAGAAAGTAAAAAATTCATCTGCTTGATTAAAGCAGGAGCATGGACTATTTATACATTAAATAAAGTGGGTAAATGTGGCACAGTGGGGGATTGAAGGACCATATCTGCTCTGTTCTACCTGGCTATCATATATTTTGATGCAACATATTAATGGGTTTTTCTTGGGAGGAATTCAACATCTTGCTGTTGTGGTCATTCTGTCAACACAAGCATTTCAGCTTGCCAGACGGAATGATCCCTCCTTCTTCCCCACATGTGGTTCTCTGTGGGGTTTTCATGACCCCCTTAGAGCCAGGGGATCATGAGAAAGGAGGAAAGCCCCACTGCACAAATGGACGTTCTTGCACACCTTGCATCATCTCCCTCCTTAACTTCTTAATCCACCTCCAAATAATAGCTGGCCTGAAGTTTTGTTTGTTTTTCCTTCTGTTACAGAAACTAGTGATTTTCCATCTGAATGCTGCAGTGTGATGGCAGGAGGAACAGTCACTGGATGGCATGCAGATGTTGCTACCGTAATGTGGAGACGAATGCTAGGAATTTTAGGAGATGTCAATTCCATTATGGACCCTGAAATACATGCTCAAGTTTTTGATTACCTTTGTGAACTCTGGCAAAATCTTGCTAAGGTATTTGGAGAACTGAATATTTTTAGCCGCTCAGCCTAAAAAAAGTATTTTAAGGTAGAATTGAAGCAGCAAATTCATCTTCACACAAGTTTGCATTGTATTTCTAAATAATTTCAGATTAGAGACAATCTTGGCATTTCAGCTGATAACATGACATCACCTTCTCCACCAGTTCTAATTCCTCCGTTGCGAATTCTGACTCCGTGGCTATTCAAGGTAAAGAAAAGTGTAGCCCATTCTGTGAATATGAAAATGAAAATGGGGTAACGTATGAAAGTGTTAACATTGTGGCTTCATTCTTTAATATTAGGCAACCATGTTGAGTGATAAGTACAAACAAGGCAAGTTACATGCTTATAAACTCATATGTAATACAATGAAGCGGAGACAAGACGTTTCTCCAAACAGGGACTTTTTAACTCATTTCTACAATATAATGCACTGTGGACTACTTCACGTTGATCAGGTAAGGAGCCTCAATAATTTAAACTTTATTCTGAAGCACATTTCTGAGCAATCGTGAAACCAGAAAATTAAAAACGTGTTGCAGAGTATGCCTTTGAGAATTTGCAAACATAATCCTCACTTGGAGTTTTTATTCATTGTAAATTATGTTTTAAAGAAGTGGTTTTCAAACTTTCTGATATTGGGGAACCATTTCTACATGCTTTTTGCCACTGGCAAGAAAACTCTGTATGTTGTACAAGAAGCTGGGGAGTGTTATAGGGTACATAGTATCAGGCTACTGGCTGGGCCTTTCTTGAGTAAACTTAGAATGCACCCAACTAATTCTTGTAGCTACATGTTTCAGGGAAAGATCACTAGTGTTGAACAAGCTGCGTTTCAGGACCCTTGTCTGCCACTTCTGATCTCTTCATTGATAAGCTTCCAAGAAAAGCATAGGATTTTTTGAATAATATTTTAAAAAACGATTGCTTCTTAGAGACAGAGGCTTAGCTCTTGCAAACAAAAGATGACATGGTAGATCTGTGTTTGAGCTGCACTCTTTTGGATTGTAGATGGGTCCATTCCCCTCACTCAAAAAACAAACAAGCCAACGAGCTATCAGGGAGAAGTGTTCTAAATTTCTTTTTTAATTGACATCTCATTTTCTTTGTGATTGAATGCTCCTCCAGAAATAATTAAAAACCAATCATAAGAGTCACACCTACAGTCTAAAGTAGTAGAGCCTATACACAGGATTGCCACCTCATATGCTGTTCATGAGAACTAGCCCAGAGTCTTTGTTCTTCAAGTCTGAATATAGGCTGTCTTACCGTAACTTAAGTGACAATTCATGCAATACACTGCAAGATTTTGTCTCATACTCACAGTTTCAACTCCTTGCAAAACAATCTAATTACCAATTTATAATAGTTCTGGTAAAGCTATGCCTTTTGGGTATAATTGCCAAGAATCTGTCATACTGCTGAATAAGATACCTTCCCAGAAATCTAAGGGTCGTTGGCAAATAAGGAGACATTGGTTCCAGTAATCTTACTCATCTTCTCTTAGAGTTAGCAGATACTTTAGAAGGAAGCTCTACTCCCATTTGTTAAATATTTTGTTCTGCTTTTTACTGTCTTTCATTTTCTTCTTTCTCTGATGGTCAGTTCTAACTTGGAGGCATTTCTGACTAATCATTTTGCACCCTCAAGACAAATTTAGGTTTTATTCCCATTTTCACATTTGTGAAAGCCACCTAATACAAACGTTCTCTGGGCAATTAACACTAAAAAAGCACAATAAAAATAGTAGCAGAATAAATCCTGATTTAAAGCCAACAACTCCCAATGTCCTAGGCACATTTTGTGACAGGGAATTTCATCAACGTGAGCAGTTTGTGAGCTCTACATGTAAGATTTCAGATTAAAACTGCAGAGTGGAAGGAAAAGGAGGATCTTTTTCTGCCTCCCCACTTGCAGCTACTCTCTGAAGACTGGAGAAGAAACCCTCTTAAGAATATGACGGAAGTGGGCTGGGGAAAGACTCAACCATGTGAAAAATGAACATAATATTTTAGCTGCAGTTCATTCATTTCCAGCTTTGTATTCTAGTTATTTTAAAAGTGCCCATAACATAGGTTTAAGGTGCTGTTTAGCTCCTAGCTTTCATATCTCAGTTTCTAACACTGGGAACGACAGCAGTACAGAAGTTCTCAAGTGCAGTAAACATTTAAGATTGAAATTTTAAGACTTGAAAAGCCTGGAGAAATAAAATGGACTTTACCTGGCACTGAAGAGATCTGTACAGCTTAATAAAAAATGATACCAAGAGCAGTAATCCTGCTTTTCTTGAACAAATTTGTGAATAAATTATTTTGAGAGAATGTTCACATCTTGATAAGTTCCAGTGTAACTGCAAATCCTAGGAAGAAATGTGGCTAGATTTGGGTAATGGTTTTATTCTAGTTCACTGGGAAATTATTTTTCATTCAGGTTCAGTTTGACTCCCTAGCTGCACTTGGACATCATGATGATTTCCTCCATGGTTTATCATTAAGGATATGAACGATACACAAGCCTTGGGCTTGTGTAGCACACAAACCCTTCTCCTGAAGGAACGATACACAAGCCTTGGGCTTGTGTAGCACACAAACCCTTCTCCTGAAGGAACGATACACAAGCCTTGGGCTTGTGTAGCACACAAACCCTTCTCCTGAAGGAACGATACACAAGCCTTGGGCTTGTGTGGCACACAAACCCTTCTCCTGAAGGAACGATACACAAGCCTTGGGCTTGTGTAGCACACAAACCCTTCTCCTGAAGGAACGATACACAAGCCTTGGGCTTGTGTGGCACACAAACCCTTCTCCTGAAGGAACGATACACAAGCCTTGGGCTTGTGTAGCACACAAACCCTTCTCCTGAAGGAACGATACACAAGCCTTGGGCTTGTGTAGCACACAAACCCTTCTCCTGAAGGAACGATACACAAGCCTTGGGCTTGTGTAGCACACAAACCCTTCTCCTGAAGGAACGATACACAAGCCTTGGGCTTGTGTAGCACACAAACCCTTCTCCTGAAGGAACGATACACAAGCCTTGGGCTTGTGTGGCACACAAACCCTTCTCCTGAAGGAACGATACACAAGCCTTGGGCTTGTGTAGCACACAAACCCTTCTCCTGAAGGAACGATACACAAGCCTTGGGCTTGTGTGGCACACAAACCCTTCTCCTGAAGGAACGATACACAAGCCTTGGGCTTGTGTAGCACACAAACCCTTCTCCTGAAGGAACGATACACAAGCCTTGGGCTTGTGTAGCACACAAACCCTTCCTACTCCTGAAGGAAGCTTTTGCTTTTGCTTCCATTTTTTAGTTGAACACAGCTTGTTTTTTCATCCAAACCCAACAACCTGTGACTAAATCTTAACACTGGTTTGTTTCAAATAAACTCCTTCATACCTATACCGTGTAAACAGTTTAGGATGGAGACAACACACTAAACTGTGATGAATTCAAAACAGAAGCAAGCAGCTTCTAATCTCCTTGCAACCACACCAAAGGGGAAAGTAGGGGCAGGGAAACCCAGTATTTGCTGTGAATTATTCCCATCAGAATAAAACATAGATTATCACAATCTCCAAATGCTGCCATTTGCATTCTCAAAACAGGGTTTCATACTATTTATTTTGTCCTTTCGTTAGTCTTTTTATTTAACGGAGTGTCTATTGTGGAAGTTGCAAGCGATCTGTCTGTTAAACAGTTCTTTGCCTCCTTTCCTCCAAGGATATCGTCAATACAATCATCAAGCACTGTTCTCCTCAGTTTTTTTCACTTGGTTTACCTGGTGCTACCATGCTGATCATGGACTTCATTGTCGCAGCTGGTAGAGTGGCGGCATCCTCTTTTCTCAATGTGAGTTTCCATTAACAAAAATTATTGCTGCTGTTTAAAATTATTTACAGACCACATTTCGTTGGGAAAATAACAAGGCAGTTTACAAAATAAAACCAGTACAACAAAGTAACAAATATATACCAGAGTTCACTGTAGTCAGTACTAAGGATTGGTGCCTTGAAACGTTGGTGTGAATAAGTAAGTTTTTGCCACCGAGGAAACTCTTGCACCACAGGTGCCTGACATATCTCGAGGAGGTCATTCCACAGTGGGAGGGCCACCACAGAGAAGGCCCTCCTTTTGTTTTATGACTGGGCTGGTTTATACAGAAGGAAATGCTCTATCAGATAGCCTGGTCCTAAGCTGTTGCCCAGGTTAATTATATTCAGCAATTGCTATTAGATTTTCTGTGGGTGTCCATCCATCAAGTAGGATCTAGCACCACCTGGTATTCAGAAACAGGATAAGCAACTCAAGAGTCAAGGCATATACAACCCCTTCCAGTGCTGACTCCTGTCCATTTCCTGCCTTTGCCTGAGATGGATTGGTGGTCTTAGCTCTCCTTTTGGATTTTTTTCTTGTGTTCAATATGAGTGTTTTTCCTTTTGTTCTCCAGGATAGGCGTCCCCACCATTTATGTAGGGGTTACATTCCGGGGGCCCATGCGCATTAGTGAAATTGCCTAAAGTGGGGAGCATCTTCTAAAAAGCCTCTTTTCCTATTTCCCCCCTGCTCTCTCTCCACACAACTCTTTTTTCAACTAGAGTTGAAGTTCTGGGGCCAGCTGGAGGCCATGCAGAAAAGCGGCTGCAGTGGCTGCTGTGCTACCCTCCGTGTCAGCTGTTAGGTGGGGAGGCCTGACTGCCTAAACAAATCCCCACTGTGCCTTCAATCTCTTTTATTTTCTTGCTTGTCTCCCCACCCGCCACTTCACTTCCTGGGGTCTGTGAGTCTTTTTTCCACTCTTGTATCCCACTCACCTTTAGCCATGAGGTGGTGCTAGATCCTACCTAATGGATGGCCACTGGCTAAAGGCACCATTTGGTTGAGTCCAGCAGTCCATTTATATACAGCTTATTTTTATATATAGCTATGAGTTATATAACACACACACACATACAATATGTGTGTGTGTGTGTGTGTTACTAGGATGTTGTGTACAAAGTTTACCAACTAAAGTCTCTCTAAGTAGGGACTTTGTCACCTTATAAGCAACTTATCATATTCTATTTATTTACTACAAAAGTGTATTATTAGAAAGTTGTATATTAGATAATGTACAGGTTGTTTACATTCTTGACATTCTTGTTTTATACATCCAATTGCTTGCAAATTTGCCTGCCTTATACTGTGCTCCTTTGCCTTAGGGAGCTTGCAATCTAAATTTAAATATTACATGAAGATAGGAAAGGGAGAGGTAAGGGTATCAAACAACAGAAACCGCCCTGAGACCTCCGGGTATAGGGCGATGTCTAAACTGAATAAATAATAATAATAAAAGTGGGAAGATCTGTGAAAGGCAAGCATAAGGGACGAATGTAAGAAAATGGTGCTATTATGTTGTGCATGTTTTTAACTTAGTTCTAAGTTACCTAGAAACTGCTATGCATAAGGTAACTATCAAACTGAATAGCTAACAAATAACAATAAGCTGTAATACCTGAAGGCAGCCCCAGTGCAATTGCATTCTCAAAAAAATAACTCTGAAGCATCCCCAGCAGGTCAAGCACATCACCAGCATATGAGCCAACAAAGCACTGCAAGCAGCTCATCATCATTCTGGTCCTTGGGTGATTAAAGGGGCAATACAAGTAGAACAGGGCTTTACCCCATCCCACTAGCTCATGGCTCATGGCTCTGGCCAGCTTTCTCAACCCCAGTGTACAGTGGTGCCCTGCAAGACGAAAAACTCGCTAGACGAAAGAGTTTTCCGTTTTGGAGGTGCTTCGCAAAACGAATCTCCTATGGGCTTGCTTCGCAAGACGACAATGTCTTGCCAGTTCCTGCTGGGTTTTTTTCCTCCCCCCCCCCTTTTCTAAGCCGCTAAGCCGCTTATCATCTGATCCAATCAGCAGATAAGCCGCTAATAGCGCTAAGCCGCTTATCAGCTGATCTGATCAGCAGATAAGCTGCTAAAAGCCTCTAAAAGCCTCTAATAGCGCTAATCCGCTAATCCTTCAATGGGCTTGCTTCGCAAGACGAAAAAAACCGCTAGACAAAGAGAATCACAGAACGGATTCTTTTCGTCTTGCGAGGCACCACTGTACATTCTGCAGCAGGAAGCCTCTTCTAGTTGTAAGGGGCTCCTTGTGTAATTTAAAATCCTGCCAGGGCTACATGGCCCTTTTCCCACTCATGTTGCCCCTTCATGACTGCAGTACCCCAAGAGACCTGTGCTTCAAACGTTTCCTTTCAAGATGAAGACTAAACTTGATCATCCGTTTGTATCTTTCTCTTTTTCTCAGGCACCAAGAGTAGAAGCACAAGTTCTCTTAGGCTCTCTGGTTTGCTTTCCCAATTTATATTGTGAACTCCCAGCTCTGCACCCAAGCACTCCTGACATTGTTGCCTCTCCCTTTACAGATGTTAAGGTAGGTTTTGAAATGCTGTGTACTCTGCATATATTTCCCCTTGTTTAGCTGTTTTCAGCTGAGCAGCAGCTCCTGGCACAATCCTAGGCATGTCTATTTTTTATTATTATTAATTATTATTATTATTTATCAGTTTGCTTGTTGAATTTGCACCCTACCTTTCCATAGTCAAGGCAGCTAATAATAATACAGATGCAGTGAAAATAGTGCCTGATTTAAAAAAAAACAACACATAAGAACAAGGCAGGTAAAATACATCAGTAAAAGCAACAAAAAGAACCAGTTTCAACATATATGTTAGCTAATGGGCTAAAAGACATATCTAAATAAACAATGTTTTTGCCTGGAAAAGGTCATCAAATAAGGAACTAGCTAGATGTCTCTTGATAAGGAGTTCCAAATACTGGGAGCAGATTCTCTCTGTAGAGCAGAGTAGTCCAACGCAAGCCCTCACGCTGCCTTTCCAAAACTGGGTAAGTGGGGCACTAGGACCCTGCCATAGCCTTGTGCCTCCTTCCCAAAGCCCAGGGCCTCACTCACTTGGCTTTGGGAAGGCAGCGTGAGGAGAGGACCTTCCACACCATTTTTGAAACTGGTCCTCCAAGGACAGGACAGAGCTGCTTTCAGTTAATTGCTTAAGACTAACCACAATTTGCCCTGTGGTAAGTTAAAAACAGTGGCAAGGGATTCTGAAATGCGCATACCCAATGGCAATTCATGTATTGATAAATATTGTTTATTATTATGTCTAAATGCAGCTGTTGTGGTCAGTGGAACAAGTAAGTGTGTCTAGGATAGCAGCTTCAGTCATTTTTCTTCTTGTTAGGAGATTTTTTGTGTTCAAATCATTCATTGCTATTTGCTTAACCAGAGCACTTGGGTGGCAATGTGTTTGGGGTGGTTTGTTTTTTTGAGAAAGTGGCAGCTAGTAGCAGCTCCTCACTGTAAGGGAGTGGGTGTTTGTGCAGCTAGGCATGGTATGGTACCCAAAGCTGAAAGATTCAAGAGAATCAGCAGGGATGTACGGCTGAAACAACTTTGGATTCCTTGTTCCATTGGATACTGTCTCTGAGGAAATAGTATGAACAAACAGTATGATAGTATGAACAAATGCAGAGTGTTTTGTAACTCTCCCATTTCTGTGAACTTTTCCTATCACATAATAAAGCTTTATTTTAAATTCAAGGGGTTTTTGGATGACTGACTTTGAACATTCTTACTTTAGGAACTGATCATCAAAACGGTATTAAGTTCTGCCAGAGAGGAGCCATCTGGACCGGCAAGGTATGAATAAAGAAGGATCACTGCAGATCCTCGAGCAAATAGGTCAATTTGTATGTTCAGCTAAATTATTTAAATAGCACAATATGGGTTGACTTTTGGTGTTAATTTGAATCATGGTTTTATTTTAAATTTGCCTTTTCTCAACTGCATTATGAGTTATCCAGAGAATATATCTGAGAAGGAGATAGATAAGCATTCTTAAAATCCTTTTAAATTCCTTTTAAAAGGAAGTAGCAGTAGATTATGGTTAATGAAACAAACCAGTGAAAAAGTAGTGGCATGCACCATATATATTAGTTTAGACGTTAAGAGATGGCTTCTTTAAGGCTACAATCCTAAACAGGCTTACCTGGGAATAAGTTCAATTGAACTCAGTGGAGCTTACATCTAATTAGATGACCATAGGGTTGCACTGTTGTCCTACCTCAACAAACTCTCAATATACCACAAGTTTTCTACTCCCTTGACATTAGTTTTAGCTTGGCTAAAGTCAGTGCTTACATTGCTATCTAACATTGTTTTGCAGATGTGTTGCTCTTTGTAGCCTTGGCATATGGATATGTGAGGAACTGGTGCATGAATCCCATCATCCTCAGATCAAGGAAGCTCTGAATGTGATCTGTGCATCATTAAAAGTAAGCATGTAACCATTCGGATTTAAAGGGCCCTGTGTAGTGTTTCATGTGCACCCTGTGGCTTTTCTGGCCTTCTTTTCTCATTTTCCTAGAAGGATCTCTAGGCAGCGCTAGGGCTCACATAGATAAACGTTGGCTGGTTTCTGTTCATAACTACTAAGGTTACAGTCCTGTGCACGCTCACTTGACAGTAAGCCCTGCTGAACCATGTGAAAGTGCGTTAAAGCATATTAACATCACATTCATATGCAGGTTACATACGTTGTAACACTTGTTTACTCAGAAGTAATTCCCAACATGTTCTGTGGGGCTTACTTTCAGGTGAGTGCACATAAAATTACAGCCAAAGATTAGAATGTAAGTAAGATTCCACATCAGCCTCTTCAATTCCCTTTCCAACAATAGTATTCAACCATAGCATCCCAATTACTTTTATATGCTTGGTGGGGGCGGACCTAAAACTGTGCCAATTTTTATCCAAATTTTCCAGGTCTCATCGCTGTTACAAAGCAATGGTTTAATTTAAAGTAATTTTAAATATGAATGCTTAAAATATAAAGTGTAGTACCTTAATACAGCACACTTCTTTTAGGTGCTTCAGAGTAAGGGGAAATAATTGATGTCATTTTTCCTTCTTCTTTTTAACAGAGATTTAAAGTTCACAAATACAGTTTTGTGCCCAGAAGAATCACACATTGAGGCTCTTATTTGGAAACTAGATCACACATTATTCAAAGACTCTTGGAGTTGGCTATTTTTCTTGCAGAGAGACATGAATTGAGTATAGATACCAGATACTATGTTTCTTGTCAGTTGTATTGACAAGTGCAGTACGCACACTATTGAACTGGACAAAAGCAAATTGCAGGCTTATAACACAGATGCAGCAACACTTTCTGAACTCCAACCAAGCTGCTCTATCAAAGTATAGGCAGTGTTTATTTCCTCTAGACAGTGTGAAGTCACAACTTTTGTCTCTCAACCACCTTGAAAGCCTTAGTACAAAGATCCTAATTGCTCTTCTCAACCCCTGCAGTTAGAGACTGTGTTATGTGCCGCTCCAAAATAGCTTGGGTTCTAAGTGACTACAAAACCTCATCCATGCTACAGAAAAACTCTATTGCTCAAACCATTTTTTTAAGCAACGGGTGAAGCTGAACCACTGTTGAAAGTTTAGGCTAGAGAAAGGCATACTGGCTCTATGGATTGACTCCAGTGGACCAACATGGAGCTTGAATTGGTGTCTAATAAAAGAAATCCTTTATAACAGAACAGAGCATAGTATTTTAACATCAGGCTTTTATAAAGGGACCGTTGACAAAAAGTCACCGTTATCAAGAAAGTAAGTTCTTTAACTTCTCTCTGCTGAACCCACTGAATAGGTTCATAATACAAAGAGTCACAAATACAGGCGCAAAAGCTAGGTTTTAGTTGGATATCAGGAGAAGCTTTTAACAGAGTAGTTAGACATAGGGACTAATTACCTAGGGAGTCTTCAAGCCATGGTTGAATTGCCGTCTGCTGGGGATGCTCCAATTCTATAGCTTGATGCTCTAGCTAGATTTCCTTCATTGAGCAGGGGGCTGAACCTTTCTAGCTAAATGATTCTCTAATTTAGATGTTAAAGACAGGTTATTCGGAACTTTCAGAAACCTTCCATCATGGAGATTTGCAGTAAATTAAGATTAGGGTCAAAGCATGTCCCCTCCCTGAATAAAACTCCCCAGATATTTGGTGACTTGACATCACACCTGCAGCAAATTAAAAATGCACAGCTTCAGTGCACGTGCAATGTATTCTAAGAGCAAGAACTTAGCACAGCCCTATATGTTGTCCAAGGCAGGAGTGGCAAAACTTTGGCTGTTCAGATCTTTTGCTTAACTATTCAGGTCCCATCACAGTGGTGCAAACCAAGCTTTTATGGACAGCCTGATTTTGAAGATTATGATTTCTCAGTTGTGACTATAATTTAGAAATTATTATTTTTTTGTGGGCGAACGCATATAAGAGCTAATTATGCAGTAAGCCTCCCCCCTCCCCAGTCTTACTTACTTGTTCACACTTACTCTTTTAGACCACTTTTTCTCAGACAGTGATCTAGGATCCACCAGAGAGTCCTGGGCCTTAATGCCACAGCTTGCCTAGTGCCTCCTCACTTGCCTGCCTGTCCCTTAGACATGTCATTGCCTTCGACTGTACCAACGGCAGCCCCAGCAGCTCTTTCCTGCTGGATAAATATGGCCAGGAGAGAAGAGATATTTAGTGGGGAGAAGGGAAGAAAGTCAAAGGAAGTGTGGAGGGAAATTAGAAAGTGAGATGAAAGGTTAATAGTTAATAAAACATTTAACTGGAAATAGAAGTAAAGTAAAGAGGGAGGCTGTTATAGGAAGAATAAGTGAACGGAAAAGGTCCAGGGAAGAGGGATGAAAGAAACTCACATGGTGTGGGGAAATAAGGTACAGTGAGAAGACAATAGGGAGAAATTACAGGAGATGGGTAAAAATACTTCAAGAGGCATTTGAAGGGAAAAGCCTTCCCCACTTACCGTATTTTTCGCCCTATAGGACGCACCGTCCCATAAGGCGCACCTAGTTTTTTGGGGGGGAAATAAAGGGGAAAAAATTATTTCCCCCCCAGGCGGGGGGCTGGGGCAGCCTGAGCTTCCCCCGACCCCAGCCCCCAAACAGGCAGCTCTCTGCAAGCCGTGGGAGCCCAGCGCTGGCTCCCAATGCTTGGGGAGAGGTCCGCGAAGCCTGGACGCGCTGATCTCAGTGCATGCAGGCTTCGGCATGCAGGCAATTCTCCCCAAGCAGCGGGAGCGCTCCCGCTGCTTGCGGAGTGGTCCGCGAAGCCTGGACGCGCTGATCTCAGCGCGCGCAGGCTTCGGGATGCCGGCAACTCTCCCCAAGCAGCGGGAGCGTTCCCGCTGCTTGCGGAGAGGTCCGCGAAGCCTGGACGCGCTGATCTCAGCGTGCGCAGGCTTCGGGATGCCGGCAACTCTCCCCAAGCAGCGGGAGCGCTCCCGCTGCTTGCGGAGAGGTCCGCGAAGCCTGGACGCGCTGATCTCAGCGCGCACAGGCTTTGGCATGCAGGCAGCTCTCTGCAAGCAGCGGGAGCGCTCCCGCTGCTTGCGGAGAGGTCCGCGAAGCCTGGAGAGCGAGAGGGGTCGGTGCGCACCTACCGCTCTTGCTCTCCAGGCTTCAGCGAAAGCCTGCATTCGCCCCATAGGACGCACACACATTTCCCCTTCATTTTTGGAGGGGAAAAAGTGCGTCCTATAGGGCAAAAAATACGGTAAATCCTCTGGCTCAGCAGCTTCTGTCTAAAATTGGGAGGCTGAGTCACAATACCTCCAGAGCAAATGTCTGTACAGTACAGGAACGCTAAGCTATGGAACTCCTCGCCACAGGGAAAACACTTGTGGCAAATAATTTAGCAATTTCCAAAAATGGATTAAGTATCAGTAGAAAGTCACCTCAGTAATTGCCAGCTAATTATGCCATAATACTTGCATCTGCCACCATTTTGTGACTGATGGGCCTCTGTAGTTTTCAACCATCTCAATTGGCCCTAGGGGTAGAAAGCTTGAGAAACCCTGTTTTAGACAGTTCTTGGATACTTCAGATCTGCCCCCTATTTTTTTCTGAATAAGAATCATTTCCATAAAATAAAATTACTGCTTAACCTGATAATATTTGCCTTGAATAATTCCTGACTATTTTTGTGCAAAGGAGTAGCTATTAAATTCAGAGCGTATAAGTAACATAGTAAACGTTGCTGCTGTTTGTTACTGGAAAACACATTTGCCTCTTGCATGCAGTTTGAGCTTCCCACAGAATGAAAAACCTTCCCACAAATTGGTGGCATGTAATTGCTGACAATTTGAGTAGGTAAGGCTGCTTCCAAGGTCCATATTTGTGGTACTTACCTATAAATCCGACAATAGAACATCTCCAACTACTTCACCTATTGTCCATCATGTACAGGGTCTGGCTTTTTTGTAAAGGCTGTTTTCAAAGAACACCTCCAGCTATCTGCATTTGATTTGTTGGAGCGTCTGAATTTTTCTTTGATGTTCATCATAATAAGTTGGAAGCCACCCAAGCCCTCAGGCAGACAGCAGACAATGTGTATTCTGCCTGCTGCATTCTGCTTTACCACTTCCTCAGCATCCCCTGGCAGATCATAAGAGGCTTTGTCGTTAAGACAAGTGCTTCAGCATGGCACTTACAATGCCAGTTATGGTCTTACAACTCAGAAAGAGGTGGAAGTTGCATGGATTTTTTTACAGCAAGTTTCCACAGTATTTAATCCTCACCCTCTGCTGCCATCTCCAACGTGAAATGTTCACAATACAAAAGCTATAGATAAAAAAAAAATCCTGAGTGTACCTCTGCCATAGCTATTTCATAAATTCAGCAGAACCATGGGAGAAATAAGGCCATTTCATTCCATGGCAGTGTTTTCACACCACATGTAACCATAGTTTAGTGCAACATAAGTGAGCAGGAACTATCTGTAGTGAGCTTCCCCTTCTTTCACACAGCTGGAAGGGGTTTAGTTTGGTTAATCATAGCTAGTCATGTCATCTAGGCCCAGAACCATGGTTAACATTAACTATGATTGTTTCAGCTAGCCATAGTTTATGTTAACCATACTTTTTCAGTCTAGTTGATAGGACAAATTATGGTTAAGCAGAAGCAACAGCTTCTGAACTGCTCCCTGCTGTGCAGGAGTAGGAAAAAGGAGGAGGCAGTGCACAAACTGTGGTTTCATATGACATGTGAATGAGGCCATTAATGTCTACACAAGCCCAAGCGTAAGATCATAGAACCATAGAACTGGAAAGGGACAACAAGAATCATCTAGTCTAACTCCCTGCAATGCAGGAATCTTTCACCAAACATGGGGCTTGAATGCAAAGACATGAAAAAGTGGTCCTGTGGCCGTATGCATTCAAAATACACTTTGCGTACCATGCCCTAGACCTCCTGTGTTTTCCATTATATTGCATATTTACACAATTAAAAGAACAAAATATTGTGACAACACTTGTTAATTTAAAATAAATATATCATATTTTACATTTTGCAGATTTTTAGAGTCTGATTTGCATCAAATTCGGCCACATAACATGGTGGGGTTTTTTTTAAGGAATACTAATCTTGGCACAATGCATGCAAATACAAAATGTTCATCCAAATAAATCTGTTGCTTTTCAGCACAAACCTCAGACCTTTTACTGGTTGTTTGCAATCCATAATTGTTGACTGTATTGGATGTTTCTTTATTTAGGTTTTAGATCCAAGTAAAGTAATCTGTTTCTGATTTAAAGCTGTGCTGCTTCCTTGACAAAAGACTGGGTTTTTAAAAATTTGCTTTGAGTGTGTGTAATTCTCCTCCGAATATGTAACAGTCATGAGATGCTAGTCCATCACATGGTGTGCGCTAATACTGAAATCCATGCATTTATAACTTTTTTTGTTTTTCTACAGTTTCCAAATAAAACGGTTGCGCATGTTGCTTGCAATATGCTTAATATGTTGATTCATTATGTACAGAGGCTACAAATGTACCAAGCAGATTCACCATTAAAAATTATTCAGGTAAGTATAAACATGAGGAAAAAATGGAACTTTAGCTTTATAATCCTCGCTTTAGAAATATGAAGCAAAATATTTTCAAATGGTCAAAATCAGAGTTTTTTTGCCATACAGATTTTCAGTTGTCCGAAAACGCCCAAATGAGGGGTGTTTTGTTTATAATTCTTCATTTGGAGTGTAGGTGTTGGTAAATGTGGAAAAAAAGCTAAAGGAAGGAAATGTAAAAATATTTAACTTTATTATATATATTATTGAAATGTAATCTACCTCCACAGAAGGAGCCAGTGTGCTTCAGAATACCAGTTGGTGGAAACACCCTCAGAAGAGAGGGCACAGAACTATATGCAACATGTAATTCTGCTCTAGGGTGCAATGTTGCTTCAGGATAACCAGTAGCACATTGTGTCCTCTTTCTAAAGACAATTCCATAATCTTGAAGTATTAGACAAGAAGCAGCAGCTCCTTTCTATCCAGATCTCCTATAGCAGGCATGTCCAAAGTCCGTTTCGGGGGCCTAATCCGGCTTCCTGGTCGTTTCAGTCTGGCTCCTGTGGCAGCTTATTTCCTGGGGTAAAATCCTAAAAAAAAAAAAAAATACCTTGACGACAACAACAACAACAAATTATTATTTGTACCCCGCCCATCTGGCTGGGTTTCCCCAGCTACTCTGGGCAGCTTCCACAGAGACCAAAAATACATTAAAATGTCACACATTAAAAACTTCCCTGAACAGGGCTGCCTTAAGATGTCTTCTGAATGTCAGGTAGTTGTTTATCGCTTTGACATCTGATGGGAGGGCGTTCCACAGGGCGGGCGCCACTACCGAGAAGGCCCTCTGCCTGGTTCCCTGTAGCTTTGCTTCTTGCAATGAGGGAACCGCCAGAAGGCCCTCAGTGCTGGACCTCAGCGTCCGGGCAGAATGGTGGGGGTGGAGACGCTCCTTCAGGTATACTAGGCCAAGGCCGCTTAGGGCTTTAAAGGTCAACACCAACACTTTGAATTGTGCTTTGAATTGTCACCAGTCTAGCTGCCGCATTCTGGATTAGTTGTAGTTTCCGGGTCACCTTCAAAGGTAGCCCTACGTAGAGCGCGTTGCACTTCAACCCTAAACAAGTTTGGTTGACCCTTTGGTCTGCCCTCAAGGCCCTTCACTTCATCAAATCTAGTCCTCTTTGAAAAAAGTTTGGACACCAAGTGTAACAAAAAGTACATGAAATTTTGCAAAAACAACAACAACCCAGTGCACAGATCTGCCTTCATCTACAGACAAAGTCTTTGAAGGAGGTCCTGTGTCTCCTCAGACTTCCCCCTCCCCACAACTGTAATTTGAGTAGCTCAGTGCCTTACAGCACATGTCTACTCAGGAGTAAGTTCTATTAAATTCAGTGGGGCTTACTCCCAGGTAAATAGGGTTAGGGTTGCAGCTTATATACCATGTTTTAAGTTTAGTGACACGGGTGGTGCTGTAGTCTAAACCACTGAGCCTAGGGCTTGCTGATCAGAAGGTCGGCGGTTCAAATCCCCACGACGGGGTGAGCTCCTGTTGCTCGGTCCCTGCTCCTGCCAACCTAGCAGTTCAAAAGCATGTCAAAGTGCAAGTAGATAAATAGGTACCACTCCGGCGGGAAGGTAAACAGCGTTTCCGTGCGCTGCTCTGGTTTGCCAGAAGCGGCTTAGTCATGCTGGCCACATGACCCGGAAGCTGTACGGCGGCTCCCTCGGCCAGTAAAGCGAGATGAGCGCCGCAACCCCAGAGTTGTCCATGACTGGACCTAACGGTCAGGGGTCCCTTTACCTTTAAGTTTACTAAAGTTTCTTTAAATGGCTTTGCTACGTCATTTATGTCGTTGTAATATAGAAGAGAAGCATATATTATAGCATTATAATTGCACAACCTTCTACTTCATTAATTTGTGTGGGCCAATTTAAATCATTGAGATCCAAGGGTACATCTGTTTACTTTAGATGCTTTCATTCTGGTCGGTTATTGCAATAGGGGATTAAAAAGAGGGGGGAAGGTGTCCTAAAAGTGGCCAGGATCTAAAGCACTCTGAATTCCTACATGCTGGTAAGCTCTTTAGTTCCTCCATTCAAGTAGCTAGAGGTAGTTTGAATTGCCCCTGATTTACATCTTCTTTTTTGGCTGTCTTCCTGATTTCTTTCTCAATATCATCCTCAGTGTTTTAGCTGGTGGGCAGGGCATCCACAGCACTAAATTGTGTTTTAGACCTCCTATTTCTGCCCACAGTTACTCTGAAGTTTGTGCCCTCTTTAGCATGTAGAATAAATCTTACAATGCATCCCTCCTGGCCATTTCTTAGATCTTATATCCAGGGATGATGATGATGATGATGGTGATGATGATAATTTTTTATTTATACCCCGCCCTCCCCAGCCAAGGCCGGGCTCAGGGCGGCTAACAAGCAATAATAAAAACAAGTTGAATGATTACAACTTAAAACAAAATTAAAATACAACATTAAAATATTGAAACATTAAAATATTAAAATGCCTCATTAAAATGCCTCATCACAGGAGGAGAAGGAAAAGAAAAAAGAAAGAGAGGGAGGGAGGGAATCAAACTGGCTTCAAGCCAAAGGCCAGGCGGAACAACTCTGTCTTACAGGCCCTGCGGAAAGAAATCAGATCCTGTAGGGCCCTGGTCTCATGAGGCAGAGCGTTCCACCAGGCTGGAGCCAGAGTTGAAAAGGCCCTGGCTCTGGTTGAAGCTAATCTAACTTCCTTAGGGCCCGGGACCACTAGGGTATTGCTATTTATGGACCTTGAGTCTCTCCATGGGGCATACCGGGAGAGGCGGTCCCGTGGGTACGAGGGTCCTAGGCCGTGAAGGGCTTTAAAGGTCAAAGGCAGCACCTTAAATCTGACCCTGTACTCCACCGGGAGCCAGTGCAGCTTGAAAAGCACTGGGTGAATATGCTCCAATGGCAGAGACCCCGTGAGGAGCCTCACTGCAGCATTCTGCACCCACTGGAGTTTCTGGGACAGCTTCAAGGGCAGCCCCGCGTGGAGCGAATTACAGTAGTCAAGCCTGGAGGTGCCCATCGCATGGATCACTGTGGCCAGGTCGGGGATGAACATACCCCATTGATGGTCACTATTTTGCAAGCTTTCTAATAAGCACACTCTATGTTGTCATCTTGTAAATGTTGTTCCAATCAGCACCGAAGCTTTGGGAATGAACATGTGAACACCTAAATGGTATATTTGTGTTCATTTTCCCTTCTCATAAGCAGTTTTGTTTGGCTCTTTGGCTTCCTTAAATCACTCTTTCTGTATATTTATCAACACTTCCTGTATCCTCATTGCCGCTTTGAATACTAATAACACAGAGCTCCTTCCAGGAAAACCTAAATAGATGCTAAGCAATATGGCCTCAATCCAATGTCTGTGCCCTACTTAACATTATCATATTTAAACCCTGATCAATTTGATGGGGTACGGAATAGTTTGTGTTAACATAACTGTTGGTGCACACTGAGAATAGCAGGTTCAGCTACTATGCAGCCTGCCAGTGTGGGTGTAGCCAGGATTTACGTTGGGAGTAGGCAGGACACCCACCTGTCATCATCCTCTGTTTGGCTCTAGTCTAGCAGATTTGGAATGAAATGTCTCAACAACAGTTGTTTTAAATTACTCTCTTTTGCCTCAAAGTGCGCAGAAAAATCTGCCAAAATCTTTCTACAATTTCTACTTTTAGTTAAGCATTTTTATTTACTTACTTGATTGGGGAGGAGCAGCTGTTTGATTTTATTGTTTTATCTTTTTGTAATGTGCTTTGAGGTTTGTTTGTTTTTTACAATCAAGCGGTGTATAAATTTTATAAATAAATAAAATGAAACACACTGTTACAGCCACCTACTCTAATGGCCCTCACATTTTAAATCTCACCCAAAAGAGAAATATGAAGCAGGTGCCATAACAGAATGCAAATGTTTTTTTGTAAAATAAAAACAGATAAATATGTTTGGGCACAATAATATACATGAGAAAGGAATATCTCAATATATTTCAGTGAAGTGCAACGGATTTTGCTACAAGCAGTTGAAGCCAATAAAATAAAGCAAACACCAATTCTGAGTGCATGCTGAAATCAAGGGAACTGACTTCTGAGCAAATGTGGTTAAAGATCAATTCTGCCAGTACTGATAGCAGCAACTATTAAAGGCTTCGATTCTGGAATTACTCAGGCTCTTAAGCAGCTTCACAACTGCAGCCTAAGTCTTCAAAGAGCTTAACAAATGACTTGCTAAGTGATGGTGGAGTGGGAACACTCTGAATTGGAACAAACACTGCTGCCTTGTCTGTAGTAATAATAAGAAATTATAACAACTGAAAAATAACCATTTGCATTGATTAATTTACCTGCAAGGATGATCCAAAACAACTGATTGCATTGACAGCCATCATAAATCCCAACACAATAGACATTTTCTATACCCCAGTAAACTAAAATGAAAAGTGGGAATAGACCAGTGTATAAAATTATGGGTAGTATAATGAAGGTGAAACTTTCTCTCATCATGATACTGGATTCCAGGGTCATCTGGGGGATTCAGGATAGCCAAAGGAAGTACACAGTGCACAGTGGAAGTCACATCCACAAGATGTATTGATGGCCACCAACTGTTAGACAAATTCAGGGATGCTAAGGCTTATCAGTGGTTACTAGTCATGGCAGGTGTGTTCTACCTCCACTTTGGTCAAGGCTATATGTTTCTGCAGACCAGCTGGTTGGCCAATGTAGGAAACAGATAACTGGACTGTATCAGTAGGCTTTTAGTTTGAACCATCAGGGTTCACACATTCTTATGTTCTTAATGTGGAAATGTATTTAAATATAGTGACCCAATATAGTGATCAAAAGGCAAATGACTTCATAGGAGGGTTTAAACATCTTGAAGTAAATGGTTATTTTGATAGATTTAATATGTTTTGGTATGTATTATGCATTGCATGTAAATTGTTATTTCTTTGCTACACTTACCTGCTGAAGAGTAATGGGACATTCTCATGACACTTGGAACCAAAGTGTGTGTTGGTTGCAGATGACGGGGAGGGGGTTAGTTCTGCTTCAATTAGTTAGTTTGTCTGTTTATTATAGTGGTTCTGGGTATGTTTGCGGAGGGAAGTATAGCAGTGTGATGCAATTGTATCAGCTTATTTTATTCAGGACATAACTTCCTCTGCTTATGTATATATTCTTGAAAACATAAGAAAAAGTTTTAAAATACAAAGACCAAAAAAAACCTACCAAAAACTGTTTTTCAAAGTATGTCTGCCAGCAGATTAAAGGGTTTATTTAAAGTCTAAAAATGGTAGAAATGTTACAGCAAATATTTATTTATTTCCCATAGATCCTGATAGCAACCATCACTCATCTCTTGCCCAGTACAGAAGCTTCTTCTTACGAACAGGACAAGAGGGTATGAATTATGTCATCTTTCTTAAGTAAATCACTGGTCCCAGCCATTTGTTTTCTTTGCAATAGAAAGTGGATTGTATCCAGGGTTTTCAATTGCTGCAGGTGAGAGACTGGAGTGGGATGGCCTATTGCTGGAGTTTTCTGCTCATGTATAGTGTGGATACCATCCAATAGTTATAAAGACTCATTGAAGTGACTGGTTCCTGCAAGAAACTATAACCTTTTTTTGAGTGTTCAAACCATATACAGTGGTACCTTGGGTTACATACGCTTCAGGTTACAGACTCTGCTAACCCAGAAATAGTACCTCGGGTTAAAAACTTTGCTTCAGGATGATAACAGAAAGCGCACAGCGGCGGCAGCGGGAGGCCCCATTAGCTAAAGTGGTGCTTCAGGTTAAGAACAGTTTCAGGTTAAGAACAGACCTCCAGAACAAAGTAAGTACTTAGCCCGAGGTACCACTGTCCAGACTGCCACATAATGTATCTGTTTTTCTTCTTTGTGTAGCAAAGTATTAGGTAGTCTTTAATCACTCTGCTGCTGTTAGCATAGGTGTATTCCATTCAAAGTTAAAAGTGTTGTGCTGAACTCTCCTAATGACACTCAAATAGATGACGTTTTAGTGCGTTCATTTGGCATATATGTTCCCCCCCCACACACACACACACAAAACAGTTGGACATAATATACAAAGTACTGTGCTACTATTGAGCTAGATTAATGCTGAGACTAAATTAAGAAAGGACAAAAACAGAGAGTAAGCAGATTCCTCTTTATGGTTAGCTGTAATTTAGAAATCTTTCTGTTGCAGCTGGTGGTCTCTCTACTTCTCTGTCTGTTGGACTGGATAATGGCATTGCCTTTAAAGACACTGTTGCAACCTGTTCACACTTCAGGATCTGAAAATGATAAAATGGAAAAATCTGTTCTCAATTGCATATATAAGGTACCTGCTGCTGCTCCCCCCCCCTTCCCCTGCTTTGATTTATGGTGCGAGTGTGTTACTTTTTACTTAATCTTTAAAGTTTTTACTAACAAGGGGAGAAGAATAAAAGGGTTGGAAGAAACAAGCAAAACAGATTAACAATACAAAACAGATATGCAACTTCGGAAGGCTGTCACATAAAAAGACAATCCTTCCAAGTACCAAGCTCCTAAGCCGTGAAGGGCATTGAATATGAAAAATAGCACTTCAGATAACCAGTAAAAGTTCCCTCAGTGGTCATAATCAGATAGCCATGCCTTATGTAACTGCATATGGCAGCCTTGTTCCTCTCTTCATACAAGCCAGGAAAAAATCTGAACTGGGAAACTATGGTTAATGGCTCCCTAACAAACCATGGTTTCTCGTTGACTTCATATCCTTGTTTGTTTAGAAGCTGTTGAATATAGTATCCCACTTTGGACTTAAGGGGAGATAGTAGTTAACTCAGACTTCCTGGCTTGTTCACATACTTGCACAAAGGGAGAAGAAGAAGAGTTTGGATTTGATATCCCGCCTTTCACTCCCTTCAGGAGTCTCAAAGCGGCTAACATTCTCCTTTCCCTTCCTCCCCCAGGAGAGGAGGAGAGAAATGGCTGCATGTGGGGTTCATATCTCTGTTTATGAAGAGCATTTTGAAAATCTAAGCACATGCAATTGGGGTAGAATAATTGTCAGTACCTATAGTACATATCACAATAGTGAAATGTCTGTCTAAATTACATCTCATGGCACACCTGTGAAGCATCATAGTAAAAACAGAAATTTGGAGCATTTAAAAAGACCTCCATGGTCCCATCAGGGTATTTAATTTGTCTTCCTAAGAATATTATAGGTTTATTATGGCCTTTCCTCCCATGCAGATAAAACTGATGACAGCTTTCCATGTTTGCTTTTGTACTTCCAGCAAAGCATCACACACTAACTACTGTGTCCAGTCTGTTTATTTTTATTTCTTTTGTTTGTTTCCTTTCTTGATACTTTTATTATGTTAAACTTCATTTTTATTCTTAGGTCCTTCATGGGTGTGTTTATGGATCTCAGTGCTTTAGCAACCCCAAATATTTTCCTGTGAGCCTATCTGATTTGGCATCTTCTGATTATGATCCTTTTATGCATTTGGAAAGTTTGAAGGAGCCAGAGCCATTACATTCTCCAGATTCAGAACGGTCATCAAAACTCCAGCCAGTCACAGAAGGTCTGTTTGCCTTGATGAACACCTCCCTTTGACCAAATAATGTAGATTTCCGATACTGAAGTGTCTAATGTGTGGATTTTATATTACATCTAATGCCATTATGATCTCTAGATAGTGCTAAATCAATGTGGAATAAATCAGTGTAATTTTGAGCAATTGCAACTCTGTTTACTAAAATACGTACATAAAAATCCATTTAATATGGGTCCTTTTGCCCTCTGTGCAACATTGCAAACAACTAGCATTATGTATAATTTTTTGGTTTTAGAGGAATTATCTTAATCTTTTCCAAACAACCAGATACAGAATAGTTGAGTTCCGATAAAAGCAATTTAATATAAAGTTGACATTTTGTTTTATATTCGTAAAGAAATGTTTTTGTGAAGCCTCATTGTTTCCTGAAGAGCTTTCCATGTTGGGAGTATTTTATTTTTTTCTCAGTAAATACACCACCTTGAAATAAAGGTTGCAAGAAGTTTTAAGCTGAGTTTTTTTTCTTTTAGCAAATATCAAATGGTCCTGGTGGACGGAAATTTGGAAAAGATAGGCTTTAATACTGATACCAAATATTCTGTGTGGTGTCATTCTCCTCCTGTATTAAGCTGTTCCCTTTAGGCTTCCATAGTGGCATTAAGGACTAGATAAATGCAGAACCTTTTTGTAGCAGCTGTGTGCTAACAGCAGGTGATTTTGTGGTCTGTAGTGACTCCGTGCTGTTTTTTTTATGTGGAGAAAATGGCTAATCATTGTGCCCTTGTCTAAGGCATGCTTCATCATCTTCAAGTACTTTTTTGGCCAAAGAATTCTGAACACAGAGCTGTCCTCTAATAAGCTCAGTATTGGATTGAACAAATCTGATTTGAGAACTATTGGCAGGAGGAGCGGTAATTATTAAATTTACTGAAGAATGAAGCAAGGTACTGTAGTTGGCTTTTTGTCAAATGGCTGTGGTCTTATTAGCAAAGAGTAATCATCTGCAGGGTCAGAATGAAAGAAACATCGAAGGATTCATTCTGCCCTAATTACAGTTTCACCTATACATATTATGCAAAGCTAATATTTAAAGTATTTACCAAAATTAACTTCCCCTACATGTTCCATTGCAAGTGTAGAGAATTGCAGTAGCTTTTTGTGCCTTTCTGCTTTTGTATACTATAATAATGTGTAATTATGGGTTTGCAGCAAATGCTGTGTGATTTGTTTAATCTGGCAATTTGAAAAGACAACCTTGAATAGCTCCCCCCTCCCACTCTTTAAATGAATGTCTCATGCACAAAACCTTAGCATTGCTATCCTTCATTTGTACATTTCCCCACAGGACTAATGCTTCTGGTTTCTTGTTAAAGCCCTAAATTTATGTATGTGGTGTTGTTTTATATGAGTTAGTAACCTAACTTTTTCCATTTAGAATAATTTCCAAGGAAGTTGGGTCAGATTAATGAGCTACTGTTCCGAGGATTTTAGTGCTGGTTTAGCAGTATTAAATATTAAGGATGGTATCCAACATTACTCATGCTCAGAGTGTACCCATTGAAATCAATGGACTTCTTACACAAGTCCATTGATTTCAGTAAGTCTCGTCTGAGTATGTCTGATATCAGATATCACCTAAGAATTTTTCACTATTCCCCAGCAATCTGTAGTTCCTGGAACTCTTAAGAGCGATTGAGAAAAGAAAGCTTTTTTTAAGTACTCAGGGGTAAAACCATGTCAGAAAGCAAGACCCAACCTTAGATGTTGGGAGGCTCACAATATTGGGAGGCTCTTTGTATTTCCCTCTTTCTGGTCAGCCCTTCTCCACCCCCCCACCCCCATTTTTAGCTGCCTGGTGTGACTGACCATTTTACTGGGTCCATCAGGGCATCAGTTGTTGCAATTGCTGGACAACAGAAATGTATGATCCTAAAACACATCCTGGATATGTGGCAATAGTGGCTAGGTGCAGGGCTTTGAACCAGTTCAACACCCCAGATGCCCAATATATGTCTTGTTGACTCTATGATAGCCCAGTCCCAAGACATTCAGTTGATGCAAGCCCACTGGGTTTTCCAACATTCAGTAATATGAAGAATACTTCATGAAAGAGAGAGATCCAGTCTCATTTCTCTTTTTAATATAGCACATCCTTGCCTGTAAGAGACTGAGCTTTGGTGGGGATTTCAGGCATATGGAAAGGTAGTTTGGTGCATTTCCAATAAACTGAGGTACATTATAGGATACTAAAGCTGAAGAATCCAGGACAGTGGGCACCCTAGTTTGGATTTGTCATCACCTCCCTGTGTCTGTCTACTTTCCTTGATGCTTGGATGCTTGTATCTGTTTTATCTTATGCAGAAGTGTTTCAGGATAAAAGCTCTTGTAATGCAGAGTGCTTTGAGAGGCACTACTCTGAAATTTCAGCTACCCTGTTTTTCTACAAAACAGGCAAGTAGACATGGTGACAAATAGAAGGAAGAGCTTTAGTAGGTGTACTAAGTGAAGCATACTGTTGCTTCTTCCAGATGAGTATGCCTTGAAACCCAAGAATAACTGTTAAGAACTCATTGAAACCCAGTAACAAGTATATTGAATCCCATGGTGCAATAGACATGTGAAACTCTAGGAGTTAATATCAGCGAAAAGGATGGAACAGCAGCAGCAGAGCTGGTCCCACCATGAAACGTGCTGCCTCAAGCAGTAAATTTCAGCCACGTTTGAAAGGATAGCAGATTGTCAGCTACTAAACTGGCAAATACATTTCATTTGAATTGTCCTCCAGCTTCAGAGATGCACAAGCCTTCTTTAACAGAAAGGCTTGTGCACATCTGCTTTTGAGCCCTTGCTACCTTTTAACTACATGAGTAAGAACATACATACTTTGCATCTGCCTGTCATTCTACCTGATAGTAAATCAAATCATACTACTCATGATACATGTATGGCAGGAGATTCATTAAGCAGTTTGAGTCTGCTGGTGGTTAATGGCAAAAATGTAACAGATGTCTACTCAGAAGGGGCACAGCAATCCAAACCCCTGATTCACAATATTGGTGTGGGTTAGATAAGGTGGAGGTATCAGTCCACCCAACCCTGTCCAGATCTGCCAGCCTCCGTTGGAGGATGCGGGGGACTTCACTGCTATTGAGGAAACCCCACCTGTGCAGAGTGCTCCAGTGCACCCAAATAAGCAGCAAGCAGAAGCCACTTTGGCGGGGTGGGGCTGCAGCACAAATAGACAGCACAAATAGATGCAGGGAGCTGCTCCATTAAGTCTCTAAACTGGATGGGCCTTATCCCCAAGCAAATGGATATAGAACTGAATTCTAAGTGTAGGGTTATGCTGTTTTTACCTTCCTGTTTTCTTTTACTGGGTGCCTTTCAGTATTTCTTTCTGGAATTGTCGTCGTGTTTCTGCTATGTATGTTGTGGTTGTCTTTTTTGAGTGTGATATTATTTTTAATGTTACATAAAATGTAATATTTAATAACTTTAAATTATAAAACTTAAATAGCCAGCACTGAGGAAGACTCCTGACACATCTATTTTCATCATATATTAATGGGTTTTAAGCACTATTAAAATCCAGAAGTTATAGAAACTTATTATAACTGATGCCAGTCATACATAGGAGTAAATGGTATGAATAGCACTATGCCTGTGCAGATGTGGTGAGAAGACTGAGTGAGCAATAAAGTACTGTGGGGGAAAGAGGGTTGGGTGACTGAGCTATCTCTCAGAGTCACTGTAAGCCAGAGTCTCGGAGATAGTTACTCTCTGGTTTTTAACATTTAGCCCTTAACAGTGTTTGCTGTCTCTTTCTGAGCTGCACCCTTTTATTATAATCAGTGGGTGACATCTCAAGAACAAAGATTTTCAGGAACCACCCCAAGTACCTTGTTTCCATTGATTGAAACCAGTGTTGAAAATGGAAAAGAAATCGTAGAATTGGCTTGAAAGTTGTGCCTTCCTATCATCCAAGGGAGGTTTTGGTCTTACCACCTTATGGTAGGTTGACCTCGGGATATATATGGACAGAGGAGTCTCCTGAGGAAGGAACTGCCTGGTTGTTGTTTTCAGAATCAGAACTTTATTAGCAAAGCCAACAGGCCACAGCTATACAAGAATTAAAAATAAAATAAAATAAACATAAAAGGGGATAAAAACAAACAAAAAGAGGTCCGTCAGATGAACACGTCTGTCACTCAGATGGTGGCCCTCAATTTCACAGCTCTCTCGATGTACCTTGCGACCTTCTCTGTTGTCTGACTGTCCGTATCAGAAAAGAGAAAGAACAGTATAATGTCTTGTGGACGGCCGGGGTTGGGGAGAATGAGTGGAGTAATAATCTCATTCCTTAGGTCTTTATAAAGGGGGCAGGATAGGAGGACGTGGGACACTGTTTCCGTGTTACCATCTCTACATGGGCAGAGTCGTTTTTCAAATGGAGTCTTTTGGTAACGACCTTCAAGTACGGCAGAAGGAAGAACATCCCATCTAGCCAATGTAAAGGCGCGTCTGTATTTTGGGAAGGTTAATTTAGACAAATATGAAGCTGGGAAATCAAAGTGGGCAGGGGGAAAGTAAGTATACCATGGACACATTTTCTTTAAGATAGTCAGGTTGTTTTGCCGTTCAATGTCTTTCAGGCGCTGGCCTATTAGGCTCTTTGCTTTAATAAGGCCCATTGATAGTAGGGATTGCGAATGCAGACCGCATGTAAGGAGTTTTTGATGCACAGTTTTGAACCACATGCTTTTATGAGGGTCTTGCATTACTAGAGGCAGTAGACCGGGTGGATTTAGATTAAGGCGAAGCCAATAGTTGAGTGTTCTTTGCCAGGTCTGAGTTTCTACCGATGGGAGGCAGGCCTCGAGTCGTAAAGCTGCGTTTGGGACACAGGAGGGGACACCGAATATCTGCCTTAGGAATTTAGACTGTACAGTTTCAAGACTTGAGCAGTGGTTCCCCGTCCAGATTTGTGCCCCATACAGTAACTGCGCCAGAGGTTTTGCCTGAAAGACTTCAAGGGCTGCTGGAATATATCTGCCCCCCTTCGTGTAAAAGAAGCGCGACAGCATCTTAATACTTTGAGCTGCTTTTTCTTTGGCATATTTTTGATGGACATCCCAGGACCCGGTCGACTGGAAGACGATACCCAGATATTTAAAGGCTTTAACCTGTTCGATTGTCTGGTTATCCATCCTCCAGCTATACTGTCTGCATTTCCTTCCAAAAACCATGATTTTGGTTTTCTGATAGTTTATTACCAGTTGCTCTCTCCTACAGTATGCTGAAAATTCACCTATGAGCCTATTTAAGCCTATTCTTGTTCGAGATAGGAGTAACGCATCATCAGCATACAAAAGCACGGATATTGGTTTGTCAGCCAGTTTGGGGGCATGGAAGTCCGGAGATGACAAACAGTTAACCATATCATTGATGTAAAAGTTGAATAGAACTGGGGCCAGGATGCAACCTTGCTTGACCCCCTTGCTGACAGGAACTGGTCCTATAACCTGGTTGTTGTTTTTTATGAAGACAACCACTTAATCAAATTCTGAATAACCTTGTATACTCAATTGAAAAGTAAAAATCAGATGGACTCATGAAGCTGTCATGCATTGACAATATGCACAAACTACACAAATAAAGCAAGAAACCCTGTTGCAATTTGCCACTGATAGTTTTTGGAAATTATCATTGGAGAAAATCAACAAGAGGTCTGCTATTAGAATTTACATAAAAATGAAAGTATGGGCAGTGCTTTTCAAGGCACCATGCATTTGGATTCAAGGGTTCAAAAAGCTGTTTGTGAAACCTAGAAATGTACCATTAGTATAATCTCTGTGTTACAGGTAATTATTAAATTCAAATAACTTACATCGCGGTAGGCAACATGGAGCGCTCCAGCTGTTTTTTACTACAACTCCCATCAACCACAGCCAGGGATGGTGGGAGTTGTAGTCCATAGATTCTGGAGAGCATCCAAAAAGTGGGATTTGCTTGGCGTAACCTTATCTGAATCCATAGGATCACATGCTGAGCAGCTGAAGATATGCATGCAGTGCCCCTTCAGCAATATTAAAATCCTGTGAATCAGGTGTTTGTCAGGGACAAGAGCTGAATCCAGATCCCACTCCTCCTCCTGAACTCTCTGCACAAAGCCTCAGCTGTTTTATTTGTGTGCAGAATATTTTCGGGAGGATTCCCCAACTCTCTGGAAGCGATTTGCAGGCATGCTGGGGGCTACCGTAAGGAAAAGAAGCATCATTCTTTGGTACAGCTCCAGCTGAGAGCCTCCTTCCCTCTAGCTAACAACTGTCATTACTGAGGCCATCAGAGGGAAAGGAAGAAGAAGCCCCTCTGTTGTTCTTAGATAATTCTCCATGGCCTGTTGGATTACTGTGTGTCCTGTAGAAGGGAAGGGCTCTGGATAACAGAAAGTCAGTTAGTCTAAACAGTGGCTAAGAAAGTGCTGTTGAAATTCCAGAATCTTTCCATCCATTAGAATAAAGTTACATAGACTGAGAAATCAGAACATTCCTGGAGGGAGATGGAGCCAGGGTGGGGTGACCTAGGCGCCCAAAACAATATTGGTATGTAGGCATGGCAGAATGGTTCGCATTTACCCATCGCATAGATGGGTAAAAGGATGATCACTGGGGGTCTTTACTAGAAGCATTGCCTGGTGGCTTGTTCTGTAAATTATATGGAAGCATAATGTTCCTGCTTTTGTGTATAAAGTGAATTATCCTGCTAAGTATAGGAAACTAATTCTCTTTTCTCTATCTGTTTGGGAGGGCTTTGCCCTGAAGGGCAACATATAAAGTCATTAAACAATAAAATAATAGAATTTGGTCACTGTATAAATAATATTGTTTTCATCACATAAGCAGTTTAATAGTCATTTATATGCATTTCTTACGGTGCTCTAAATAGGCTTTGTATGGAACCTTTGCGAAATGGTCTGGTGCCATTAAAAGTAGGGGGTCTTCTGCAAGTGGATTGTACCAGTGGAGTGATACTCTGAATTCTAGAGGGGTAGCTCTGTGTTAGAGCATTGCAGGAAAACATGTCTTGTGGCACCTTAAAGATCGCTCAATTTATTCTGGCATAAGACTTCATGGGAAAGAGTCCACTTCATCAGGTGCTTGAAATGTTATCCTGAGTTGCTGGGGGTGCAAGTCTGGGCACAGTAAAAGCAAAAGCAGGCATCAGGGCAGCGCTGCAGGGCCTGCACTTACTGGTGCAAGGCAGGCACGCCAATCAAGCCTATCAGGTGCACCTGCACTGCCCCAACTTCACTGCCACTCTGCCCCACCCCTCACTGTCCTGGTATGTGGCAGTGGTGGTGCTGCCAGGAGGCTCCTGCCTTACCACACCACCCATTCCTGAGCCAGAAGGAAAGGAAATGTAGAGAGAACAGACGGTGATAATTACGCTATTAACTGTGACCATTCACACAGTTGTGTTTTCATAACACAAACATCCTGGCAATTGAAATTGGCTCGGGTGAGAGACCAGCTGCCATTTGGCGCTTCATTTCCTTGAACTGTTTCTATTCCAAGCAACCATTATAAGAACAGCTATGTAACTTTACGAATTGGAGCATGAATTTTCTCTTTCTCTCCATTCCGTTCTCTTTTTGTGTTGTGCATTTTCACTTGTAATCCTTGAGCAGGGACTGAGTACGGTATTTAGTAAAGTTTAGGCCCTTCTGAAATGATAAATAATAACAGCATCATTGACATAATACTGCCTGTTTTGCATTTATTGTTTGGCACAGAAATCCTAGGACTGGATCGTCGAAGTGCTTCTTTTCTTCTTTGTTCCTGTTGCTTGAGAGTGCACATGATCCCTAGGGGAATGTGTTTTTCTCTGGTTTCATGCAGGTCACCTCAGAACTCCTCAGACTTAAATGTTTCTTTTTGTGCCTAACCAGCATTTTAAATTTTTTATCTATATAACTTAATCTATTGCCCTTTGTTTTGCAGTAAAATCTCACATGCAACAAGGACTGATCTCTGTGGCAGCTCGCACTGTGATCACTCATTTGGTAAACCATTTAGGCCATTATCCCATGAGTGGGGGACCTGCTATGCTCACGAGTCAAGTGTGTGAAAACAACGACAATCCTTACAGTGAAAGCCTTGAACTTTCTCCTGAGCTCTTTGAGAATCCCAATCTGCAGTTCTTCGTGTTAAACAGAACAACTTTAGTTTCCTGTATACAAATCCGAGCGGAAGAAAACATGCCTGGAGGCGGTTTGTCCGCTGGACTTGCATCAGCTAATTCAAATGTTAGAATTATAGTGCGTGATCTCTCTGGCAAGTATTCCTGGGATTCTGCCATTCTGTATGGACCTCCACCTCTTTGTGGTTTATCTGAACCAACTTCTTTTGTCCTCTCACTACCCCATCAAGAGAAGCCAGAAGATGTGTCAGAACCTACTGTGTATGTAGAAGAAGTATGCGTAAAGGATGGAATTGCACTCCAGGTAAAAAAAAGATGTAGAGAGACTGTACCAACATGGGACACAATTAGGGACGAAGAGGATGTCCTTGATGAGCTCTTGCAGTATATAGGAATCGCTAGCCCAGAGTGCTTACAGAGGACAGGTGTATCGCTCAATGTTCCTGCTCTTCAACCTCTGTGTGTTTCAGAGAAGCAGGAACATGATGTAATTAATGCAATCCTTAAGCAACATACGGAAGAGAGAGATTTTGTTGAAAAGCACTTCAATGACTTAAATATGAAGGCTATGGAGCAGGATGAGCCAACTCCGCAGAAGCCCTCTTCATCATTTTACTATTGCAGATTGCTTCTTAGTATTCTGGGAATGAATTCTTGGGATAAAAGGTAAAAAGATAACATTATTCACTGTTAAAGACTAGCTGCTCTTTCGTTTGTACTGTTCAGAACTGAAGTTGACGTTATAAGAGAAACTGTGGTGGCTGCTGAAAAGAGCAGCAGCACATTTGTCCTCCTCAACTAATACTTCCCAGACCCACCGACTTTTCCCATGCAAATGAGCAAGGGTAAGGTAAATCAAAGACATGACATGCTTTGTATTATCAGAGGTTACCTTGGGGCAGGGGCTGCAGGGCAGAGAAGGAGATACAGGACTGCTGTTTTTTGAAGTAGCCTCATATCTCCCTTAATGTCTTAAGAAAAAAACAGGAATGCGTTGCAGGATGAGACCAAAGTCCTATCTATTCTGGCATCTTGCTTCACACTGTGGTCAACCGATCTGGGCATGAGGACCCTCTCCTGCTGTTGTTCTCCAGCAACTGCTGCCTCTGATTCCGGACGGAGCATAATAGCCGTCATGCCTAGTAGCCACTGATAGCATTATCCTCCATTAATTTATTTAATCTCCTTTTAAAGGTATCTTAAGTTGTGACCATCACCACAGTTGTCGCATTAAAATTTAACTGTGTTTTGTCTTGTTAAAGGGCAGCTTATAATTGCTTTTAGTGTTATTAAATGTTCTGACAATGCTTAATTTAGTTAAGTGTTCTGATAAACTTGCAACAGACTGGCAGAAAATCATTTTCATCCCTCCCTATAGACAGCAGAGGAAGGGAGGTCATTTTGCTTTTTGTGTTGCACTGATTCCCCCCTCACAGAGTTTGGTTAGGATTTATATAGAGGACTGCCCTTCTTTGTTCTTAGTCTGAACTCCTATATGGCACCTTTAACACCTTTTATTCTTAGTCAAGACTAATCGTATTTCAAAGTTTGGGTCAGCAGTTTGTTTTTATGGACATTATTTTTAAGGAGGGGTCATGTGTAAGATTCTAGGACAATATGTAAAATGATGGCATAAGAAAATTTAGCAGACTGTTCCTTGAAATATTATGCAGATATCACACAGCAGACAAACAAAAAACAGCCGTTTCTTCTGCTTGATTTATAGTAATCTTGACTGTGAATCAAGAGCTAATAAATCAAACGTTTTAAAGCATTTTTTCCATTTACAATTATTTACTTCTGCATAGGTTCCAAAATGAAAGGGTTTTAATACAGTTAGCAGATACTTAATTAACCCATCTATTATGGACAATATTTCCCTGGGGGAAGCATCAGTATATGAACAAAAATCTAGAAATCTCAATTTAAAAACATACTGTTTTTTATGAGAGAGAGTGAGCTAAAAATTTCTGCAGCAGATCCACTTCTTTCTTTTTCTTTTCCTTTTCCTTGACATGTTATTTTTGTCAAAGCAGACTATTCTCTTTTGTTGGCACTGTTCTTAGGAGTCCTCCGCTCACAGGTTTTATGAGCAGTGCCAGAAGTACAAATAGTAAGTGGAAGATAGCTATTTTACAGTAACATCATTAGGCTTTTAAAATTCTATAGCTAATCTGGGGGAACCTCTCGGCTTTGCTTACTCTGTTATATTGCAGCCTACAGTTCAGTGTTTTTTGTTGTGTTTTTTGGCTGGCATGGAAGTACCTTTTTATCACTAAGCAGTTATCGCCTGGCCTACTAAAGAGCAGGTTTTATGTTCACCAAAGGGAGTCCTGTTCAGCCCTCCAGATTAAATGGGAAGAAAGGGAATGAAGTGGGGATTATGTTCAAGTCACTAACAAGGATGCAGAAGACCACCTGGGATAAAAAAATAACTATATGTATATATTATTTTTAAAAGATCTATTCATCTTTGATATGGAAAATGTCTTACAAAAGGCAAGAAAACCGTAGGAGATTGCATGAATGGAATTGAAAATGCCTTGTGCTGTCCTATATCTGTCATTGCACAGGCAATGAAAACATTTGTTATATTTCCTTATCTAGGAGGAGCTTTCATCTTCTGAAAAAAAATGAAAAGCTGCTTCGAGAACTTCGAAATTTGGATTCAAGACAATGGCAAGTTACCTGCTATGAACTCTTTTTAATCTGTGTTAAATCATCTCATTGTTGAAAATGCTTTTGTAGCTAATGGTTTCTACTTCAGCATGTGTTTCAAGAAATGGTCTTTGTGATCAGGGTGCAAATTCTATCAATTTCCAGGATTTCCTGTTAAATAATTGTCTTTAAGATTGAGGTGCCAATTCCTACACTGTAGTTAATTTTAATTCAGTTCAGTTTACTGGTGGTCTAAGCCATAAAGCTGTAAAAAGAGTTAAAAGTAGTTAATTTCTTAGCTGTGGAGTAAAGTCATTGCTTAAGCCAACATTGCTTTAAAGGGAATGGAGCTGACTGCAGGTGAAGTATTCCAAGAAGCGAGGGAAGAACTATTTCCCTCAAGACTGAATAATTCCTTTGGAGGGCAGTTGCTCAAATTAAGGAGTACTGAAGGTTTTTATTTTATTTTAAGCGTCTACTTTTATTGAACAATTTACCAATAAACAAAACAGGTAGCATTTCAGCATATTGCCTGCTCATATCTTCAATGATAATTACTATGCATGGGGAATTGCTACTGAAATCTGTGTGTTCATATCTGCCGACTAGATTCATGGAAGGGTAAGAGCAGGCTTCCTCAACCTCGTCCCTCCAGATGTTTTGAGACTACAATTCCCATCATTCCTGACCACTGGTCCTGCTAGCTAGGGATCATGGGAGTTGTAGGCCAAAAACATTTGGAGGGCCGAGGTTGAGGAAGCCTGGGTAAGAGTAAGTTCAAGAGTTCTTAACTTCCTCAGTGTTTTCCTTACACCTCTGTTACCCCTTAATTTGTCCATTGCAACTACAAACGAACCATTATTCTGAGCCATGAACTTAAGTCCCGTATTTTTCTGTGTATAAGACGCCCCCATGTATAAGACGACCCCTATTTTTTTATCCCGAAATTAAGTTGTTTAGCTTTTTTGGGGGGTGAGAGAGGTCACTTCCACCAATCGCTCACCTGCCTGCCCACCACTGCCAATCGCTTGCCACTGCCGATCGCACACCTCGCTGCAGCCGCCAATTGTCTGGGCAATCGCCGTCACCAACAGCCCACTTGCCACAGCCGCCAGTCGCCTGCCCGCCTCACCACAGCTGCCAATCACCTGCCCATTTGCCACAGCCAATCATCAGCAGGTCTTGCCGCAGCCACCAATCACCCGTCCAATCGCCGCTGCCGATCTCCTGCTTGCTGCTGCCCCCTCTGCATTCACTATCCATGTATAAGACGACACCCAATTTTTGCCTTATTTTTTTTTTAGCAAAAAGCATCTTCTTATACACTGAAAAATATGGTACATTTAACGTGTGTTCAGCTTTATGAACTTGGCAAAAAAATTGAAAGGGGGCATGCATCCAGGGAGAAAGACTTTAATAGTCCCACCCACCATTGAATCCAGTGTGTTTTGACTATGCGCAATTTTGGCATTAGGCGCTATCCCTGGAATGTAACCACGTCATAAGTTGCAGGCTTGCTGTATATAGGCAGGCATTTAAAGGAAACCAATCTAATAAGCATACCTTCAGTGAAGAAGGGAAGTGATAAGTGTAAAAATGTTAGAAGAAAAAGCATTTAAGACATACTAGCACTGCTTTTTTCGCAGTTTTCGCCCCTTTTCTGTTTGCATATCTCATTCTTTAGTGACTTCAGAGTACATTCTTATGTAATTGCAGTCCTGTGTCTTACAGCCGAGAGACTCACAAAATCGCAGTATTTTATGTTGCTGAGGGACAAGAGGATAAACACTCCATCCTTACTAATACTGGAGGAAGCCAAGCCTACGAGGATTTTGTAGCAGGCCTTGGTTGGGAGGTACCTTTTTTATTGTTCTTTGTAGTCATTCAGGTTGACTGGATGTTACCATTGTAATAGTAGCTACTGAGGAATTCATCCAAAGACTGGTGAGAAAGAACTCTTGTGTCCCGCAGGCTAGAACATTTGTCCAGGAGTTGATATTCTGCCTGGTTCACAAGTTGTTTATAGAGCTTTCAGGAGAATGGAAAGTCGAGGATACCAGCCTGCTGCCTGAAGTGGGATTTCCACCCCCTCTCCATCAGGACTCTCAAAGTGATATAAAAGGAAGAATGCATAGTCTTTCCTAGGTCACTTTCCCCTTAAAATTCTTGTTTGGGTGGTGGGATATGAGAAATTGGGGATAGGAGGAAGTTGGTTTCACAAACATTCTGACAATCTCTCAGAAATATGCTGTAACTTCCAGCAATTATGCCTGTGAAATCTGCCAGTTCATGTCCAGTGGTAGGAAGATAGTATCTGATTGGCTTACTGGTCCTGATTGTTCAGAATCTAGGACCAAAATATCATGTAATTGTAGGAGAAAATCGGCTCCATCTTACTGCACAAATGCTGCAATTCATATATCTTACCATTATCCCTAGACAGGGTAACAAGAGGATAGCTGAAGGGTAGCTATCCTCCAGCTGGGATCTCTGGCACCTAGAAGTGCTAATGCAACCTGAGGTGGCACACTGCATGCCATGAACGAAAGTACCAGCAGGGCAACAGCCAGAGAGTTGAAAGCAGCCATTAGAACACTAATTGTGTGTATGTTGATGTGGCGATGGAAATAATTGCAGAGGACATTAGACCAGAGCAAAGTCCTCTTCAGTACTCTAAGGTTACAGTGTGTGCCGCCGCCCCCCCATGTTTCCATCAAGTTCTTCAAAGCTTAATAGTTTTAATCATCCAAGTTCTCAGATAGTTAAACTGAAACCTTATTTACTGGACAAATGAATCCTGGAAGAACTAGATACAGGTTGATGGTGTATTTGAAGGTTTGCCAGAATTATACAGACTCTGTAATCAAGAGCATGGCTAGGAACATGCCTTAGGATAGAGAAAAAGAGTAAACAAATCAATGAGGCAAAAACCCAGTGCAGTGACCACGCAAGAGCTGCCTGAGTGTCCAGGAAGTGTCCCCTGCTCTTTGTGGTAAACCACATCCTCATCCCACACAGATCCCATCTACACAGGTTGAAACACAATGTGTATCTGCACCATATAGTAATTGACATTAAGTGTTTGGGCCTGACCAAGAGTGCTGTGTCAGCCCATGCTGGGGAAAATCAAGGCCCCTTACCCAGGCATGCAATTTGCATTTGGTGCCTTGTAAAGAGTCCACCAACAGAACCATAAAATTACATGGCAAGTCTTCAACTAGTAGCATGCCTGCTGAACAAATATTGGGTTCAATACTAGTCAATAGCTCCCAAGGATTTCTTCTTCCCATCTCTTCTTTTTCTTTGTATATGTTCAGTATTAAAAGGATATATTATTTTTCCTTTGGAATGAGCTGACGGCATGCCCTGTCGTGGGTACATGAAGGTGATCCTTTCATTGGTCTCTTAGGTCTTGTCTTCTCGGCAAATGGGACGTATTAAACCATCAGGCTAGCCTCATGCCATCTATTTTCTGTCTCTATACATGTGTTAATGGTGCAAATAGGAATAATCATTTGGCACCATAGAATTCACATTTTAAACATGCCATAGAAATTATTCTGATAGTGTTTCCACAATTTTGCCACTCTCCTTCCTAAAACCTCTTTCCTCTAGGCTCTGAAACTGAAAGTACTAATGTGTCAAGTATGTTGGGGTGCTCTCATGCTTATATAGAGTTGGTTGGCTTTCTGTTTATTTCTGGTTAATTAGGATCCTTTGGTACTTCAACACAGTAAAGTGGTAACAATGGCTCAGTTCACATCTAAGTGCTTTATTTATTTATTTTTTATAAATTTTTTTATTGATTTTACAAAATTTTTAAAACAATACAAACATATAAAAAGACATACACACACGTATAGTTTCATAACCTTTTTTTTCATAAACCATGTTTCTCAGACTCCCCCATACCTCCCCTTTCTGCATCCCAATGTCCAAAAGTTTTTAACAACTCTAAATATTTCTGTCAGTCCTCTGTCCTCTTAATCTTTCCTTTAGTCTAGTCTTGTATCGCTGTAACCCTTTCTTGCTCAAAACCTCGACATTCTAACATTCAACAAGTTTATAGTAGTCCTTAAGGTAGATTTTAAATTTCTTCCATTCTTCTTCCGCCGTCTCCTTTCCCTGGTCGCGGATTCTGCCAGTCATCTCGGCTAATGTCATATAGTCCATCACTTTCATCTGCCATTCTTCCAGGGTGGGTAAATCTTGTGTCTTCCAATACTTTGCGATGAGTATTCTTGCTGCTGTTGTAGCATACATAAAGAAAGTTCTGTCCTTCTTTGACACCAATTGGCTGACAATGCCCAAGAGAAAGGCCTCTGGTTTTTTAGGGAAAGTACATTTAAGTACCTTTCTCATTTCATTATATATCATTTCCCAGAAAGCCTTAATCTTCGGGCATGTCCACCAAAGGTGATAGAAAGTACCTTCAGTTTCTTTACATTTCCAACACTTATTATCAGGCAAATGGTAAATTTTTGCTAGCTTGACTGGGGTCATGTACCACCTGTAAATCATTTTCATAATATTTTCCTTTAAGGCATTACATGCCATGAATTTGATACCGGTGTTCCACAACCATTCCCAGTCAGCAAACATAATGTTATGACCAATGTCCTGTGCCCACTTAATCATAGCCGATTTAACTGTTTCGTCTTGTGTGTTCCATTTCAGCAGCAAATTATACATTCTTGACAAGTTCTTAGTATTGGATTCTAACAGTTCAGTCTCTAATTTTGATTTTTCCACCTGAAAGCCAATTTTCCTGTCCTGTTTAAACACCTCCATTATTTGGAAATATTGAAGCCAGTCTTGTAATTTAGGTTTCAATTTCTCATGACTCTGTAATTTCAATTTATCTCCATCCTGTTCCAGAATTTCCCAATACTTTGGCCATCCGGCCTCCATATTGAGTTTCTTCAATGCCTTAGCCTCCAAGGGTGACAACCATCTAGGGGTTTTGTTTTCCAACAAATCTTTGTATCTTATCCAAACATTAAACAATGCTTTTCTGACAATATGGTTTTTAAAGGCCCTATGCACCTTGATTTTGTCATACCATAAATATGCATGCCAACCAAATGCATTATTAAACCCTTCCAAATCCAGCATGTCTGTGTTCTCGAGAAGCATCCACTCTTTCAGCCAGCAAAACGCAGCTGCTTCATAGTACAATTTTAAATCCGGCAGGGCAAATCCCCCTCTTTCTTTGGCATCTGTCAGTATTTTAAATTTAATTCTGGGCTTTTTGCCCTGCCAGACAAATTTCGAAATATCCTTCTGCCACCTCTTGAAACAGTCCATCTTGTCAAGAATCTGTAAGGTTTGAAACAAAAATAACATTCTAGGCAATACATTCATCTTAATAACTGCAATTCGGCCTAACATTGACAGTTTCAAATTTGACCATATTTCTAAATCTTTTTTAATTTCTAACCAGCATTTTTCATAGTTGTCCTTATACAAATTCAAATTTTTAGATGTCAAATAAACCCCTAGGTATTTCACCTTTTTAACCACTGTCAAACCTGTCTCTTCTTGAAATTTCTCCTTCTCCATAACTGTTAAATTTTTTTCTAAGACTTTAGTTTTTTGTTTGTTCAGTTTGAATCCAGCTACCTGGCCAAATTGTTGAATTATCTCCAACACCCTTTTCGTACTAGTGTTTGGCTCTTGTAGGGTCAATACTAAGTCATCTGCGAATGCCCTTAACTTATAATGTTTAGCTCCGACCTGTACACCTTTAACCTGCTGGTCATTTCTAATCATATTCAGCAACACCTCCAGAACAGAAATAAAAAGCAATGGGGAAATTGGGCATCCCTGTCGTGTTCCTTTTTCTATCTTAAGTTCCTCAGTTATCACATTATTTACAATCAACTTGGCTTTTTGTTCAGAGTATATCGCACCCATACCATTCTCAAATCCTTGGCCTACCCCCATCCCATGAAGATTCTTTTTCATAAAACTCCAAGAAATATTGTCAAAGGCTTTCTCCGCGTCCACAAAGATCAGCACTGCTTTAGTGTTTATTTTCACCTCTAGCAATTCCAAAATGTCTATTATATTCCTTACATTGTCTGATAGGTGCCTTTTTGGGAGAAAGCCTGCTTGGTCCCTATGAACCTTCTCCATCAACACTCTTTTAAATCTTTTTGCCAAAATGTCTGCAAAAATTTTGTAATCCACATTGAGTAATGATATTGGGCGGTAGTTCTTAAGTTGAGTCTTTTCAGTCTCTGTCTTTGGTATGAGTGAAATATACGCTTCTTTCCACGATTCTGGTGCCTTTTTCCCCTCTAAAATCTCGTTACAGACTTCCTTTAACGGATGAACCAACCACTCCTTCAAAGATTTGTAATATCTGGAAGTCAGTCCATCTGGCCCTGGAGATTTGCCCAGTTGCATGTCTTGAATGGCACCCTCTATCTCTTGTCACATCTAAGTGCTTTATATGCTTTTTTGAGAGGCATGTGTGGGACTTTATATTAAGCTTTTTCTAATGTGATGATGATTTTTGTGCTTTTTAGGTGAACCTCACAAACCATTGTGGTTTTATGGGAGGGTTGCAAAAAAACAAAAGCACTGGACTGACCACTCCATATTTTGCTACCTCTACTGTGGAAGTAATGTTTCATGTATCAACTAGAATGCCTTCTGATTCAGATGACTCCTTAACAAAAAAGGTAGGTGTTTTGAAATTACCTTATCCTTTAGGTCACGGGTGTCAAACACAAGGCCCGCGGGCCGAATCCGGCCTGCCAGACCTCGTCATTTGGCCTGTGTAGCTGCCAGCCCGCTTCCCCCTGCGAGGCGGCGCGCTGTGGGCGGGGATGGGGGGCTGGAAGGCGGACGGTGGAGAAAGCGAAGGCGCTCTCTTCCCGCGCCGTTACTCGGCCAGCCTGAGAGAAAATTTCTGAGGCGGCCTTCGTCCAGGGTCGGGGGGCCATAGTGGGACTTTGCCCTCCCGGCGGCCTGGAGCATCTGGAGCTGGGGCGGC